>NW_006788845.1:836468-841156 GCF_000442215.2 Lipotes vexillifer
TTTATCTCTTGGCATGACTGGCTTCTTCTAATCCATAAATTTCAGCTCAAATATCACCTCTTTGGAGAGACCTTTTTATCTGAACTTATCCCCCACCCCACTCACTTTTTATTATATCATCAACTTTTTCTTCAGAGCACTTATTTCACTCTGTAACTACCTTGTGTATGCATTTTATGGACTGGTCTATAGCTCAGCTTCCCACTAGAAATCTTGTCTTGTCTTGTCTTGTTTACTGCTGTCTTCCTAGCATCCAGTGAAGGCCCAGACACATAGTTGGTACTCACAAAGTATCTTTCTGATGAATGAATAAAAAGAATAAATGGTTCCAACAGTTCAGGCCTTAGAAAGGCAAAGCACAATTGTTGATATACTTGTTTGTGCCTCCCAATACATCCTGAGTGTTTTTTTTTTTTTTAGTGGGGGGGGGGGGGGAAGGGAGGGGGAGGGGAGAAGGGAGAATTTATTACTGGCAGCAAATGAGGAGAACACTGAAATCTTTCCTAAAACAGTGTCTCTTATCTCAAGTGTTTTGAGAGTGTTTTTCACTGTATGCTCAGGACCAAGCACAGTGCCCAGAATTTTTAGGATGAATAAATGAATAAAATTAGGGACCATCCAATTCATTTGTTTCCCTATAACACCCTAGAGAACTCCATTCCTTTACCTTCATCAGCAACATTAAACACTACAGTTTCCTTCTGAGAAAGCAAAACCTCCAAGGCAGGAAGAGTTCCTCACCACCAGGACTGCTGGGAAGCCTGAGGTGGCATGAATTTATCTCATCCAACCTGTATTTTTCTTCTCTGACTCTGTCACAACAATCATTATGTCACCCTTAGGCAAGTCACCAAATGGGGATGAGAGGGGCCATGGTCCCGCCTCTTCCAGAGGGCTGTAGCAGAGATAGCTGTGCTTTCATGGATGAATAGCTGTAAGCCACCTTTGCCCCAGCCTCCTGGAGAAGGCAAAAGAAGTGTTCTAAATGTTTCCTGCCACACAGATCACTGAATTATGCATGAGGCCAAACCCAGGGAACAACAAATCTTTGTGGAATGGAGGGGTAGGGTTCATGTAGAAAGGAAAATCGAAACCTTACTTGCCTTCTCCTTGTGATGGGTTCCCTCAGTTGATAATTAGTGTTATATTATCTCACATCTTTAAAAAGTTACTGATGTCTTTGGCAGTGATAATCCTGGTGTCAAGAGTAATTCTTTCTTTCTATTAGGCTGTGCTAACTACACTAAGACAAGGCAGCTTGGACACAGGGTCTGGGTGATCCAACTCAAAACAATTCGATCCAATACTTCTCTGGGCATTGACAGGCAGGAGGAAAGATGCATATTCACAATTTGCCTCAAAAGCGGGAGAGGGCGTGAGACTTGGGAGTCTAGTGGTGATACAGCTAAGGAGTTCTTTTCTCCTCATCATCTTTGGTTGGAAGATTCCAAATACCCTGCCGCCATGTTCTCAGTACTCATGAGGTTGTGCCACCCACCAAAGGTGGCTGGAGCTGCTCCCAACTTCAGAAATGGAAATGATCATCTTTGTCTTGGTCAACACCACATCTCCTAGGTGGATGTTCTCCCTTTTTCCAGTTCCTCTTTTCCTATGGGCATTAGTGCTTCTGGACCAGAGGACTCCAAGCAGTTCACAAAACAGAAGTACCTCTAAATACCCAAAATTAGACAGTTTAGAGTTGGCTAGAGGGAGTCTTTGGATATGAATCTTGGGTAGACAACAAAATTCCTGAGCCATGAGGAGATGGTCATTGAGGTCAGATGCATGTATCTCAGGGGATCCTGACAAACTTCCAAAAGGAGCTGAGGAATAGCAACCAAGTTAGGGTTCTACCCGTTGAGGCTTTATATAATTCAGGAAAGCATGATCTTGCAATAAGAGACTCCTTTTCTAGAAAGCTCACAATCTTCTCACTCACCTCCACTATAAAGGGATAAGCATTGGTATTAAAGTGAAAAAAAATGCTTGAGGCCTGGATGGGTCATTTAGAAACTATGTGATCTTGGTTAAGTTGCTTCATCTCTCTGAACCTTATTTTTTCTAACAGTGAAATGGGAACAATTATAAGTGCTCTACACTCCTCACAGAGTTTTCTGAGGGACAAATAAAATGAGATGATCCTAAAAGAGGCACTTGTGGCCAAGTGCTATATGAACTCCAGAGGCTGTTTGATCTGCCAGGACACTTCCCTTCTTCTGAGAACAGAGCCCCCATCTTCTGGGAAATGTTCCTCCCCCAAAACAAACCTTGTGGTTTGAATTAAACACACTACTGTATACAAGATAGATGACCAACAAGGACCTACTATATAGCCCAGGGAACTCAATATTCTGTGATAACCTCTATGAGAAAAGAATATAAAAGGGAACACATGTGTATATGTATAGCTGAATCACTTTGCTGTACACCTGAAAGTAACACAATATTGTAAATCAACTATACTCCAATAAAATAAAAATATTAAAAGAAATTTCAAATTCTCCCCCGCCCCCACCAAAAGGAACCAAACCAAACCAAGACAAAACAAAAAAACCCAAAACAAACAAAAAAAGCTGCCATTTTGTTACTTCATGTGTGTATCTGCCCAAAGCCAGCCAGTCATGGCAACCTTCTCTGTGGCTGTCATGGTTGATTGGGATGGCCCTGGGGAGGGGCACCGAAACCCCAGTGAGGCATTGAAAGCCCCTCCCCGTGGGTCTTAATCTTGCTATGAGAAAGATTATGAAGCAGTCTCCCCCAGGGGTAGAAGCTACTGGATGTGAGGCATGGAGATTTTTGGTAGCTTTGTTCCCTAATGTGTGAAGGAAGTCTGACTGCTGAGGGAGAAAATAAAGCCAGAACTCAAAGGAGAGATGAAATACAGAGAGAGATCTATCTCATTCAGATTTTCCTGTGGGTCCAGATGAATCCCTTCTCTTTCATGGCTTGGAAGGATATTCCATCAATATCCTTCTAGTACCTTCCTCTTTTTGCCCAACCCAGTTTTTGTCATATTTCTGTCACTTACAACCAAAGGAGGCTCAATAAAGAAACTGCAATTCATTATTCTGGCTCCCAGCTCAAGGCAGAGCTTGGATCTTACATTCTGATCCCTCTGCCTCACAGTGCACAGCCTCCTTCTCTAGGGCCATTTCACTTGCTTTGTCCTTCGTTCACTCCACTAACAATCTGTGAGCTTTCCCCATGTTCCAGGCACCCTCTTAACCCTCTGGGTTCTGCATATAATCTAAGGAAGACATCTGAATGCTATCCAGAGGAAACTCACATAACACCATACCTTAGAGGCACCCAGTCGGTAGGTCAAGTCTAAGTATCTACCCTGATGACCTTGCTTATTTATTTTATTTTTCTGAAGCATGTATTTATGTGGGATTCTTCGAATCCTTCATGGAATAGGGTAGGTTATAACTCACAAAAAAAATTGCTGAGCATCTACTGTCAGCTGGAACTATTGGGGAAAAAAGACAAGCCTTTGCCCTTGAAATGTGTAGAGTCTTGCTGAGCAAACAGTGCAAAGCTAGAGAACAAGTCAGAAAAATCAAACCTGGAAATTTTGGGGGCACAGATCATATGGGTTTCAAACAAGCGGAGAAGGGAAATATTTGACAGACTAGGGTGTTTAGGATAGAATTGAAAGGTGCACCCTGTTGGAATTGTTTTTTTGGCTAGCACAGTAATTAATTTTTAAAATTAGCTGTCATCATTTGAAAATCAAGAGATTTTATGTTAAAAAAAAAACCCACATAGATTTCCAGCTTCTTTTGATAAATTGGGAGAGTTGACAATTCCCACTTGGGCATAACCCGCTGGCACTGAGTAACTGCTGCCCCCTTCAGCATGGGCAGCCACATCCAGGTTATCACCTGACCAGCTTGGTATGTTTAGATCCCTCAACCTGGTTCCCAAAGGCATTTGGATTTGATACCTAAACCCCAAGTTGGCGTTCAAAATATCCCAGTTCCCCAGAAGCCTTGAAGAAGGGACTTCAGGGCCAACCCATATCTAAGGTTGATGCCCACCTTGACAGGCATCCAATTTAGCATATTTAAAGTGTCATTGACCAAAATACCCTATACCAGCCAGTATAGGCTGCATTCACCCACCTGGCTCCAGTTGAACTGGAGCCAGGGGGAGGATTCTCTGTGGGGACATAAAGATGGAAGCATCCTTCATCAAGTCATCAACCAGCAAACACCTGCTACTCAGAGCATCAGACTTTCTTCAGCCCCCCTTCCTTCCTCTTCTTTTTCTTCTTTTCAATGGCCACATTTTCTCACTTTGTTGCATTTGAATGCACATGATACAGAATGAAATTCCTTTGGTGGCTGTATGTGCGGGAGTGTGCAAAAGTATTTGTGAATCCTAAATGAAGCTGGCTGCAGAGCCCAGGAGCTCCAGCAGAGCGCCGGTGTGTGTGCCTGGTGGAGTCTGATCTCTTACACAGGAAGCTACTTTTGATATCTAATTTGTTAGCTGTGTCTCTTGCAAAGCCAAGTGCTGTTTAACCCACTTTCCCGTGAAGAAGAAAATGCAAAAGAGGCTGGCTGAGCAAGGGGAAGGCCATCCCACAAAAGCACCCTGGAATGGTCAGAAGAGATGCTTGTAGGGCATGTGGAAGGTGCTGCCACCCTCTGGCTGGGTGTAGCATCACACCCTGCTGAACTAAG
>NW_006788845.1:841494-855068 GCF_000442215.2 Lipotes vexillifer
CTGAACTAAGTTGGTACCTTTCTCCCCTCCTTGGGGGCCTCCCTACTTCTAAACTACCCTGAAGTCCCAGAATTGCAGGTGAGTTCGGACTGGCTTGGTTTTTATTTAGGTCCCTAGACAAAGATGCTCTTTCTCTGCTTCTGGTTTCATAAGGAACTTTTCTTGGGCAAACCCAGACCCCACCCCCTCCAACCCTGGCCTAGGAGACACCCAGCATGTAGTCACACCTGAATCTGCCTCTTCCTGCTAGATATTCAGCCCACGCATGACAAAGACTTTGGCAAAATGCTAGCAATCAGAAATCCACTCTTCATAGACATAAAAGAGTTGTTACATAGGTCTCCCCAATAATGATAGTCTACATGCATTAGCATATATTTTCTTGAGAAGTGATCTATCAGAGTATGTCCCTAAAAGCAATTCATTCTATTTACAGCTTCTCTGAAGACCCCGAGAGGGAATCATCTCGGAGCACTGCAGACACCACACTGAAAATAGGGAAAAACATTCAATTTGGAAACTATTTTAGCACGATTTACCTTTTTTTCCTTTGTGAGTCCACCTACTGCTTCTGTTTCTTCCCCTACCAGAAGGCAGTTCTCTCCATGATTCCTCCCTGGGGTCACGATGATGGCAAGAGTGATGCTGTATCCCCAAAGCGTGGCCAGTGGGAGGCCAAAGAGGACACCCCATCTTTCCTCCTAGTGGAAACACCTCATTCCCAGAATGGAGGAAGGCTGGTGAGAGAGGCAGAGAACAGAGGCTGCATGTGATCAGCAGCAGCGTTATTGCTACGATACACAGATTATTCTTTGGGAGGTGACTGCACTCATTAAACAGTGACAATATGGATGTCGTGTCCTATTACCCCATCCTCTAGGCTAACAATAAGATTTTGTAACCATGTCAAAAGCGAGAAAAAGGGAGCAAAGAAGTATCCCTTTGATGACAAAACACCCAGGTACCTAGTACAGCCGTGGAAATCACTCAGCTCCTAGGCACGTGCTGCCCGAGAGGGCTAAGGGGATGGAGGGCCTTGCATCTTCAGCAAAGCCAAGGGCAGACCTGCAGTCTGGACTAGGTAAGTAGTAAACGCCTACCGTGTGCCCACAGCCATGCTCTGAATAGGAAGGAAGCAGAATAAATAAATGTTAAAATACCGTTTCTGTGTTTGAAAGAAATGTACAAGTCATTCAGAGATAAGCCACTCCCAGTTGTGGGTTGTAAATACCCTGGATTTAGACTCAGGGGACAGAAGTTGGGAGCCTCCCTGTTCCCTTGGCGAGACAGTTAGCCCCTCTGAGGCTTCAGCTTCCTGTGCTGGTAATACCTAGTCCTGTTCGCCCCATAAGCTTCTTGTGAGGAGGAAATAAAAAAAAAAAATGCAGTGGTTTCCAAATCAATAATGCAATCCTTTTTAAGAAGAAAAAATGTATGTGAAACTCCAAGCAAAAACACAGATAACAGCTGAGCTGGTGATTTTGGAGGGGTGGGAGTGTAGGGTTCACCACCCACTCAGCCTTTCCTTGCCCCCAGAGTGGCCTCTAAGGCACCCGTGAGTACCCCAGACCTCTGAGAAGTGTAGCTTGAAGGCCAGCGAGAAAATGCTTTGAGATAGTGTATTATCATTTTTATTAATGATCATACAAACTGGCCATTAGTGGAGGTGATTGTAGGAATTGAGAGGAGGGAGAGATCAATATGGGCTTAAGTGTTCAAATGGCAGTAGGACATGCACTGATCTTTAAAGGATGGCAGGTGTCTGGCTGGGCAGAGCAGGGTGGGGAGAGGATTCCAGGAAGGGCCATGGACTTGAGAAATTACCTGTGCTCTGCAGGGCAGGGCAAGGGGAGAACCTGCCTGGTTAGAGCAGACCATGTGTTTGCAGTGGCGGAGGGAGCGCGGGACGGTTAAAGCTGCCTCTTTAGGCAGATGAACGATGATACAGGTTGGAACTCCTAAGGCAGGTCCTTTGGGAAGTCCAAAACAGGAAGGAGCTGGCTGGGGGTGGGGAAGTCCTTGAGGGTAGTTAGCCTGGCTTTGCTGTCTGACTCTAGTTGGGCTAATTCATTGCCTTGAACTCTACTTGTTTGTTGGAGTCAAACTTCCTGCATTAAGGACCATTTGCTCTACTGATGACAATTCTTTGCTCTGAACTCTGATTCTGGGTCCTAGTTACCATGTCGCAGCTCTCCAGGTGTCCTGCTCTCCCCTGCCACTAACTGATATGTGTGGAGGTCTCCTACCTCCATGGAAGCATCTCCTAGAAAGTCTGTTTACTGGGGATTTCAGTCACCCCAGACCCCCACGGAGTATTCTTGGTGCCCCCTTTAGGGCCCTGTGCCTCTGCGGAGGGCTGTCCCTACCCTGCCTTCTCCACTGCAGTCCTTTTAGCCCCCAGGGATGATTGACCTTCCCTGCTTGTCTCAGAACACATTGTTGTCTTGTCCTCTTTGAAATGCCTGACAGCAGCAAATGCTTGGGTCTAAAAGCAAAATAATGAAATCAAATGAAAACTCCCCAATTTCTCATGAGCTTGTCCTTGGTCTGGTGTGGTGCACGGCATGCATTATTCAGAGAGGGGCAGCTGTGTTACCTGAAGCAGAAATTCTGTTTTTCAGCTACCAGTCTGGAGGGATAGCTGGGGTGGAGCTGGATGGCCCTACCCAGCAGACTGTGGGTGCTTTTGGGGCAGAGGAGGTCCAGCTTTGGCGCTGGATCTGACAAGGCCATTGAAGTAGCTTGTGTCTTCTGACCAGTCATGGGAAAGTTCAGGTCAGTTAGGCCAATCAGAGAGGGTGGGAGGGCCCGAAGGGTAGGGCAGATGGCAGGAAAGATGAAAGGAGAAAGTGTGCAGACTGTGTGGCTGGAGGGACTCCCAGAGAGATGGCCCACACCCATATTGCCCCCACTAAATTCACCAGCTACATGAAATTAAGGAACATAGAATACCTTCTAAATGAGAATGCTGTAAAATTGAAGTGTGTGGGGAGGAGAGGGTCAACATCCACCATGGATGGATTGTTGTCTAGTCCCAGTTACGCATCCCCTTCCCATAAGACCATTATGTTCCCTTGCCTGTTTACCTGTGACTTATTGTGGCCTTTAGAAGAGGGAACATATTTTAGTCCCCCATCCCCCGCATTAGCAGGCTTGACCATGTGACTTACTGGGGCCAATGGGATTGGACAGTTCAGAGACTCTAAGAAGTATGGTACATTTGCTGGTTCTCTTGAGGTCTCTTGCTTGGTTCCTTCCCCTGTCAGCACAGCAGGTCCCAAATTAGCTTCAGTCTAAGTCCAGGAATGAGGAGACACATGGAGAGTATCTGCAGCTGCCAACATGCTCTGTGAACAAGAAAGAAACACTTCTGGTTATGAGTCACTAAGATTTTAGGGTGTATTTGTTACCATAGCAAAGCTGGCTAATACAGTTAATGTCAATCAATGATGAGGAAATTAATCACGTCTGCCTTGAGTTAAGTTTTCTTTAACTTGATTTGTTTATTTAATTGATTGTTGTCATCTTCACTTGGGGTGAATAGCGTTGATAAATAAGTGGGGTTGTTTGTTTTAATGAATCCATGGAAGAATGTTGTTGATTTTTACAGAATCCACATATTAGGATTTGACAAGTCCTATGGCTGGGCTTCTAACTGAATTTCCCTTCATTCATGGTTGACTAGGTCTAAACATAGTGTGTGGTTGTCCATTCTCTGCCCCGAACTGTTGAGAACACATTTCCACCAACCGTCTCCAGAATCCTACCAACTTTGTGCGGATAGCCCTCCTTCAACTCCAATTCAGTGAATATTAACTAAGCCCTTACTAGGCCCAGGGCCACGGGAGTGTATATCCATTACTTCATTTGGCCCTCCCAACAATTCTTTAGCAATAGGTAATATTGTTGCTATAGGCTGAAAGTGTCCCCCCCAAGTTCATATGTTGAAACCTAACCCCCACTGTGATGGTGTTAGAGAGTGGGGCCTTTGGGAGATGCTTAGGCTATAGGGTAGAGCCCTCATGAATAGAACTAGTGCCCTTATAAAAGGGACCCCAGAGAGCTCCCTCACCCCTTCCACCATGTGAGGACTCAGTGAGAAGATGGCTGTCTATGAGACAGAAAGTGATCTCTCACCAGACACCAAATCTGTGTTCACCTTGATCTTGGAATTCTCAGCCTCATAACTGTGAGAAATAAATTTCTGTTGTTTATAAGCCACCTGGCCTATGATAGTCTGTTATAGAAGCCAGAAAGGACTAAGATAATTGTTATGTACCTTTTGAGGAAATCAAGGGTCCAAAGGGTTTGCCAGGGACACAAAGCTGGTAAGAAGCCGATCACAATTTTAACTTAGGTTTCTTCATTCTTGGCCCAGGGCTTTCTCTTCACTACCCCACGCTCCATGGATTGCATGTGCTCTGTATGAGGCTACCATCAAGGACCTAATCTTCCAGAAGCTCAGGGACATGGGTTCATGGGCTAGTAGTGGGGAGATGGGGCCAAAGATAAGACCTTTTATGCTTCATACATTTATATTTCAATTTATGTTTTATTCCCAGACATAAATTCATTTGCATTACATCCTTAGAATGAAAAGTTCAATAAACTAGGAGCCTCTGAACTCTAGGGTGGTAACCGTCCTTTTTGGGAGGGACCTCTGTGTCCTCTTAGGAGGGAAGCATTAGTAGAATTAAAAATAGATACCTCTGCAAGAGAGTTGGTCTCCAAAGGGGCTGCAGTCTTTGAAGAATATTCTCACTGTTAATTCTCTGAGAGTAGCAAGACTCATATTGTTAACAAACAACAACAATAATATTAATAATTGAATAATAGCTTCAGTGTCAATAAGAATTTTGCACAATGCTTTCATATAAATTGTCTGTCTGCAGTCTGAGAAGGCCTCCAAGAACCGCTTGGATTGACCCTGTCATCACCGCTGGCTGCCATCTCTCCGGGGCTCAGTAGTGTGTGTGTCCAGGCCTGGCAGAGCTCCATGGTGTCACCTCATGCCTTCCTGTCTCCAGAAAGAATAGCTCCTCAGTGGTCTGGGAAACCTGGCAGCCACTGAATGAGACTCCTTCCTATCCTCATACCTTCAACTGAGTGGACTATAGACTTGCCTGGTGACTTTGGCTTCTTATAGGGAGATGGGGAGAAAAGATAGTAATTCCTGGTTTGCCTGTATTTGGCTTTCATACAATTTCCACTCTAGAAAGCAGCTCTTGTGGGACCCACTACTTTCTCCTCAGCAGCTGAATTACAGATGTATTGCCTTAGAAGCAAAGCGGTCCCAGCAAGAGAGTGTGGATGGCCCAGCACACATCCATTTCTACCACTGCCTGGGATGCCTCCCTAGAGTGATGCTAAAGGGCTGAAGAAATCACAGATCTGTTGGCTGGGTGTAAAGCTACGAGTCCTGTCCTCAACACACAGCCATAGGACAGAAGGGACATCTCCCTGCAATGGGGTACAAGTTCCTCTGAAGTCTGGCCTCAGGTCCCCCAGATGGAAAGTTTTGAGAATGGACTTCGCAAAGACCAGACGTACCCAAGGGGCACAGTGGGCCATCTTGCTCTTCCAGAGAGCTTTCTGAATCACTGTGTGCTGCCTGGGATGCCTCCCTAGAGTGATGCTAAAGGGCTGAAGAAATCACAGGTCTGTTGGCTGGGTGCAAAGCTACGAGTCCTGCCCTCAAGTTTTCTGCACGGGGAGCCCACACTTTCCCCTCAAGCGTGGGGAAGGGCAAGGTTCTGAGTATGCTTTTACCCTTCTTAAGCCTCATCACCCTAACTTCTGCATTCGGACGATCTGCTTTCTGGACCAGACTTTGCCATGCTGCAGAAAAAGAGGCGCTCTCTTTGAGAAGTTCCGATTCCTTCTCTGTATAAGCTTCTTTGAGGTCGAGCAGAGAATCACACAAGACCTGGTTTCTGAGTGCCTCAAATTCCAAAGGCCTAAGTCCCTGTATATGGATCCTTCCCCTGACCTGCCTTTTTGACCCCTTCTGTCCTGGGGAGTAAGGCAGGTGGCTACCTGGCAGACTGGCCCCTCTGGGGAGCCTCAGCCCTGCCCTCCCATAGCCATAGCCCTCTTGGAGGGTTTCTTATGCGTGGTCTCTGTGCCTTGGGCTACTTAATCCATCCCTCTCACCACAGCTAAGGTACCAAGAATGGGCCTTGGACCCAAGGCAGTCAACTCTAACCTGTCATTAGCTGGGGTAGTGGTTAGGCTTTTAAACCTTCAGAGCTGGCCAGTCCCAGATGGTGACTAGCCAAATCAGTCAGATTCTGCTTCAGAAGTTGAATGTGAGAGGTACAGAGAGTGGGCTGGTGAGTAAAATGGAGGTGGTAGGATCCAAAGGAGCAGATCCCAAACACCAGGAGTAGGTCAGTCCCCACAGGAGTGGAGGAGGAGGGCCCTAGGTGGGTACAATGCCTGCTCCTGCGGGTGTGGCCCAGTGACTCAAACACAAAGGCTGAGTTGGCACCTCAAGGATTGTCTTTTCGTAAGGCTGTATTCTTGTGTTCTTGCGACAATCTCAGTAACCTGAGTATGTTTATTTTTCTAGATCCTAAAAGAGTGTAACATGTACAGAGAGCATACTTGAGAAGTCTGATTTAAAAGGCAGAGCAAAACAATTGACCAGAGGTTTCTTGGACTCCCATCAACATACTCACCTGGGTCAGGCTGAGATGTATATCTGGCCCTGTCACTAGGAGCAGTGCTCCCTGGGGGTTTGGAGGGCTACGGGTGAAGGTGCTTGCCTCTGGTCAGGGAGAGGGGCTCAGAGAGGGACAAGAGAGGCTGTCAGGGTGGGAAAGTCTCTGATCTAAGAAGGCATCCCTTTCCTGTTCTACAAACACTCTAAGCAGAGGAAGGGGAGAGTTGAGCGAGCGAGGTGAGGATGGTGGTAATGGTGGTGGGGGATGGGATAAGGGAATAGGATCCCACAGCCTCCCCAGGGCTTCAGCGCCTGGGTCCAGCCCAGTCAGACAGGGGGGAGACGGATGAAGTGGATGCCCGATGTCTGGGCCATGCTCCTTGCTCTCATTCTGGCTTCCCGTCTGATGTCCTCACTTCACCCTCTTTGCAGCTAGAGCTAAGCTTCCCCATCCTGTGGGGAAAATCTAGCTCTGTGTGCCCAGAAGCTCAGCAGGCATGGTAAATGGAGAGGAAGATGGCCTTTGAAGCCCACCTCCTTCAGGAAGCTTTCTCTGATTAATCCCAGCTGGACAAACTCTTTATTTTCAGCTATGCCACCAGGGAATGTGAGAGTTGGGACTGGCCGGCTGGGAGCACCAAGAGGACAGGAGCCACGTCAGCCTTGTTCACTGATGCATCCTGAAAGCTTAACACAGTGCCCGGCCTGGAGAAGGGGCTCGATTAGTGGTTATTGAATGAATGAATGAGCAAACGGATGAATGCATGAATGAATGAACGCTTCTTGTTTTAAAGCAACAGTATGCAGCTGCCAATATGTAAAAGCAGAGCAACGAACTATTATGGAACCAGGGGAGAGGGTCCAAAACTCTGCCTCCAGGGCTCCCCTGTGTTTCTCTGCACCAGTCCTTAAGGATTCTCTGCATCCTCTGAAATTCAGTGTGAAACTCCTCTCATTTTCCCAATGAAGAAACAGGTCCCCAAAGGAAAAGTGACTTGTCTAAGCCAGAACAGTCACCCTGGTCTCCCAACTCCCAGACTATTTTTCATGTGCTCAGTTTAGACTGTATTAATTCACCATGCTAGGAGCCCAGCAAACACTGGGTGGCTGAAGCCTTGGGAGGGAGGGGAGGGGGTAGGGACCTGTTGATTCCCAGGCTGTGTGCGCTGGTGAGAGTCATGAGTGACACCCGCGACGAAGGATGCTGCACCAAAATAAAATGTATTGTATTTAAATATTCCCCAAGTCATTTTGTGTATTTAAATCTTAATTCATCTCCTCTAAATCTCTCCCCACTACGTTAATGTGACGACTTTGACAGAAAGATGAATAACATTTTTAAAGAAGCTCATGAGCAAATTTCACTCATAAAAATCTCCCATTCACTCGCTCGCTTTGCTGTTCCCACTCGGTGTTCTGTTCCTGTTCATCTCCCAGGTCTCCATCCCTCTGGGCCCCAGGCTGATGGTGGGGGGCAGTAGTTGCTGGTAGGGAGGTTCAGAGGACAGGGGCATGTGTGCATTTTAAACCCACTTCTAAATCTTCCCCTTTCGTTTGAAAAATAAATCATTTGAGCCAAACTTCAGATGCGACAAGATTCAGGCTGGAGAGAGGGAGGGAAGGCAGACTCTCCTTTGAGAAAAGCCTCCTCCAGCAAGGGCACAGGATGGGGAACAAATATGGCAACTGACCAGGTGGTGTCCTCCTTGGGGATGCACATCTCAGGAGAGCAGGGACCCTCACTACCAAACTCTCCTCTGGGGATTCAGCCAAACACACACCTTTCAAGATGCTGGCTCCTGCCCAGCCAGAGGCAGCCCTGTAAGCTGCCATCGCCTCCCATTCCTCCTGGTGCCCTGCTTGGTCTCGCTGGCTGGGGATTTATGCCCCTTTTTGCCAAGCCGCCCTGATGGATGGCTTCCAGGATGGCAGCAGAGTCAGTGGTATTCATTTCAGCACTGTCTCAACCTTCTCCTTTAAATCAATGCTCACATTGGCAGACGTTTGTTCACTCCTGACAGCCTGCCCTGAGCCTGGCCGCTCCATCTGTGGGACTCCCAGCCAGAAGGGCCTGCAAGGTCTACATATGCAGGGGCTGGAGAACCCTCCTCTGTCCTTTTCACACCTGCCTAAGCCCTCTGTTAGGTCATGTGAAGTCTGGAACGCCAACCCCGGTGACCCAAGGCACACCTCTGACCCAGCTCTGACCGTATTACATAAAAGCCAGCTGTTGGTGTGGTGACTGGGCTGTTAGATCTTCTGGCCACGGGTGGTGCTCACTTTCTTTGTGTTCCCAATGCCTAGTGCAGCTCCTGGCTCATAATATGTGCTCAGTGACTATTTGAAGAACTAAAAATTTAAATTGTGCAGTGGGTACAGTCTCTTCAGAAAATTATTTGGCAGTATCTACTAAAGCCAAACATACACATGCTCTGTGACTCAGCTGGGTGAATATCCCACAGAAATGAGTGTGCTTCTGTCTATCCAAAGAAATGCACAAGACTGGCAAGCTCATTCCTAATAGGACCAAACTAAAAGCCGCCCAAATGTCCATTCATAGTGGAATGGGCAAATAAATTGTAGTGTATTTACACAGGGATCCCATGGCCTTGGTGCTGTGTAGCAATGAAAAAGAACGAGGTCCTAGTCACACAACAACATGGGTGAGTTTCACACAAAAGAAGGCAGGTGCCAAACGAACTGTGATTACATTTACAATAAGCTCCAAGACATGCAAACCTAACGATGGTGATTGGAGGTCAGAATAATGGTTATCTTTGAGATGCGGGAGGTCATGGTGGCTATTGATTGGGAGGAGATATACGGAAGCCTCCTGGGGTATTGGAAATTTTCTAAATCTTGATCTCAGTGGTGGCTGGTTACGCAGGTATAAGCAAAGGTAAACATTCTCTGGGGATGTACATTTATTACCTGTAACCTGTAAGTTAAATCTTATTAAAAATGGTAAAGAAAATGTGGCACAGTTCCAAATCTTTTTGCATCAAAATCTGTGCCTTATTGTATTTGCATTCTGCTTTCTGCACGCCCAAAACCACGCAAAACTATTACACTGAGCTTTTTCTATGTTTTATATTATGAAGACATTTGATATATTGCATATACATTTTCTAACTATGCAAAAGCATGCCCACCAGAAGTTTTTTATTTTCTTATTTTTTAAATTTTTTATTGAAATATAGTTGTCTTAGAATGTTGTGCTAATTTCTGCTGTACAGCAGAATGACTCAGTTATACATATACATACATTCTTTTTAAAATTCTTTTCCATTATGTTTATTACAGGATATTGATATAGTTCCCTGTGCTATACAGTAGGACCTTGTTTATCCATTCTCTATATAATAGTTTACACCCACCAGAAATTTTAAACATATCATTTCCCCTCCCCAATACCCTGCATGAAAATCACTGCATTAAAGCGTATTTACCTCTTAGCACAAAAGATATTCATTACTTCCAAAGATTATGTCTCATTAGAGTGAGGTGGTAGGCAGAGAAGATGATTGCTAACTCGTAAATATGGGGGAAGTGGGCTGTCATAGAGCAGGAGCAAAGGGGCCTTGTTTCCAAGAACCTCAAAATCATTGAAGGTCTGAATTCAAGGACTTTCCAAGAAGAGCAAAGGGCTAGACCAACCCTTACTTTATCTCAGCTCCATTCTCTGAAAATTGAGTGCTGTGTGCCCTCTGTATGTAAATGTGCCTGGATATCCACAGAGGATGACCACCCGAACCACTGGAATCACCTTGAGAGAAGAGAGGGGCGATGTGGGGAGGAAGAAGGCCAGGTATCAAAGCTGAGTCCAGACAGAAGAGAGAGGCAATCCACATGGGTAAATTGCAAATTGCCCATTTGTTACCCCTTGCCACTAAGATCTTATGCTAGAGCCCTAAGAAGAGGGCCACTGAGGATATATTTGAATTAGTTTATAGAAAGATCGGATCAGCTTTGATTGAAAATAACAAAACATAACTGGAACTAACTTAAGCAAAAAGGTGATTTACTGTAAGAAAAGGAATGCATGGTCAGGACTATGGCTGCATCTCAAAACAAACAACTGGAAGGAGAGTCTTGAAAGTCATCAGGCCTCACTCTTCATTCTTTTTTATGCATTGCTTTGAGCTGTAGCTCTGTTCTTCACTATCTCTGCAGGTAAGTTTTCTCCACGTGGTAGAAAACAGAGCAACAGGGGTGCTGGAAGCTCCTTGGCCTTAAAGCGTCCGGGTGTGAAATTCAAAAATCTCAGGAGAGAGATCTGATTGGTCAAGGTTGAGTCAGTTGTCTATCCTCAGACCTATCAGCTGAGGCTGGGAGCCTGACCATGTATATTAAATGGCTGCTCCTGCATTAGACATGGGGGTGGTGGATGCTAGGTACTAGGGCATGCGCAGAGTCCTGAAAGGTAGAGCTGGGCAGAGACAATACCACAAATAACCTCTACCAGGAACTTGGAAAGCAGTGGTTCTTCCCCATTCTACAGTGGGAATCAGAATTAGATCAACAGTGTTTTCTCCTGACATTGTCACCATATTGTATTTAATCTTGGCTTATGAAACCTACATACTTGTTCCTGTTATGGTGAGAGTTTGTTCATGGTTTGACTTTGGTTTCCCAGTTCTTCAGTCTGTTTGCCATTTGGCACCACAATACCTCACTCTTGTCCCTGGGGACAGTTCCTTGCTTGGCTCGTCTCCACTGACCTACAGACAGCCCTAGTCATTGGGCCTTCATCCAATGGCATGATGGTGGAAACTTAACTGCAGGTTGTTTGGTTGATGGATGAGCACTTTCTTCTGGGGTAAACCATCTAAACTCTTTGAGTCTTATTTGTCTTCTGGTAATAATGGAATAATTTTAACATAAAATTCCATCTGCCCTCTTCATTACACCCCTTCACTTGATCCTCCATGAGAGGACTGGTTCTATGAGATAGGCAGATATTTATTATTACAACCCTTTTCTTACATCTGAAGAAACTGAGACTCAGATCAAACAAGTTGTCCAAAGTGATAGATTCCAGCAGTAAGTGGTAGATCTGAGATTCAAATTCAGGCCTTTGGAATACACATCTTCTATTTGCCTCAAGATAGAACATTGGGCCAACCAGGTGACTTGTAAGTTTCCTTCTAGAGCTAAAATCTATGATTCTATAGAAAATAGTAATGTTAAAAGAAATATTAGCTAACATTTATTACGTTTGCTAAGTTCCAGGCAATGTTCAAAGCATTCCACCTATATAGCTCATTTTAATAACCATATGAGGCAATACTATTATTAGCCCCATTTAACAGATAAGGAAACCAAGTCATGAAGAGTTAATGACCATACTCATAAGTGGTAGATCTGGAATTCCAACCCAGTCCTTCTGGTGCCAGAGCCCAAGCTCTAAACTTCTACTGCCTTTGACAAGGAGCAGATAACGGGATGCTCCCTTCAGAACTCTCCAGACAGTTTACATAGCTAAGCCTCCTTGCAGATTGGACAGATCCTGCCAGTGGGAACCAAGGCTCCGTGGGAGGGCAGTATAGCACTAAATGTCTCCCATAGTTGGGGTGGGGACTAATGGGAGGCAGGGTGAAAGGAACGGGGAAAGGCACTTAAACCACACACACTGTAAGGCAGAAAACAGCAAGTGGAGTGTGGGGTTTTTCATTCAAATGTGGCTCCAATACTTGCTGTATGTTTGACCTCGGGTAAGTTACTTAACATTGCTGAGCCTCAAGTTCACCATCTGTAAAAATCCCTCCCTCCTGGGTCTACTGTGAGGATTATAAATAACACGGAGTACTTAGCATAGTATAGGATATGATGAGTTCTCTCTGTATAGTTGCTAAAGCCCTTAGATTGGGGGACGGGTTAAAGGTAAATTAAAACTTTTTGGCCATGGGGCTTTGGCTTGGGGGAGTTTGCATTCCAAGGTGTGTGTGTGGGGGGGGGACAAGACAGACCACAGCAAAGCCAGGGAAAGCGCGTTTGCTAAGCATTCTGATGTGCTCCTCAGGATGTGGAAATGCGGTTTGGAATGAGTGCCATTCCAGTCCCGCTGGGCGGAGCAGCAATGGGACCAGGCAGGAACTAAGACACCATGTGGTGTGCCTGGAACTCAGGATGAGTGTTTCCCTGCCTGAACTGCTGGAGAAGATAGAACCACTGAGCTTAAGGGAGGGAGGGACCTGGCTTAGAATCCCAGCCTGGTCCCTCATCAGTTGGTGACCCTGAGTAGGTGAGTTATATTCTCTGACTTACAACATGAGAATAGGAGAAAATGTACTCAGGGTTCTTGGTCCACACAGTCCCTAGGGGATGGTTATTATTGGAGACATACAGTGATGCCATGGGGAATGTTTGGGACATTCTTTACTTAAGCTTCTAGGAAAGCACTGTGTCTGCCACCCTGCCCTCTTCAGCCAGGAGGAATAATCTTCAGTGTCTGGATCTGAAACCCTAAGAGATTCTCTTTCTGATCTACCCCATAATCACAGTGGGACATGTCAAGTATAGTAGAAATTGCACTGAAATGAACTGGCCAGTTGAACTGGGCTTAGGTAATTCACTCAACAGCTCTGAGCCTCAGGGTTTTTTTTATCTGTAAAGAGAGAAAGGGCATATTTGAAAGGGTAGTTGTGAGAACTAAACTAGGCATCTTCTGTAAAGATTGATGGCCAATGTTCATTGAATTTGCCATGAATCTGGGGGTGGGCTTTCTTTACTGCCTAACCTCAAAGCCCTATGCGTCTCCCCTTTATACCCTAAAGGGGACCTTTTCCTACCTGGATGCAGCTATTCTTGTTCTACCCAGCAGACACACTCAGGCCTTAGCCCCAGCATATCACACACACACACACACACACACACACACACACACACACACACACACACCCACCAATGC
>NW_006788845.1:855278-859698 GCF_000442215.2 Lipotes vexillifer
ACGCCTCAGCCCCAGCCCATCACACACACACACACACACACACACACACACACACACACACACACACACACATCCACCAATGCCTGTCATGGAGAGAGAAATAGCAGCAGGAGGAAATCCCCCCATCCTTTATCCCCATGTCACTTTGTTCTGCCTTCACAGGCAACAAATTAAAACAAGAACCCCCCATCGCCCAGAGCTTCCTGGGCTTCTGCCACAATGGCTCTAATAATAGCTGAGCAGAAAGGCCCCCCCGTCCTTCAGGCCCCGGAGTGAAGAGGCAGCGCTTTTCACTGGCAGCCAGAGGAGTGGCTGGGAGTTTTGGCTGTGTTTATTTGGTGTGACTTTGGGGCTATTATATATTGTTTCTTGTCCCCTGTCTAAGTGCTTCATCAGACATGGGGAAGGGGGGACAAGGGGTGAAGGGGCAGTAGTGGGAAGAAAAGCAAAAAAGATATTCAACTTCCCCAGGAAAACACACACACAGCGCGCTCAGTCAATGCAGGCAATGGCACACAGCAAAATTGAACTTTCCCCGCCTCACAGTGGTCTTTGAAAGCATTCAATTATCTGTCTGTCCCTATAGAGAATGTTAGGGATTGCTTCCAGAAGCCTTTAAAAGGGTCTATACATAACATAGAGGCGCACACACACTCAGAAAAACAACAACAATCTATTCATTTACCTTTGAAAAAGCCAAAAAGGTATAAATTCTGCCCAGAAATCAATCTCCCTCTCTCTCTCTTTCTTTGTCTTTTGCCACATCCTTTCCTCAACCTCTCACCCCCATCTCGTGTTTATTTATTTTTCAGTTAAGGCCACAGGAACAGCCGAAGAAGGCAACATGACTGCAAAGAAAGAAGCCGAGTTTATTTGGACGGAAATGGCTGCTCCGCTTAGGCAAAGCAGAAACTCCTCCAACAGGTTCCCTGTGGGCCTCTGATCTGAACTGAAGGAATTTAACGGAGCACCCGCTACCTGTCAGGACACAGCGCCCAGCACTTTAAGGGATGCTTCCTCATTGGGTTCTCAAAACAAATCTTTGAAGTCCATGGAGCTCCTCCCACTTCACTGATGAGGCAAGTGAGACCCAAATAGAGGAGGGAGTTATTAAGAAGCAGAACTGGGTGGCTAGTTAAGATCCCTGCCTCTCAATCCAGGCCTCTTCCTAACCCTACCACTTCAGCTTCTGAACCGGGGCTATGACACTCTCTATCATGGGAAGAGACATCATGGTGGGCTCGGCAGATAACGTGCAGTTACCCACAGCCACAAAAGGGAGCTGGCTTAGCAGACAATGTTTATTAAGGGCTGGGGGACATTGTGACTGATGAAAATAATGATGGTGTAGATAATGATGAAGTGCAGGGGAAGAGTGCTGACTTAGAAAGTGAGCGCTCCCGGGGCTCATCTCAGCTCTCCTGCTTACAGCTGTGTGACTCAGCCCAACAGTCGCTTCACTCTCTGTGCCTCCATTTCCTTACCTGTAAAACGAAGAGGTTGGACTAGATCAGTGCTTTTCATACTGGGTTCAGTGGAATAGTTAGGGCTCTAAGGACCCCCAGAGGTTGCTGTGGAAATGGGTGGAGCTCAGGAGTCTGCTGCTACCAGAGAAGTTCCCACCTTTTAAAAAATCGAGTTTATGTATCTACTACTAACCGAGTGGGAGCTAAAGGCTTTTCCTGCTAGAACATTCTGTGATGTGATGGTGTCATGACTTCCAGAACCCAAGGAACTCGTTTCTTATCTCATGGTCTTAGCGCCACAGGAGACTAAATAGCAGAAATGACTTGCACTGGGTAAACAGCTCTATAGCGGGCAAGGAGAGTCTGCACCCCTCTCATTACCATCGAGGGGTTCTGCACTGAGAGGCCAGACCTGACCATCAAGAACAAAGGACAGGTCAGCCAATGGGTGATAAGAGTCACAGAAATTGGATGGGAACTGGAAACTGGATCAATGTGGTGGCTGCCCAAGAAGGAGCAGGCAGGGTGTGGGAACATGTTGTGCAAATCATGGCATCTGTCTCACCTTTATGGGCAGGAGTCCAATGTGTTCAACCTGGGAACACTGGGTCCTGATGCCTGTAAAAACTTGACAGCAGAGGCATTTGTCATCTGTGCCTCACGGTCCCCACTTCCCTGTGGACAGAGACCCTGGATGGGTCAAAGCATTCTCTAGGGCCTTAGTGCGTTTCTCAAAGGTGTTAAATGAACCAGTCAGTGCCAAGTCTTTTGGAGCATAAGCAGTTCATTGCATCTGCATGATCAAGAGTCTAATTTTGAACCACAAAAGCTCAGGTTTGCAGCATTTTGGAACCAAGAAACCTTACAGTAGCCCAACTTTTCTACTGCTTAAAATCAAAGCCGGATTTTGGGGGTCAGTTTGCATTTGGAACACACAGCTCAAAGCAGATGGGATGGGCAAGACGGACCGTTTCCCAAGATTGGGCTAATGCCTTGGGAAAGACTGCCTGGAAGCAAGGCTCAGAGTCCTGTGTTGGGTCTGAGTTGGTTTTACTCACACTAAATTTGGCGAGGTTGTCAGAAGGACCGATTATAACCCATCTGTTCCCAGCTACATGCGTCTAAGGGGCTTGATGACGAAGGGCTTTTGTTTCCCTAAATTATGTCCGAAAGATAATACTACCACTTTTAAGTTTTCAGTTTCTGTATCTGTTGTGTCTAATGAGTAAAACACCAAAGGTGTCTAGGAGGCAGTTTTATTTGTCCCACTTTATAGATGAGTAGACTGAGACACAGAGAATCAAGTGACCTACTCAGGGTTATTCAGTGAGTTCAGGGCAAAACTGGGGCTGGGACCCCATCTCCCGCCGCCAGCCTGGAGCTCTCCGGGCTCAGCTTCCTGGGGCCAGCTGCTCCTCCACGGCCCCCCATCTGCTGAGCTCCCTAATCTCACCTCCTGAAGTCTTGCTGACCCCCGGGGCCCCAGCTTTAGCATGGAGGGATTGAGGGTAAATGAGAGAGTGACTTTCCACGGCATGTGACTTGTTGACCAATTTGAAGAGCATTTTCTTGGCCAGCGCTCTAATTCCAGTGCTTGAGTAATGCCCTGAGACCACATCGATCGGGATCCGCGAAATTCCGACCCGACCATAGCACGTTGTAATGGCCTCTGCCCGGGTCACCTTCTCCTTGTCAGAAAATATATCTTTTCTGCAAGTCCCTAGCCTGCAAACATCACCCGCAGCCAGCTTAGCCCAGACAAAGGGCTTTGAAATGGTCCAGATAATGCATCGAGGGGAAAACTGTTTTCCAAGTGTGTAATTCGTCCACTATTAACCTGCAGCTGCGGGGATGGCCCTGCCTTTGATTCCTTTCTCCAGCCAGGGCCACTCCTGTCGTGTAATGCAATGCATGATGCATGGCAGAAGACAGGGGGCAGAGGCTTGTCATATTTCCTGAATGCCAATGACCCCTTCTTGGGCTGACTGACATGCTTTTGGTTGCCTGGCTGCACCGCAGGCCTGACACACCATGGAACTTGTCTTCTTGCCTCTACCAGGGAAGTTGTCCTGGAATTAGGCTGAGTGGCTTGAGAACGGAGTTGACATCTCTGGCCATCTGGAGGTGTGTATTCAGGACAGGGCTTGACAAGAATACACGGCCTTCTTTATACCTTAGAAAGATGACTCAGATGCTCTGGCTTCCCGTCCTACTAATAGCACTGCGAGGCTGGGTGCCTTTGGGAAAAGCCCTCCCCCTTTCTGGCCTTCACTTTTGATGTCTACAGAATAAAAGGACTGGGACCTCTCTGGTGGTGCAGTGGTTAAGAATCCACCTGCCAATGCAGGGGACACGGGTTCCAGCCCTGGTCCGGGAAGATCCCACGTGCCACGGAGCAACTAAGCCCCTGTGCCACAACTACTGAGCCTGCGCTCTAGAGTGCGTGAGCCACAGCTACTGAGCCTGTGTGCCACAACTACTGAAGCCTGCGTGCCTAGAGCCCGTGCTCCACAACAAGAGAAGCCACCACAATGAGAAGCCCACGCACCGCAACGAAGAGTAGCCTCCGCTCACCACAACTAGAGAAAGCCGGCGCGCAGAAATGAAAACCCAATGCAGCCAAAAATAAATATATAAATAAAGTAATTTAAATAAATAAATTAAAAACAAAAGGATTGGACAAAGTAATTGGACTCCAATGGTCAGATTCTATTTTTTTTTCAGATAGTTCTCTGTCTTGGATTAAATGATGGATAGAATTAAAAAAGAAAGAGGATGGGAAAGAGGAAAAGGAGGAAGAGGAGGGGGAGAAGGGGGGAAGAGGATGAAGAAAAGAAGGATGCTCAAAGCCTGGGGTAAATTTTTAGTTCTAAGCACAAAAATATGAGTGTATGGGGTGAGAAAAGAGTATTTTTACCACTATCCTTTTTTTTTTTTTTTTTTTTTTTTTTTTT
>NW_006788845.1:859900-866681 GCF_000442215.2 Lipotes vexillifer
ATCCTCCCGGACCGGGGCACGAACCCGTGTCCCCTGCATCGGCAGGTGGACTCCCAACAACTGCACCATCAGGGAAGCCCTCCTGTCTTTTCTTGTCATCATTCTAGTCTTAGAAAATTTTCTGACCTCCTATGAGCTAAGCTGAGCCTGGGGTTTGAGGAAGCAGGACCAAGTGAAAAAGGGCTCAAACGGGTCCAAACTTTCACAGGTCCAAGGCACTGGAGCATTCCTCACCAGGTGAGCGCGGGCCTTTGAAGCCTGAGAATGAAAGAGGCAGGGGATGAAGAGCAGGTGTCAGAGCCAAAGCACCGTTCTGTACCACTAAATGGAGCAGGCGGCAGGAGGGAGGTGGGCGGGGCAGCACCGGTGATACTTGTAAAAGCAACAGGAGGCCAAGGCTGAGGTCTTTCAGACAGTGTCTTCAGAAAGGTGTGCGCAGGGGAGGGGCTAGTCTGAAAATCAAGCCAGTTAGTTCAATGACAGTGGTTTCAAACAAGTAACTCTTGGCCACTGGCCAACGTGCAGTGTTAACCAGCTAATGTCTGGTCTAAGACTGAGGGGCCTGTTTAATATAATAATCCAAGAAATCATACAGTGAAAGCCAAAAAAAAAAAAATCCTCTTCATTAATTTTTCCCAAACTAATCAGGGCCCCAAATGAAAGAATAAAAGTCAGAAAAGCAAAATTACACTTAGATCCCCAAAGGAATGTGTTTCCTCTGAGCTTTGGGTTTCAGTCGTCCTCGGGGTGGCAATTGGATGCTTCACCTGTAGAACTTCTAAAAAAATACAGTGTCTGGGCCTCGCTCCAGCCCTAGGAAATCCACGATGAAGTCTCCCGAGGTCTGGACCAGGAGTTTGCCTTGCCTCTGGAGCGTGGGTACCAGAGGATGCCACCCGCTCATAAAACAAGAGCAGAAACAACTATAGGACATGGAAACAACTGCCTAGAAGTGTGAGCAATCAGGCCAGCTGTTTGTTCAACTAAATGTTAAATATCTGTTGAATAAATATTTCAGGACTAGATGGTGAGTTCCACTAGATTCTACAAGCTTTCAGTGCAGGGGCCTTGTCCAAGTCATCTCTGTGTCCTTAATGCCTGGCACACGGTAGATGCCCAATGCATATTTGTTGAGGGTCTAAGTAAAGGAATAAGTGAATACATGAATGTGGAGCGAGGCTTCCTCTTGGAGTGGTGGAGCAGAAAGGGTCCAAGTTCTGGCATTAGACATCTTTGCTCAAATCCTGGTTGCGTGACTTTTTAGTATGGGCTCCTTGAGCAAGATGCTTCCCCCAACACCGCGCCTCAGTTTCCACATCTGACAAAAATGGGCCCAATACCATGTGCTCCACAGGGCTAAATGAGTTAATTTGTATGAATAGGCATATGCAACCGTTTATAGCACAGCATTCAATTAATGCGAATAGAACAAAGTTCCATCTGGGGCTCTGGTGTCAGATACTGGCTCCATTTCCCTGATGCTTCATATGCATCACTTCAGACCCCACAGCCTGGAAATGCAAGAGGAATTAGGGACTCTGGCTCCAAAGTAACTCCCCTCGAGTACTTCTGCATCCTCAGATAAGACCAGAGCCAAAGCTATATTTAATGTTGAGTGGGCTTGATAAAAATGGCTCATTTTCCTTTAAATTCATCGTCAGACAACATTTCCTTCTCCCAGAAGCTGTACAGGAGTTTGAGTTGACATGACACACCAATGTAGCAAGACAACATAATTTAACGAAGCCCTGTGGCTTTGACATTTGAGGCCGGCTGTTTCGCCACATTTGAGACAATGCTCAGAGAACAGTTGGGAGATGAGGTACTAACGAAAAGGAAATGATTTGAAATATCCACGCCACACTCCCTGCAAATCAGAGCACTGCGACTTGGCCAGCTTCACCTTTCCTCCCCACCCCTTCCTCCTCCACTGAAATGTGTCTCCATACGGGGCTGTCTAGAGGGGCTCTGAGATGTTTACAGTTCTCTCACTCTTGGCTTCTGCGTACGGTCATGTGATAAAGGTCTGGCTTTGTTGTATCAAGTGAAATCACAGAACTGGATGTTTCCCTTGTCTAAGAAATGCTGCGAATATTATATCAGGTTGTGCTTTTGGGTGCCATCATTTATCTAACCTACAGCTGTACCTTCTGCGGACCGTAGCGGGTAGTGGAGAAGGAGGGAGGGAGCTCGAGGGGGCTGCAGCGCATCACCCGGTCCAGTCCCCTGCCTCTGGGCAAGCACGTGCCTCTAAATTATTCTAAGTAGAGTTGCCGGGCCTCTGGGGACTTCCTCCAGTGACCAGCTTGTCCTACTTGTTCAATCCAAGTGGAATCCCCTTGATCGTCCAAAAGGCTTCCCCTCAGTCAAATCAATCCTCCTCATTCTCGTTTTCTAAAGTTCCAAGACTTCTCTTCTTTCATCTGCTCAATCCCGACATCAGTTTTCTTCTTAACTGGGCTTCCCCTGGAGACAATTCAAATCGGAAAAAGAACTGCTGCTCCCTCCTCCCTGCACCACCCCACACCCTGAGCCACTTCTCAAGGTCATATCCTCTCAGACCTACTAGAGAATGGACTTAAGGATATGGGGCGGGGGAAGGGTAAGCTGTGACAGAGTGAGAGAGTGGCATGGATGTTCACTCTCTGAGACAGGTGCAAATGATAGGCAGGGAAATAACAAAGATGCCTGGGCTGTTACCTTTGCAGCCTACTGGAGTGGGGGAGCGGTACTGGGAAATAGGCTGTCTCTGCCTGATTAGGATTTGATTCTCCATGGTAATGTTGAACTAAGGCAGGAAGGAAAAATATTCATTCAACAAACAACTGGGAGCAGCCAGGCTAAATTGTGGATCAGTTTAGCCTTTGCTGCTTCCCAAGTTCTTCGTGTCTCTCTGTTATCCTAGTGTCCAGAACCTAAGACATGAGAGCTTAGCAGAGAGACAGCATCTTTTACAGAATGCTAAGGAAGGGAAGCTCTGAACACACATGCTTTTTGTTGTTGTTACTATTGCAGATGCTTCTTCAACTAGAGCGCTTGTACCCCTGGGGGTATGCGGTGGTAAATGAGACGGTATAAAGGCACAGAATAAACAAGTGTATCTTCCGAGGGCGTCAGTTTTACTTGAAGATATGGGGTTAAACATTTTTATATTAGAACAAACAGATATATATTGTGGCATGGAATGCAAAATTCACATGTATTCCTGAGATAAAACATAAGACTTCAAAGAAACGTCACACTGGTGGCGGGCCTGCTTCGGGCTGTGCCCCCAGGCCCCCCTGGGGGATGCTCTCAGCTCCTCTGCTGAGAGGAGGAACTTTGGTGGCTGGGAGCATCTGAAAGGAGAACCAGCTTCTGAAAGAGGACCAGCTTCCCGGCAGAGCAGAGCAGGGTGTCCCTTGGGCTCTGAAGCCCACCAGGATCACTGCGGGAGCCCAGGAACCAGGGAACAAACTAGGAGAGGGTGTTCTCAACAGCAGAGGGGCCTGGCAGGTTGCTGCAAGACATCTCAAAGAGCTTGCTCCTGCTAGAGAAGGACTAAAATAGCCAATTTCTCCCAATCATGGAGATGCATCACCCCGGGGGCCTGTCACTTCCTTGGAAGAAGTGGGATGGATTACGGTTATGGGAAGACAGCAACTAACTCACTTTTATTGCAGGAGAACTTAGTCCCGGCTCCTCCCAGGGGACAGACACACTCTCACACATTCACCTATACATAGAAACCCTGCGCACCTACCTGCTGTCCTCCTAGCCAGCCAGACTGAGGAGAGAGAGCAAATGTGATTAAGGGGGCCACCCCAGGGGACTTGCTGGATGGCAAGCAAACCTGCGGTACCACGGAGCCAATTTCAGTAACAGGTTTAAGGGAGCCCTGAGATGGGAGAAAATGCAGCTGACTCAGTCATTCCAGCCTCCTCTGGTCCAGAGGGAGCCTCAGGAGTAAAGGAGCTGGAGATTGCTGCAGGGACCCGTGCCAGGGAAGACTTAACACTCACACCTCCGTGGCGGTAGGGCTGAATGTGGGGAAATGCAGGCATTACTAAGGACAGGGGGACTTTTTCCATGCACAGAGTTAACACGGTTCTCAGTCTTGGACAGCGTCAGAACAAAATACCATACTCTATATTCCTAGAGTGCTTTATAGTTTCCAAAGCATTTCCATGAACACTATCTTATCTAATCTTCACGCTAATTTTGTGAAGTCGGGATACAAAAGCTTGGAGACTTCACTGGTTTTGTGGGTTTTTCTGGCACTGGGCCATAGAGTCAGAGCTGGAAACCTGGACCTGGCGTTGAGGTCAGTGTCCTCTCCACTCTTTCATGTTTTCATCAGATGTGGTGACTCTCCCAGTCAGGGCTACTGATGTTGAAACTGGGGGTCCAGGAGAAGATCCAGGAAAGAAGGTGCTCCAAGGTCAGAAAGGTCAGGGCTTGGTTCTGGATTCCCCCACTTACTACCTGTGCGACTTTGGACAAGTTCCTTAACCTCTCTGAGCTTTTGTAAAACGGGGAGGACCTAAGTTCATTGTATGAATTAACAAAATAGCTTATGTATGTCCTTAGCACAGTATCTGACACATACTACTTTCTCAGTAAAAATGAGATATTATTCCTAACACCTTTCCTTTTGAGAACAGAAAAATATTTTTCCTGTGCTTGAACAGGAAAGAGAAAATCTCTCCAGCACCAGGTCCACCAGAGATTTTCAGAAGATGCTTTAATCTGGAGAAGGCAGCAGGAAAAATCTAAATCCCAGAATGAGCCATCAATAAAACCTAATTTGAACTAGCATCTGTTTATTGAAATATATAAAGAGGAAATCTCTCCAGCACCAGGTCCACCAGAGATTTTCAGAAGATGCTTTAATCTGGAGAAGGCAGCAGGAAAAATCTAAATCCCAGAATGAGCCATCAATAAAACCTAATTTGAACTAGCATCTGTTTATTGAAATATATATATATATATATATATATATATATATATATATATATATACATAACAGAATCACACTGAAGACATTTTCTCACAGCCTGCACCTGGGGCATCCCCAGCCACTACAGCTAGATACCAGTGGGAGAAGGGAGAGCGTCAGAGAACCTTCCTGTGTCTCTTGTGCAAAATATGCCGATGGATCCCAGTGGGCAGAGAGGAGGGCAAGGGCCAGCTGCAGGCGGGGCTTCAGGGTGGAAGCCTGCCCCTGTCTGGTTGAGACCTCTTTGGGTGCCACTTGGGAAAGGTGTGTGTTGTTCATCTTCCGGACTAAGGCAGGAGCAAGTGACGTCCTATTTGTGAATGTGTTTTCCTTGTACCCCTCCCACTAAGAAGGTCTGAATCTCAGGATGCTCCTTTGAGACCAAATCACGGGGCTAGGGTACTCACACCCAAACTAGAAACTGACCTTTCCTTTTATAAACGAGGAACCAGAGGCCCAGAGAGGGAAAGGTGTCTGCCTTGGAGCTGCACAGCAATCTCTCATCTTTACCCAACTGTCCGGGGTCCACTCGGGCCTCCCGGGGCGCTGTTCACCGCTACTGACACTGGCTCCAAGTCGCGGTCGCGGACGTGGACGCGGGCGTGAGGGAAGGTCAAGCTGCATCTGCCCAGCAGCCTCCCCCAGCTCCAGGCTGAAAGCCAGGCTCGGGAGAAGCGTGTCTTCTGAGGCTCCCTGAGTCCTTGAGCAGGACTCCCCGGCACAATGCAAACAGGAGAACAATAGGGAGTGCGTGAGGGCGCCCAGCCCGAGAGGGTATTGATCATGTTTAAAAAAAGCAACACACATAGAGGAGCCCAGAAAAACCTTCCCAACGCACCAGCTGGCTTAGCTAATTAGCGCGGGTGAGCCCGTGTCAGCCGCCAGCTCAGAGCCGGGAAGAAAACAATTCGCTCAACAAACAGAACATCTAAGAAGGAACAAAAAGAAATCAGCCATTCTCCGCTAACCTCCGGAGAGTCCGTGCAGTCCTGGGAAGGGGATGTGATGGGGGCAGGAGCAGCCCCGAGAGCAGGATGGGAGTGGCGGGGTATCAGGAGAGCGTGGGCATCATTTAAACGAGGGACGCACTGCAGGGCAGAGGGCCGAGGTGGCATCCAGCCCGGAGAAGGGGATGTCATAGTGCTGAGGGCTGAGCTGCCCCTTCCCCGTCATAAAGGGAATCTTGTCGCCCCTCAAAGCACTGGCTCTGAGCCCTGCCTCTCTGAGGGCTTTTATCATCCTGCACTCAGCTCCTTTTCTGGACAATTCACAGTTCTGGTGGGAGGAAGCAGCCTTTGGTCAGGCTGAACTCGGACAGAAGGCCTCCCTGACAGTAGGCTAAGCACAGTGGGCAGATCGATTGGTCTGAATGTCGGTTCTGCCAGAGATGAAGGATCTCCAAGGGGCCCTTCAGTTTGAACGAGTGTGGCCAGTGCTGAGTGACTATAAAAGGCCTGCCTGTGGACCTCCAGTTGTGAGGGATGCTCATGGCCCCATGGAAGACATCACCCACAAGAAAAGAGTGGTACATGCCATGGAGGAAGGGGAGATGGGTGAGGGTTGAGGGACAATTGGACAATCGAGGCTCCCAGAATGAATTAATTCAGGTTATTTGGGTTCAAAGCTACCAAATAGTGCAAAGAGAGGCAAAGGAGGGATGATGGAAGGGAGGAAGAAAAAATGGGAGGTAGGAGGGAGGGAGGGCAGGAGGAAGAGGGAAGGAAGGAAGGAAAGCAGAAAGAAGGAGGGAATTAAATGCCTCTCTCTCCTTTTTTTTTTTTTTTTTTTTTTTTTTTTTTGTTT
>NW_006788845.1:866788-898237 GCF_000442215.2 Lipotes vexillifer
TTTTTTTTTTTTTTTTTTTTTTTTTTCTGGTTTTCAGCAAGATTATTTACCTCCTGTTCCCCGAGCACGTCACGTGAGCACAGGTAGCCAGGTACTGGGTACCTGTGTGGGCTGTTGGCTTTGTAAACGTAGAGCAGTCTGTATGTATATAAATCATGGACCTTAGTGATTCTTTAACAAGAAAACTTACTGAGTAAAAAACTTCAGGTGCATTTGAAATGTCCTCCCTTTCCTGCATTCTAATCACTGAAAAATACCTGTGTAGAAATTTTACTCAAATGTAGACATGCCTCAGCAATCCTCATGGTACCTCTGTAAAACAAGGATTATCACTCCCTTTCTAAAGATAATGGGGCACAAATCATTCACACGGGGGGTAAGTAAATGTATAGGCAGATTCAGTATTGCTGGGCACACAAGCACAAGGATTCCACTGGGCTCTGCAGATGGGGTGAGTATAAAGTGAGTGACATTTGCACACTTACTAAACGCTGTGCATCCCAACTCTATATCTATGACTCCTCTGCCTCTCAGGCCCCATTGCCCTTTCTCCCACAAACTATGAGTCCTCTGATCAAAAAGAAGCCAAGCTCCTGCAGTCGGTTCCCCCTCTATTTCAGAATCCTGTGCTAGAAAAGAATCTGCTAGAATGGAAAACACACTGGGACTGAGTTCAAGAGCCTGTGCTTGGGTCCCAGCTGCTGGACTTCCTAACTGGGTGATGTTGAATGAATCAGTTTCATCATCTGTAAGATGGGGATAATAACAATTCCCTCACAAATGTGTGAAGATTACATGTGACATTATATGAACACCCCCACCCCGAGCCCTTCTTTTAAAAAAAAAAAATTAATTAATTAATTTTTGGCTGGGTTGCGTCTTCGTTGCTGCACGCGGGCTTTCTCTAGTTGCGGTGAGTGGGGGCTACTCTTCATTGCGGTGTGCGGGCTTCTCATTGCGGCGGCTTCTCCTGTTGCGGAGCACGGGCTCTAGGCATGTGGGCTTCAGTAGTTGTGGCACATGGGCTCAGTAGTCGTGGCTCGTGAGCTCTAGAGCGCAGGCTCAGTAGTTGTGGCGCATGGGCTTAGTTGCTCCGCGGCATGTGGGATCTTCCAGGACCAGGGCTCGAACCTGTGTCCCCTGCATTGGCGGGCGGATTCTTAACCACTGTGCCACCAGGGAAGTCTTCCCCGTGTCATTCTTTTTTTTTTTTTTTTTTTTTTTGTGGTATGCGGGCCTCTCCCGTTGCGGAGCACAGGCTCCAGACGCGCAGGCTCAGCGGCCATGGCTCACAGGCCCAGCCACTCCGTGACATGTGGGATCTTCCCGGACCGGGGCACGAACCCGCGTCCCCTGCATCGGCAGGCGGACTCTCAACCACTGCGCCACCAGGGAAGCCCCCCCCGTGTCATTCTTAAACCACAAAGCACAATAACTTTTAGGAAGTATCATATTAGAAAAAGAATCCCAGAAAGATTCTGAATGTTATTTTCTTTCTAGTTTTAAAATGACAGAGTGGATGGATCTTCAAGAGTGCTATTTCCAGAATCATAGCCCAGAGATAAGGGAGATGTACTGGGGATATTTCCCAGTCCCTCAAATCACATTGCCTGGTCTTACCCCCCTTTCTCCCTCTCCTCCAGTGCATAGGGCAGGTCCTGAGCATGGGTGGGGGTAGGGTGTCGGGCTATGAATTAGGAGGCCTCTTTGCGGAATATCTTCCAGCAAGTGTGGACACGATCATGTTCATCGTCTGTGTGTTTGTAAATGTATATGTGAACGAGGCCACATTCATGTCCATCCATTTTTTCATTTTATGTCTCAGTCAATAGTTTTTGGCAATGCCTTTGCAACACCATGAACTGCAGACAGAAAATAAGACCCATCCATTTGTGCTGGTACCAGCTAAAGATTTTCTATAAAGTGCCCACATTTCTAGGCTGGGGGAATGGATTTCACTACAGGAAAAAAGAATATTGTGAGGTAAGAGAGGTGCAGCAAAGGAAAATATTGGCCACTTTAATGATTTACAGAAGCATAGAAAACCTCCTTGCCTGCTGATATGTCATTTTTCCCCTTCTGCCAGTAAGGGGTCTGATTTGAGCTGTCATATGAGGAAGCGTGAAAAAGCAAAGCCAAGGCTGGCCCCTTCCTGAATATTCTGTAAGCTCCAGTTGAGGCACTTTTTGACACAAGGAGAAGGGGCTGGGTTGGGGAGGATGGAAAAAGGAATAAAAGTGGGCACACATTTTAGGGGTGACTACTTGTTCTATGCATAAAGTATAGAATACTAGCCCTGGAGGGGATGCTTTAAAAATGCAGGTTCTTCATTTTATATATGGGAAATCTGGGAGCCACAGATATGAAGTGACTTTTCCAAGATCAGCAAATCTAGTTTATAGAGAAACTGAAATTATATCCCAGACCTTCCAGCTGCCAGGGCAGAATTCTTTCATCTATATCGACTATTAATATTATCATTATTGTTGTATAATTACCATCACAAAAAGACCACTGAGGGCTTCCTATGTGCCAGGAACCATACTAACTCTATGAACACCATCGCATTTAATTTTCATACCATCTGTAGAAAACGTGTTATGATTCCCACTTTAGATGAAGAAACTGGAACCCAGAGAAAGACTAAATAACTTAGCAAGATCATGTGGCCAATATGGGACAGAGCCAGGGCTTGAGCCAACTCCAGGATCCATGCCAGAATCACTTTCCAGCAGGTATTCCTAAAAAGCAGGAAATGTGAGAACAGAGAATAATAAATGCTTCTCCTCAGAGAAGGTCCTCACCAACAAAGAAACACAGTCAAAATATCTGGCTTGGGCAATTTAGAGGATGGTGGCTTTAGAGCAAAGCCCAAGATGGTTAGAATTAAATGGGAAACAAATGGGAAGCAGCCCCTTTCCTGTACGGTTGCAGTAATCTGAATAGCTTGCAGCAGTGAGTCGTGGGAATTGAGCTATTAATAAGAGGAGCCGGCAGAATGATTTACAATCAGACATTAATATGGAGATTTTCATAAACACAATAATTCACACCCAAGCAGAGTCCTAAATGTAAAGTTGCATTAACTATTCTAGTTGGCATGGAATGCCACATACAGTGTGAAATTGAACATTCCATTGTACTGTAATAACAGACTAATGGAAAAAAAAATTTAGTGGGGGGAGGGGAAGAGTAGGGCAGTGGGGGACCAGAAGCTCTATATTTCAAACTTGCTTAGTCCTGGCAGGAACCATCCCCAAACTCTGCCCTTGCCTTCCACTTTAAAAAAGAATAAGCTTTTGGACTTCCCTGGCAGTCCAGTGCTTCCAAAGCAGCCCCCTGCGCTTCCAAAGCAGGGGGCGGGGGTTCGATCCCTGGTTGGGGAAATAAGATCCCACATGTCACGTGGCGTGGCCAAAAAAATAAGCTTTTTTTTTTTTTTTTTGCGGTACGCGGGCCTCTGCCTGTTGTGGCCTCTCCCGTTGCGGAGCACAGGCTGTGGACGCGCAGGCTCAGGGGCCATGGCTCAAGGGCCCAGCCGCTCCGCGACATGTGGGATCCTCCCGGACCGGGGCACGAACCCGTGTCCTGTGCATCGGCAGGCGGACTCTCAACCACTGCGCCACCAGGGAAGCCCCAAAATAAGCTTTTTATATTGGAATAATTTTAGATTTACAGAAATTTACAAAGTAAAGAGGGTATATCCTTCACCCAGTTTCCTGAATTTTAACATCTTATGTAATTGTTGTGTATTTGTCAAAAAAAAGAAATTAACATTTGTACAGTACTGTCAATTAAACTTCAGATTTTATTAGGATTTCACTAGTTTTTCCATTAATGTCCTTTTCTCTGTTCCAGGATCCCACATTGCATTTAGTCATCACGTCTTCTGAGTTGCTGTTCTGTGACAGTATTTCATGACCTTGACAGTTTTGAAGCGTACTCGTCAGGTATTTTGCAGAATGTCTCTCAATTTGAGTTTCTCTGATGTTTTCCTCACATTTAGACTGGGGTCTGAGTTTTGAGAGAGAACACCGCAGAGTGGAATTGCCCTTCTCATCACATCATACAGGGGGTACATTATATCCGTGTGACTTATTGCTAGAATTGCTGACCTTGATCGCTTGGGTAAGGTGGGTGGTATTTGTCGGGTTTCTCCATTCTAAAGTTACTATTTTTTCCCTTTCTTCACCCTATTCTTTGGAAGCCAGTCACTAAATCCAGCCCAGACTGAGGGGTGCGGAGGATTAAGTTCTACCTCTCGGAGGGGGAAGTTTCTACATGTATTATTTGCCTTATACTTATTAAAAATTAATTTTAGATTGAACTCTTTAAATTTTAGTATAAAATTCCCTGTCTTCTTAAGCACATTATTTTTTTTTTTTTTTTTTTTTTTTTTTTTTTTTTTTTTTTTTTGTTGCAGTACGCGGGCCTCTCACTGTTGTGGCCTCTCCCATTTGCGGAGCACAGGCTCCGGACGCGCAGGCTCAGCGGCCATGGCTCACGGGCCCAGCCGCTCCGCGGCATGTGGGATCCTCCCGAAACGGGGCACGAACCCGCGTCTCCTGCATCGGCAGGCGGACTCTCAAGCACTGCGCCACCAGGGAAGCCCTTAAGCACATTATTTTGAAAATAACTTGAGTTTTCCGTGGTCATTTTCTGTTCTAAGTATACTCTAATCCCTCGCCCCCCACATGTATTCAGTTCTTACCCTCCCTGACCTCCCTGAGGAATTTGACATTGATGGCGCCTTTTCCTATGGAAAAAATATTTCTCCCAAATGCCTTTTGCCTTTATTCTCTTCTACTTTCTCTTCCTCCTTCTTAACTCATCACCATTCCAAATCTGTCTCCATTTCAGTCTCAATCCCTGTTCCTTTTCTCCCTGCCCCCGCACCCCAGCAGCTGTACTGTCTGGGCATTCTGTGGTCCTCACCCCTTCTCTCTCTCCAATGTTTTCCTTAGCAATCCCATTTCCTAGATGGCTTTGATTGTCTTCATTATTCACATGACTCCTACATCAATATCCCCAGCCCTGCCCTATCTCTATGGCTACAGTGCCTCAATCTCAACTCTCTCCTGACCATCTCCATCTACCTTCTGCTCTATCTAAAGCTCATCATCTCTCTACAGTTGGGGAACTGTCTCAGCTGTTTTAACAGAAACCAAAATAACAGCGACATAAACAATATGGAAGGTTTATTTCTCACTTATGTGCAAACTTGAGCTGGTAGAGATCTGGGGGCAGAGGAGCAGCTCTGCTAGGGCCCCATGTTTCTCTGATCCTAAGGTTTTGGGTGTTGCCCTTGCCTGCATGGTGGAAGCTGGCTCTTGGCTACTGCATTTCTATACAGGCTTTCAGGAATAGGGACTAAAGAATGGAAAACAAGTAGCTCTTTAAAAGGGGATGATCTGGAAGGGATACACATCACTCTGCTCACGCCCCATCAGTCAGAACTTAATCACATGGCAATAGCCAGTTGCAAGGTAGGTGGGGAAATGAGGTCTCTAACTGTGCAAGACAGAGGAGAATGGATATTGGGATAATATACAATCTCCAAAACTGAAACCACCATTTTGCTTTATTTTCTGACTGCTATAACTCCTGACCTACTTCTCCTCTTATCTTCTTAATATTTGTTATTATATTAATACTTATTATTGCTCATTCCAGTAACCATAATTGGAAACTTGGGTGTCTTTGATATTTCTCCTTCTTTCCCCTTAACAACTTCCCTCATGTTTAAGATCTTTTACCCTTTCTTACTAATACTACACAAATTCAGGCCTTCATTGCCTCTCATCTGAACTCTTGCAATAATTCCATAAACAATCTCCATGCTTTCAATTCCTCATTTCTTCAAACTATCTTCAGTATGGCTGCTGGTTAATCTCAGTTAACGCAGCTCAGCTTCTCACCCTATTTGTAAATTTTCTGTGGCTCCTCATTTCCATCTCAGAAGAGTCCAAATGCCTTAATCTAGCTCTAAAGGCCTTCCACAATCTCTCCCAGAGTCTCTGACCTACCTTTACTCTCTCCATTTTGTTCTGTGCCATATGCATTTCCTTTACGTGACAAATCCCATGTCAAGCCCCACTCCCTGTTACTTTGTCCTAATAATAGGATAACAGCTAACTGTATTGATTACTTGCACTGAGTCCACAGCTAAATACATTATCTCATTAAATCTCACAACAACTCCTTAAGATAAAGAAATAAATAAATGATTTTACAAATGAGGAGCAGAGTCTTGAAGGAGCAAAGTAACTTGCCCCTAATTCTTTGATTAGAATGTGAAAGAGTTGAGGTTTGTGCCCAGGCCTATGTGACTCCAGAGCCTGTCTCTCTAGACTAGACCTTCTCCTACCAGAGTGACTGCTCAGGATGCTCCTTCAACTAGAAACACGCTTTCCTCTGATCAACTCGCGGCAAAATCTTATCCATTGTCAAAGCCCATCTTGAATGCCACTTCTTCCATGAAGCCTTCCCTGAATCACCCAGTTGGAACTTTGGCCTCTTCCTTCTGATTCCTATAGCCAGGTATCTCTGCCTCTCTTTCAACACTTAGCATCTCCTACTTCACATTACAGTGCCTTGTAGATATGTCTTAATTTTTCCATACTCAACCCTGAACTTGAGGATGACAGTATTATTGCGTAGAATAGGGCAGTTTTATTCATTTTTTGTTCCTAAAGAATTTATTACCTGACCTCAACCCCCACATCTAAATACAGCATCCAAAATACTTCTCAAATCAAACTCTTCTTTTCCACCCTTAATACTGTTTCTCTTATTCAGGCCCTTAACTTGTCTCTCTTGGATCACTGCAATTATCCCTGGACTTCCCACTCTTAACATCCTTTCCATACGGCTGCCAGAGCAATCAGTCCCCATCAGTGGTTTCTAGACCCAATGCAATGTACTCTAAGCCCCCTAACTTTGTAGAGAAGACCCTCAGGGATGGGAACCAAACCTATCTCTGTTGTCTAGATTGTACTTGCCCTTTTTTATACTCTAGAAATATTGTGTACACTATACAAGGTTTCACACTTCCATGCCTTTCTCAAACTGTTCTGCCTTTCTGAAAGTTCTCTCCCATTTCCCTTTGTTAACCCTTACTTCAAAACTCACCTTGGTCAAGATGACCTTCAAGAACTTCACATTAGGCTAGCTGCTCTTCTTTTTTCTCTCCTAGTATGTTCATATCTTGCCGTGCTCAGATGCAAATCTCTTTTAGTTGTGCCATTTAATTAAAGTTATCTATTTGTGTCTGCTAATCCATCTGTTTGTACACTTTTTGGGGTCAGGAACCATGCCTTGGTCATCTTCCTTGCACCTAAGTCCGTGCATATATTAGGTATTCAAGTGTAGCAGCTGGTCGAATGAATCACAAAAATCAATGATTGTATTATGCTTTAATACAGTGATACCACGAGGCCTACTGAAGTTCATGTGGATTATTGCCTATATGGAAGGATCCCATCTTTTTATGTTTTCCTGCAGCCTTTCTCCTGTCATTTCACACTATGGTGAGGAACCCTGCCTGGATTGGGTCTTCTCCCAATAGGACTTTATTGAAAGTCCTTGTAATAAAGGACTCTGGGTATGAATCAGAAAACCAAGATGGTGACAATAGTATTGGAACAAGAGTATTTTATATGTGTTGTGGCAACAGCACTAATGCTGCATGATTAAGTTTCTGCTCAATTTTCGTTCTTGGTATGTTCTGGCTCCAGGATTCATGTAAGAGAGCCAGAACCAACACATAACACACCATTCTGCTCTTTCTTTGAGTATGACTAAAAAAAGTCTTAGTTTGACCAGAACTATTCTAGACATACTCTTTTTGCATTAACCTGTTTTATCTGATTTGATCCCCAGAAGATCCCTTTGCAGCTGATGTATTATCTGAATTTTACACATAATGAAAGAGACACGTAGAGGTTAATGGGCATATCTAAGGTCACACAGCCAGTAAGTAGCTGAGTCACGCCATGAATCAGGTGTCTTCACTCAAAATCCAGTGTCCTTTCCTCCATCTTACACTTCACATAATTTTCCTCTAGGAAAATTATGTTTATCTAAACCAACAGTTTTTCAGGATCTTAGTTCCCTGACCAGGGATGGAACCTGGATCTTGGTAGTAAAAGTGCTGAGTCCTAACCACTGGACTGCCAGGGAATTCCAAACCAATGCTCTTTCAAACTGCAGCTTGCAACCCATTACTTGGTCATAAAATAAATTTTGTGAGTACCAAGCAGCATTCAGAATGGAATGGGATGGGATAGGATCAGATAGAATAGAATAGAATAGAATAGAATAGAATAGAATAGAATAGAATAGAATAGAATAATAGAATAGAACACAACTATGAAATGTCAGAAAGTGAGTATTGTTCAGGAAACTTTTGTCCCAGGTCACAGTACAAAATATTCTTCTTATTCTGGGTCATAGTAAAAACAAAACCAAAAACAAAACCAAAAACAAGTTGAAAGCTTCTTCTTTTAGCAAACTTGTCTAAAACTAAGCTGCCCCAGTGATATTCTATTGCCAAATATGATAGGAGTTTCCATCTCTGTCTTCTCTGACTCTTGGTGGAATGTGCTCCCTTCCTCTATTTTCAGCATCACAAAACACTTGCCTCCTTTGACCGTCTTAAGCCCCCCTTCCTCCTGGTACTTCCTCCTCTCTGACAGTCCTCACTTCTAGCACTTACATTTTGGTATTTTCTAGAGTTCTTCATGACCCTCTTTCTTCCTGCCCTATTGTTTTAGCATAAGACCAGCTTTACCCATCATCTAAAAGCTGATGACCCCCGATCCTTGCTTCTCACCCTCAGTCCTCTCCCCAGCTCCAGACTCATGTTTTTAACTCTCTACTAAACATCTCCTCCTAGACAGTGTCTACTTGTCTCTCAGAATCAACAAATCCAAATGAACCCACTATTATCCCTTCAAACCCACCCTCCTCCCCCTTGTGTCAGTGGGGACGTCACCATTCACCCAGTCATCTAAGCTAACGACCTGGGAGTCCTTCTCGACTCCTCTCTTCCTCTCACGCCTTGACATCTAATCAATTGCCCGGTCCTGTCAATTCCGCCTCTGCTACATCTCTCCAAATTGTCTGCTCTGCCACTTTCTTAGTTCACAGCCTCATTATCTCTCATTGAACTGCTGCTCCATTGTCGCTCTCCCCCAGTCAATCTTCCACACTGCTGCCCCAATTTCAAAAATGCAAATCTGACCACATTGGTTCTTTACGTAAAACCATCCCGTGGATTTGTCGGAGTGTTGATTAGACAGAGATTCACGCTTTTCAGCATTCCTTAGGAGCCCTTCCAATTCCTCTCACTTTTGCCACCCGAGAACCTCCCTCTCCCCTCTTGTCTGTCCCCAAGTGTCCCCCTCTGTGCTTCAGATCCACCTGCTAAAATTCTATTTCAGATTGAACTGTATGGCTGCTTCCCCTGAAGGGTCCTCTTCTTCAGACTTATTTCCTGTGTAGGTACCTGGGTGCGCCTATAACTTCAGGACGTTCTCTCAATACATTTTGCCTCTCAGATCACACTAAATTGTAATTGATTATTTGCATTTCAGGCTCTGGCACTCTACCGTGAACAGTTCAAGAGTTAGAATTATGTCTTATCCACTTTCCTCTGCCTGAGGCACTGGCATATAGTAGGTGTTCAATAATGTTTATAAAATAAATGAAATCTCAGTTCTGCCGTTTACTGGCTGTTACTTTGAGCAATTCCCTTAACCTCTCAAGCTTCATTTTCTTCATCTTTAAGTGGATAGAAACTAATGATTACCCAGTGCTTCTATGCATCAGGGCCTGTGCTATGCATCTTTACATATGTTACTTAATTCTTACCACTCACCTCATCTTATAGGTCATAGAAATGATTCCTCAACTTATAGGTAAGAAAAAAGAAGCTGGAAGAAATGAAGCAAATTGTTTGTGGTTGGAGAGCTAGTGGGGGGTCATTGCCAGGATTTGAACTTAAGTCTGTCTGGTTTCAGAGCTCTTTCCACTACACTGAGCTGCCAATAGAATGGAGAAGAGACCACCCATCTCACAGGGATTAAATGTGATAATGTGTGTGAAAGCATTTTGTAAACTGTTAAACATCATGAAAATGCAAGATAATATTATTTTCATTAAGATCTGCTATGGTCTGCATATTATGGTTGGAATTCTCAGAAACTGAACATTGGAAATCGCTTCGTGAGAGCTGGCTGCAAAGGCTTATGGGAATCAGACACCACTCTGGGGCTCTTTCTGCAGAATCCCGGCTCTGTGCCTGTGGATGCAAATAAACGGTAGCCACAAGACAGGAGACCCAGTAGAGTGCAAGGTTGTTGTGCCCGGGGAGAAAACACGATGGGTGCACTCATCGGTTATAGGTTATGCCACCCTACGAAAACCCTACAGACACAATTGTGTTTTGGAATCTTCAGGCAGCTTTGCTGTTGCAACAGTCCATTTAGAATCTTGGCATCATGCTTAGGGTCACAAACTGCACTGCTTTTAGCTGCTGCCACCAGTTTGTGAATCATTCTGTTAACAATCCTACGGATGGTGTCTGGGTGGCGCTCTTGCAGAAAGGCGGTGATATATGGCAGTGCCTGCATCAAGGTGCATCAGGAACCACCAAGAGAGGCAAGATTCACAACCAAAATATATTGCACTCAGCGGGCCAGTTACTCAGGCGAAGCCAACAGGAGGGTCCTGAAAGGACAGCTGCACAAGGGCATATGGCGGCCATTGCCTTCGGGACCATCTGAATTACTTTCTCCCATTGATGGCAGGGATGGCAGGAAAGACAGGCTTGTTATTTTTACTGAATGGGTAAACTGTCCGGGCGGTGGAAGGTTAGCTCCTTAATTTTCCCTTTCATGGTCTGGATGCTACTTAATTCCATCTAACATCATTGCTTGTTAATGTCTCTAGTTTTTTATTGCTGCAAAGAAACATGCCCTAACCAATCTGGACAGACCATGGACATGTCTGTAAAGTAATGTCTGCTGACCCCAGTTTGCGGGGGGTTTTCTTCAGCACATTTTCCCTGGGTTTGTAAACCCTCACTTGCATCTCCCTAACATACTTTTCCACACTCAGTTCATTTTCTTCTCAAGCTAATTTTTTTAAATGGGGGAAAACTTTACAGTGATGCTCGGAAAAAGCTGTGGAGAGAGATTCTGCTGAATACAGAATCAAATCTTGAAAAAGTTTGCCTTGTTTCCTAGGAAATATGAAATGTGATTTTTCTATAGCGAATAATAACTAATTCAACCATATGTGCTAAAGCAAATACTCCCAATTTTGTCCCTTCAGGGACAGCCTCCACTGAACACTCAGTTCTGCCCCCAAAATGGTAGTTCATGATTGGTTTGGGGGTGCGATGACTAGTGATGAATCTGATTGTTCTTAAATATTGTCAGTGCTGGAAAATTCCTAATGTACTAAGAATTACTATGTTTACAATAGTCTAGCTTCTACATCACAAGTAGATAATGAGTCATCCCAACTTCATCAACAATGCATTTAGACATCAACTTGTTTTAAATTTCTCTTGGGTAGAGACATCATTAACCTTCTTTCCTCTCTTTTCCCAGAAAAAAAGGAGATGGTGGATTATGGCAGGTGTTGCTGCCCTTTGCAGAATGGCCATAGGATAGCAGACCAATTGGTAGAATACACTTAACAGTTGTTACTTTCATCCTAAGAACTCAACATCTCAGCTTGCAGACTGCTGTGCTTACCATGAAGGGGCATGTACTTGGGCATGTGTGTGTGTGTGTCGCCATTTTAAAGATGGCAGGAGCGAGGCCCACACACTAAGTGATTTTCCTTAGGCTGAGCAGTTTGTAAGAGTCAGAACAGAACCCAAGACTATTAATTTCCCATTCCAGCTCTCTACACTGGCCCCAAGCTGCTTCCAAACAGGCTAGCGGGAGTACACATTTAGGGTCCTCTGGTCTTCCTGCCTCCATCTTTTGTAACAATTTCTGTTGTCTTTGGGAGCTAAGGGCATCTGTGAGGAAGTGAATCCTGTAAACCCAGCACCTGAGTCGTGCCCCTGAGACGCTATAACTGCACAGATAACAACGCCGAGCAGAAGCTAAGAGCCCAGCATGGCTCACGGCAGGGTTCCGAGCTCACCTACAGATTCACTGTGGCGTTACTTAGGGAGATGACAGATGTGCTGTAGCTCAACTTAATAGAATAAGCTTTATGGGAATATCTGCACAATTAGAGAACACTTCAGGTCATGAATACGTTCCAGCCAAAGCCACATCATCCACCTTCCCCTACTTTTGGACCCTGCTGTTCTTTGGAGATTGATGAGAGCTTTTGCAGGTAACACAGGGAAGAGGCCCTAAACAGGATGAGGAGAAGCTCCCCAGTTCTCAGTAGGGGATTCTACTCCATAGCCCATTCCTTTTGAATATTCCCATCACAAATTCCTACATTGGATCCAGCTCTCCTGGTTCATGGGCACCCACTGGAGACAGCAAAGCACAGTAGAATTTAGGCAAGTAAACACTCACTTTCTACCCATATAATCCTGGGCATGTCTCTCTACCTTCCTGGGCCTCCCTTTTCTCACCTTTAAAAATCTGGGAGTTGGGTTAATGATCTCCAAAAGGCTAGAATTAGTTTGTTTATCTGGGGTCACCCAGCTCAGCAATCTTGGATGAAAGCAAAACATTTGATCAGCATGAATCTGGAGGATTACCTCTGGATTTCACAGCTTTGAACTCTGTCTGACTGCTGTCTCTGCCTCCCACATATGGATGCCAAATAATATTTAAAGCTGCTCACTCAGTCCCCAGACTTGGAATTTAACAGAAGTGGTCTGGTGCTCCCAAAGCCCTGTCTCTCCTGTCAGCCATCATTTCTTATGGGGCCCCCATAGAGGACACACTTAGTAGTGAGGAGAATAGTTGATTATTTGACTCTGTTGAGTAGCTTTCTGGAGAGTTTTAGAGCTGTGTAGACATAGTCTGGATCGAATTGTTAAAAGCATCTGTGTAGGCAAGCCCAGCCTAAGTGTCACGATGGCCAGCTGGAAAGTGAAAAATGTAACCAAACAATGGGCTGCTTTCTTTCTACCATGTGAAATCACCAGTTTTACTGATTTTCTCTTCCCACTGACTTAATTGTTTTCTCAATGGATCTGACTCATTTCACAGATTGTTTCCAATCATGCGGACGCAGCCCAAGTTGCCAAGTATGGTGGTTCCTGTTCCCTGCACTCCAGTGAGGAGCCTGGCTGACTCACCACACGCCGCCAACCGTGTGACAGGGCTTCATCACATCTGCCTCTGGGTGCAGAACACTCTGCTGCAGACACAGAAATAATAGACACTGGGAGACGGACAGACAGACAGATACACACACACACACACACACACACACACACACACACACTCAGCATATTAGGAAAGTATGGTCAAGACACAGTGAAGCTCGAAGGGCTGGGCCACCTGAGGTTTTGCAAATAGCCACTAACCCAAGACAAATCAGCCCCATTAATAATGAAAAATGCCAATCTCATTGATTTGCCTGTCTTCCAGTCTACTTGCTTCTCTTCTCGGGATGACAAACTCTACCTCTGATCGCCTTACCCTCTCTAAAGCACAGGCCAGATGCCGGGGCTGACCTGGATGAGTTCTGGGGATCCCAAAGCAGAGCTCCATGGGGTGGGGGTGGGAAGGTAGTCAAGAGTTTAATTGGGCAGAACAACTGGTCAGTAAGATACAGAAGCATATCCAAAGGGGTAATTGAAGCAAGGAAGGCCCAAAATGGTTATAGGGAAACAGAGTTGATAAGAATCAAGACATAAGAGAGGATGGATATCAGGTACCAAGTGTTGACATGCGTGAGCAGGCCCAACAGAATGCTAGACCAACAGAGTGGTCCAACAGAATGCCTGGGACAGGCAGCTGTGGATGCTGGCTAATTTACCATGAGCTCCCAGCCTCTGTGGTATGGGAGGGCTAGTCTCATGATGTCAGAGCCAAGGCATGACAGAGTCGTTTCACAAAACCCTTTCTACTAAACTGTTGTGACTCTACCCGAACATACCCACCTTGTGATTCTAATAATTCCACTCCCAAATATATAGAAATGCACACATTATACAGAAAAATCCCTATTAAAATGATTAGAACAGTATTGTTCATAGTAACCAAAATCCAGAAATAACCCAAGGGTCTATTAACAGTAGAACAGGTCATTGTGAATTACTCATGCAGTGGAATAGTGCACAGAAACGAAACAGAACAAATTGCATACAAACATATTATTGAACAAAAAGAGCTAAATACAACATAATGCCTTGTTGTATGAGTCCAGCTACATAAGATTCCAAAACAGTCCAAATGAATCTATGGTGATTACCATCAAGAGGTCACTTTTGGAGAGAGAGCAGGGTATTAGCGGCTAGAACAGGGACTAAGGAAAGCTTCTGAAGTGCTATGAATTTTCTAGTGCTTGATCCAGGTGGGAGTTACACTAGTATGTTTACTCTTTGTGTAGATTATACTCCAGTACAAATCTTTATTTATAAAAATTTTAGGCAAGTGATAAAAAGGAGGGCAGGAAAAGTTGACAGAATGCTATAAACACCCTCTGCCACCAGGTATCTTTCTCACATGAATGAGCAGGATAGTACTTACTGATCACGCAGGTTTTGTCTTGCCTGGTGTCTGAAGGTGCTCGGTCTGGGCGATCATCTCAGAAATTGGCTGAGAGACTGAAGATGTGGGGGTGGGGGGGCAGGGGGGTCGGGAAGAGCAATCTGTGTATCCATGTCCTTCACCTAGAGAGGAATGTACGGAATGGGGAGGGTTGGCCTGGAGGGGACGGTAGGAGAGGATGAAGGTGCAGGTGACCACACATGCTTGGGAGAGGAGAAAGAGTAGGAAGGGGTGGCAAACAGGGAAGGGGGTTCACAGGCCTCTCACACCTGGACTCTGAAACCACCATCTGATGCTGTGCCCCTCAGAAGTGCCCACACTAATCACCACCAGCTGACACCCCCATCCACATCTGCAGCACCCCAGCTAGTTACTGTCCATGACTGCCTACACCTGTCTTCCCTGCCGCCAGCCCCCACCCCCTGCCTACCTGCCACTTTCAGTCCTCACGCTAAATCAATAACAAGGACCTCTGAGGGCTGCCTCGCTTCTGGGCTGGTGACCCCTCCCCTGAAGCCCACTTCCCCTCCTCCCCTCTCCCGGCCTGATCCATCTGCCCAAGCTCAGATCTGCTCTGGCAGGACTGGCAGGCCGGCTCTCCTTGCAGACAGCAGGGCTCAGCCTGGCTTTAGCAGCTGCCAACGCTGCAGTTTAAGAATCACCAAGTCTGGAGAAAGTCCATTAAAAGACAGTAACAATGTATATTGTGCAGTGACCCTGGGGGCACCCAATTCCACCTTGTTAATGATCTCTTTGAAATAGCGGAGGCTATGGAGAGAGACACGGTTCAGTCCCCAGCACGGTGTTGTTTGGACACAGCTGTCTTTGCTATGTTTGGGCAACTTGCAGGAATCACTCTCATGCTAAAGGAGGCAGGCCCTCAGAGACCCACGCAGCCAGTTAAAATGCTCTTTAGGAGTGTCTGAGTGTCCAGTCACTGGGCAGATCTGTGAATATTAAGTCTGGCAAGGAGGAAGCTAAAGATCTGTACATCTCTTCCACGTTGAATTAATGTTCTAACTGCGAATCTCATACTTGTTTCCCTGCAAGTCAGGATGCTTGGGTGAAAGTTGCCTATTCAAAACACACCCACTGCCTTCACAGACGTTATACACGGTGCCCTGTAACCCAGCTGTGACTCTTACTCCTCGAAAGGTCAGTAAAAGGACATTATGATAAGCGCTCTTTTATTTATTTATTTTTCAAGTTATTTATTTATTTATTTTTGGCTGCGTTGGGTCTTCATTGCTGCATGCAGGCTTTCTCTAGTTGTGGCGAGCGGGGGCTACTCTTCCTTATCGTGTGCGGGCTTCTCATTGCGGTGCCTTCTCTTTGTTGTGGAGCACGGGCTCTAGGCACGCGGGCTTCAGTAGTTTTGGTGCACGGGCTTAGTTGCTCCCCGGCATGTGGGATCTTCCCAGACCAGGGCTCGAATCCGTGTCCCCTGCACTGGCAGGCGGATTCTTAACCACTGTGCCACCAGGGAAGTCCTGATAAGTGCTCTTTTAAATCTTCTCTATTTCACAAATAAAACCTTCCCAGACTTGATGCTTTATTATTGGTAACAAATTACTTGCAATTGTACCTCCTGGAAGATAAGACAAGCCAGTGTGTTTTGACACCTAGGCTGAGAACTGCGGCTAGGGAACCCAGGAACACACAACTAACCACAGGATAAGGAATACAGGAGTGGCAGGATAGAAGGATGAAAGAATTCCTGGGAAAGAAGATTTGTTGAGCACTCAATAATGCAGCAAACATTTAATGAGCACCTACTCAATGCAGGCTCTCGCCTAGGTGGAGGGCATGACTGGCTCTATTGCAAGGGTAATGGAGTCTCTGAATATCTATAAGAATGGTTTAAAAGGTCATCTAAGCAGAGACAGGCTGAAAATGGGCAGGGCTAATGACATTCTGAGATATTTCATTCCTGTTTTCTTCCATTCCATTCTAAGCACTTAGGGATGATTTTGTGACCTTAGCCCTGGGACTGTAGAATGTGAGAGTCTAAGAAGGAAACCAGCCACTGGTTCGTGCTCTCACCTGCCTTCACCTGGTCATGGGGTCTTGCTAATCCAGAGGCTTCATCCTGGAAAGGTTGTTGGGACAATGGCTCTTAAACACTGTCCCTCTGTGGAGAGAGGGTACCAGTGCCCTCACCACCATGCACTTGCTAATGTGAGCAGGTTTTAGAAGGTCCCAAATCGGGAATTAAGAGACTTAGGTTCTAGCTCCATCAGAGCATAATAATTGAAGGAAGACGTTAAGGGTCCAGGGCCTCACATATCCATCCTTCTAAAGGAGATATGCCCCTGGGGCCGACAAGGAGGATCTGCAAGCCAGGAGTTTGCATTTTTTAGAAGAACATTGCTGTTAAAACGAGGACCACTGGAAGCTAGAAAACATCTTACCCTAACCTCCATGTAGTGCTTGGCCACTGTTCAGTCCTACCCAGTCCTCACATGACATGACAAAATTTGGTCCACTGTTTTAAAACCCTGAGCACACCTCTGAGCCCACTGCCCTTCTGTGAACACAAGCTCTGTCCTTTCCTACCTCCCACTCTCTCCCCTTTAATTACCCCATTTTTCTCCCATTCCAGAATCTTCCCTAGTCTCCCATCCGTTTGTCTACTCTAGCCGCATTTGCCGCTCCAGATCCTGTGTCCCAGACCAGCCACTTCACATGCTCACGGCCACTTTAGAAGTCGCCATTCTCCCTCCTGGTGCCAGAACCCAAACACAGCCCAGTTTTATGTGCTGCTGGGTAAGAATCAAGAATTCATCCTTAGTCAGCTGGACCATCTTCTCTTCAGGAACCCATTCAACCAGCTTTTATTGACTTCCTCACTGTGACTCTCCCAAAACATTCTCAGTCTCCCAAATCTGTTACTATGCCCTCACAGCAAGGGCTGTGGTAACAACTTCCACATAGTAGGAGGTTTAAACAATAAAACTTTATTTCCTCACAGGTCTGGAGAGAAAAAGTCCGAGATCACAGTGTCGGCAGAGTTGCTTTCTTCTGAGGCATCTCCTTGGCTTGCACATGGACATCTTTTTCCAGCGTGAACCTGTGTTCTAATCTTTTCTTATAAAGACACAGTCATATTAGATTAGGGCCCACCCACATGCCCTCACTTTACCTTAATTACCTATTTAAAGGCCTTGTTGCCAAATAGTCACATTCAGAAGTACTGGGGTTAGGATTTCAACATATGAATTTTGGGGAGACACAATTCAGCCCATAACACCCTCAAAAGACAACCTTGCTTTCCGTTTATTGGAAGATTAGAGCCCTCTGATTTATTTTCCTCAACTGCCCGGCTTTTGACTCTAATTATTCCTCCATCTTCACACATCTTCTCCTGTTTCCCTCCCAGGAGAAGGTTAGCAGCTCTAAGTTAGTTAGTTGAATGATAGTCTCTCTGGGAAGCTTTACTGGGTCCTCTGGGCAGAGTAAAACCTTTCTTTGTCTACAACACCATTGTATTTTGCCCCAAGAAGAAAGGAAACTAAGCTTTCTGGAAGGCCTACTACACACCCATCACTGTGCCAGACACTCTGGCACCATACTCTTTCTTTCCTTTAAAGGAGCGTTTCTTTCCTTTACACCATAAATGTTCCTATTCAAGAACCTAACATGTTTCTAGGGATTGTTTCTTTCCACCTCCTTCACTTCTAAAGGAGTAGCTATTCCTTGCCCTCCTCTTTATGCCAAGTGCCCTGGCACGAAGCCTGATGCACAGAAGGAACCTAATCCATGCCTGTTGAATGATCAAATAAATGAATCCTCTCTGTTGAAACTAAACTCTTTTGACCCCACTTGAGTTCTTGATCCCTTCTCCTTCTCTGAGCCCTTCTCCATGTATTATTCCTTTTCTTTTGCATCTTTAATATCTTCCTTTCCACTGCTTAATTCCCTCTAACTGGGATACGTCTCTTCTACTCTAAAAGACATTTCTTTTCCCTACCTCGCTGCCCCAGGCTATCAAATGATCACTGTTCCTCCCTTTCCCTGCAATCTAACTGAGAAAGAAGCCCCCATCCATGCAGATTCTAGCTCAGTAGGTCTATTGTGAGATGCTGGTATTTTTAAAAGTCTTTTCAGGTGCCAGGTATATGAACTTGGAATCTATGCTCTGGGCTTCCACTTTCTTACATGCAATGGCTTTGCAAATGGCTTTCACTGTCATCACCAAAACTACTCTCCTGAGGTCTTCAGGGATTTCCAAAACGCCATCTACTCCTGGGGCCTCTGCAGTGTTCAGCTCTGGTGGCTCCACTCATGACCCCTTCACTCTCACTACAAACACCACCCTGGGCCTCTCCTTACTATTCCCCGCCTAATAGGTCTGCTGCGTGTCCTCCTCCCATGTGCCAGATGGCGAATTCCCCATAGTCTGGTGTCTTTCCTTTCTCTTTTCCCCTCCACATTTTCTCCCTGGACAATTCCATTCACTTCCCTAATTTCAATCACCTTATCCCTGCAGTTGATTCCTGAATCTAGATCTCAAACCCCAGCCTCACTAGAGCTCTGGATTCACATTTACACTTGTCTTAGGAAGGGTCCGCCTGAGTGTCCACCACCCACCTTACCTGCGACATGTCTGTCTCAGATCATCCCAAAAGCAAAGCTTGAGACAAGGAATAGGTGAAGCTAGTTTATGTGGGAGGTGGTCCCAGGAGGTAGGAGTGAGGGAGTGAGGAGAGGGAGGCAGGGATATAGGAGAATCTACGGGAGGGAGCATCCTCAGGATCAGTGCTGTGGATAATGCAGCCTCCATTCCACTGGGACCTCCGGAGAAGTAATCAGAATGCTCTCCAAACTGTGCTCCTAAAGAACTGAAAGCCCAGCATTGATTCCATTCCGCATTGGCTGAGAGTTGCCCAGGACATTCTCTTTCCCATGTACTTGGGCTACTCCTGTGGGCAGCCCAAGCAGGCTCCTAGGGTTTGGAGAAGGACCTGGGGCACAAAATAGAGAGTAGCCCAGAGGGCTCTCGAGGGGAGATGCAAGCAATGTGCAAGGTGATTGAGGCCACATGGATCTCCACCACCGCTGTGCTGCAATCAGAGGCGGATCAAGGGGGGATCACCGCCATGAGCAACCTCTCTCCCAAGTCAGCTCAACCAAGCATCAAAGTACAAAACTGCGGAGTAGCTTTCAACTCCTCCTTCCCCTTTTAATGTGCAGTTATCAGAACCATGTCCTCTTGATTCTAACCAGACCTGCTTCTCAACAAAGTTCCCTCACTGCTTTCTCACCAGGATTCCCATCTCTCAGACTGTCTCATATCTCAGCTTAGCTTTTATCTCCATTGCCTATCATCTTCCCCTTTTCCAAACTTTCTTACAACTCTTGCCAGATCATTCTTCCTAAAGGTTAGTTTTGATATCATCAACCTGCTAATAAATCTTCAATGGCTCCCAATGAGTGGCCAAAATATGTCCAACCTCCTAAACCAGGCGTTCTGTGCCGTTTTGCTCTGATCCTACTTCAGCAAGGGAAAAACGTTATTGTTATTTCTCTTCTTCCCACAACTTCTGTCCAGGAGGATCTTTGACTTCTTCCATCCCACTCCCCTAGTTTCTTCATCTACATCTTTCTTCTCTTCTTTCCCCCTGCCCGTAATTTGCCAGATTCCCCACTGTCCCATACACTGTAACAGCCCTAAACTCATCTGTCCTTCCTGGTCCATGTATGCTACTTGCCCCTCCATGAAGGCCAAGGGAAAAACCCTCTCCCCCTCCCCCAAACTCCCAAACGCTTAATCTCTCCTAGTTTATATCTGATTTCCCCTTTACCTTTTTGCAGTACAGTGACTTTTGAGCTTGCCTTTCTTCTCAAGTTGAGTGTGGCCAGGTCTCTGAGGGGAGGGGTTACAACTGCATCATCTCTGATTCTTCTGTGACATGAAGCACAGAGTGCTACACAGTAAATGAAGGGAGAAAAGAAGTCGGGAAAAGGGGAAGAGAGGGAAAAATAAGTCTAATCCCACACTGAGAAACAGGTTTCACAGAAGAACAAATGTTACCAGCCAAGTAAGGCCTGGCATATGCCAACTGACCCACATCTAGAACAGACTCCCACCTCCTTGAAAAGGACTTTGTTGTTACTCATTATCTCACCTGCCTTTGCTGCTGAGTGCTCACCTGGAGTCAACCTCCTTCTGCCAGAGACAGCTGTTCCTGATGTCTGGGTAAAGGTTGTGTAGACTTCAGCTAGGGGGAGCTGGCAGAAGGAGGGAGATCTTTTCCTAGTTCCAGATGGCAAAGGTGAAAAATACATAAAGGAAACATGCCAACTGTTTCCACACTACCCCTAAGCTGTGTCAGCATTATTTCCACAACAACCGGAGGAAATGAAAAAAAAAAACAATCAGTCCATGAAACACTGCTTTGACTACATTATGTCAAATACTTGGTATCACTAATGTTGTACCTATACTAGGCTCTCAGATGGACAGAATGCACCAGTATACTTGTCACCCTATTGATGGGTTTTAACCAAACCGCCAGTGTCTTTCTGCATCATAGCATGGTCAGTTGCTAACCAGAAATCTTCAGATATCCCAAATGACTGGTGGATTTGGTCAAACAAGAGGCCTGACTCACTCATCAATGACATGGCCAATTCACCTGTGAGTTTGGCTTTGTGCCGAGCCAGACTTTGTCACAGGTTAGCCACATTTAATTAAATCAACAGTCGGGAAGATTCCATTGTTCCTCAATTCTCTGGCCCCATGAACGGCAGAGGGCCAGGAATAGGGCCTGTGGGATTATTCATGAGCTGCAGTGAATCACAACAAACTAACTTTTCCTCTTTGCCTCGTGTTCCCGTTAGGGTAGAGACAGACCATGATGTTTATTGCTCTCTACATACTTTGCTTAAAAACCAGCTAGGGCCAGGGCTGGCCTTGGGAAAAATTAGACAGGAAGTAGATATTAACTTCAGGACCTCCTACCTTTCCCTCCAATACCACTGTCCTTCATTTGGGATCACTTGTTCCAGTCCCCTCTCCCCAAATCAGTGTCACTTGCCATAATGTTTATTTACCTACCCTGTGTTATCATGCATCTGCCCTCTCATTTATCCATTCAACATATAGATGTGGGGCACATATGATGTGCTCAGATGGTACCCCATCCTGTAAGGACAGGGATGTGCACAGTAATAGGAGCTTTGGGAATATAATGACTCTTTCATTTAAAGGCGTGAGCCAAAGGGTTATGGGTACGGTGGCAGGCCCAGGGATGAGGGTGACTCTGTGGGGCACAGGACTTCAATGGTCCCCTGAAATCAAAAAAAGAGGTGATCAGTCCTTTTCTCTTTCTCTCTTGCTTGGAAGCATGCCCCTTCTCTCGCCATTCAGACAGGACTCTGTGAAACATGAAAAAGATGAAGTTCCCCATCCGCAAGGACACTATAATTGATGGGATTCTTTGCCTCACTCACTCACTCTTATAAGCTGGAATGAAGGACAGGACCATACAGAAAGTGGATTGGTCTCCTCTCTCCTTCCAAGGAAAAGCAAAAATCACAGCTCTGCTCAGGCCAGCAGTCCCAGCCATAGCATCTGTTCGTGGTCCTATCTGTCTTGGAACCCAACGAGTCCACCACGTGATGGATGATGTTCCACTTGATAGGGAATGGAATGAGCAATTATTTGTCATTCACCATAAAGTACTGCTGTTTCATCTGCTCCCATTCCCTGGGACACAGCTCTGGCTGTTTGCTCTGTGCATCAATTTATAGTTTATCCCAAGACTAATGATGCTGTGTTTAAGAGGCAAGGTGGGGCTTTGTTTTTGTGTTCTACCAGCAGAGGATTACATTACTGATTGATCGTACGCGGTTGTCTGAGGCAAAAACATTTTGAATTGATACCTGGATTTGGACTACAATCAACTTCCTCGACAATTGCCTCTTGGTGCTGAATAGATCAAGAAGCCGCAGCTTTCTAATAGGGCCTCAAGGAGATTTTGACAATCCCTGCTAGAAGTGAGCAGCTTGTTGTGGTGAATGGGAGGCAAATAGATCATCCAAAGGGCTGGCTTGTAGCTTCCAGGAGCCCGAGGACACACTCTAAGACCCTACGATTCCAGACAGCTGAAATGGGGCAGGAGCAGTGATGTGCTGGTGAAATGTGAACAGTCAGCTCTCCTAAGAAAAAATACAAGACCTAATTTGTAACATTTGCCAATTTCTGTGGTGTAAACACTCCCACTATGGCTGCTTTCAAGCTACAAATGTGATGTTCCTGAACACGGTTTGGGAAGAGATGTACACCAATGGCTCGTAAGCTGGTACAAACTGGCACAACACAACACGGGACAAGGACTAGTATTTATTATTCATTACTCACCATCCTGTTCTAGAAACATTATTTTCTGATGAGGATATTGGGGCTCAGAGAAGGTATGTAACCTACCCAAGGACACACAGCTGTAAAGAAGTTGAGTCTTCATACCCAAGGGTTGCACTCTCTTCATCATCTCCTATAGTCCAGGGCATGGAGCCAGCTTGTTAAGGCTAGTCTCTGATTCCAAGGCTCCTGGTCTTTCAGGGCACCAGGTTGCTGCTACCAGGAAGGGTAGAATCCAAGGAAATGCACCTTACTTCTAAACTTCTGCCATTTCAGCCCAACTCTTCCCATTCTTGCCACCTAACTTGCACTAGTGAGGAAATTCAGATCTGCCTCTGAACTCATTTGGCAGTTTCTCCAACCCTAGTAACTTTGAGGAAAAGGATAAAAACTTCCATGGTGACTCTTGCCTGGAGTGTGGGGAAGGAACAGGCTGATCCCTAGGAGATCCCAGTCATAGCAGTCTGAGAAGCCAATTCAACAACCAATTTGGCTGAAAAACTAAATCACTTCCCCTTGGATTTCCTTTCTCCACTTCCACCCACCATCTGTGCTGGTTCATTTCCTTCCTGAAATTCGGAAGAAAATGAGGCAGTGGCAGTGAAGGGTGTGGTCAGCAAGGGGGCTGGGGCAGTGACCGGCCCTGGGGATCTGGCTGTCAGGTTCCCGTGCAGTGCAAAACAGTGGGGCATTAATGGCTATTAATATCTCCAGAGGAAGTGCTGAAAGGCCAACCACGTAATTACCATTTATTCAACATATCAATAAATTACCATTTATCCAGCATATTCAGCTCCTTCTGGCAGCATGTCATGTTGTCCTGAAGTGGGGAGTCTGGGAGGAAGGAGAGAATAAAAAGAATCAGCCAGCCCCTCCCCCCACACCACCCTACTGCACTGGAATGGGGATGTTGGACAGCCTGTAGGCACTCTGGCTCCTGGCAGATCCTGTGGCCAGAGTACCAAGGTGAGCAGAACATCCTGGTCACATTTTGGATGGTGAAGAGCAGTGGTCAAGGAGGTTGGCTGTCAATTCAGGGTGGCAATGCCAGGCTATTCTAACCCTACGTCCTTTCTTCAGAAGCTCCATAGCTGCAGAAGGCTCCACTGGGCAATCAGAGAGGAGAAAAATTACCTGCAATTTTCACCTCGTGAGAAGGGCTGTCTTCTGGACTGCTCGTGAGCCCAGGTCATTTCCTGAGGATGCAGAGAAAGAAGGTGACCCAGCCACTCTTTATGGTACTCCCACCCAAGGTGCCTGGGGCACTCTTCCCCCAATCCCATCCCAGGAGAATGGAGTAGCTTGACTCCTGGCGATTCCAGATCCGGACGGGATGGTGGGGAAGAGATCAGTGCTGTGTTGTTTTATTTTTTCCCATGGTACCAGCTTGACTGGCAGCCTGGGCAAAGTAGAGCCCATTCTAAACGCTCCCTGGGGTCCAGAATGGAACTCATTACATCAAACCTGCTGGTCGCCAGCAGCTCTGCTTTGTGAGCTGTGAAACAAATGTTTATCCACCACTCAGTGTGGTTCAGAGCTATTTAAGGAGCTCAGGGTGCTGAGCTGCAGGCAAGAGCTGTGAGTGCGAGGCCAGCGCTGGCACAGAGCGGGGCGGACAGAGCCGGGGACCTAAGCCTCCAGCCTCCCAGCTCAGGACTCAGCTGAGGGTGGAGGGATCGTAACAGGACTGTGGTTACGTGCTGCCTTTCATCTTAAGCTCCTTCCTCTCTTCTCTTCCATTGCTCCTTCACTTTCCTTGTCTCTGATTCTCTTTCCTTCTCTCTCTCTCCCTTCCTTTTTCCTTCTTTATTTCCTGCCTCTGTTTTCCTTCCTCCCTCCCTCCCTCCCTTCCTTCCTCTCTCCCTTCCCTTTCATTCCATCATTTTCCCCTTCTCTTCCCTTGGACAGGCACGTGGTGCCCTCATCATACGTACTCCAATATGCATTGTTTTCTCTGGTGGAGACAGTAAGGAAATTCACAAACTGGATAGAAGAATAAAATAAAGCTAAAGCCTCTACCCTCACAAAACTTCCAGACTAAGAAAAACTCCACATAGTGTGACCCTGATGGGTATTTGCCAGTGAAGGAATCAAGGGTGGCAGCAGAGCTTGTTTGGTAAAGTTCCATGGGGTTTTCTTGAGTGACACACAGGCCAGGGTCCTCCAGATCCTAGCATCATGGGCAGCATTTTTGGTTCTGAAAGGATCTGAAGATCATGGTTATATATGAGAAAGCTGAGATCCCCTGCACTGGTTTTCATAATTTAATTGAGGTGGTTACTCAGCTTGTGTAGAAATGGCTTTTGTTATGAAACAAGTGAAGAGGGGACCCCAGAAGGGCTGATGGGTGAGGGAAAGGGAGGTGGCCTTCGCTGCCAGGGACTTGATGACACTTTCTCCATTATTCTCCACGGTAACTACTGTGAAGCAAGTATTATGTTCTGGCCATCTACTACGTCATAACCAACCACCCCAAACAGGACCTTAACAGAAAAACAATGATCATCTTTTTGTTCACAAATCTGGAAGTTGCCTGGGCTCAGGGAAGCCGTTCTTACGGCGCTTGTATTCACTCACTTAATCCTCCTAACCTCCCAGGGAGGCAGGGCTTTCTGTGCTCATTTCGCAGACGGGAGATCTGAAGCTCAGAGAGGTTAGGTAATCTGCCCTGGGTCACAGAGCAAGAAATGGGAGCCCCAGGATTTAAACCCAGGGCAGCCTGATTTCAAAGTCTATGTTCTTCCTGGTGAGGGCGGCTTTCTTGCAGCTGTAATCAGGAGGTAGCTGGGACTGGGGGTGTCCTGAAGCCTCTTTGTTCCACGTGTCTGGAGACTGGGCTAGGGAGACCCTCCTCTGTGGTGCCTCCACACAGCAGCTTCGGGGCGGCCAGGGTTCTAACAGGGCAGCTGAAGACTCCCAGAGCGAGTGTCCCAAGAGACCAGCAGAATCTGAAAGGCCTCCCCTAATACAGCCTTGGACATCACACAGCATCGTACTGGCTGCATCCTAACTCTTTAAGGCAGGTACAAAGTCTACCCAGGACTTTCAAGGGTCAGGAGACCTTGACTCTGCCTTTTAACGGAAGAGTGTCAAGGAGTTTGCGGACATGCTTTGAAAGCGCCACCTGTTGTTAAACTGTTTCATAGGTTCAGCCGATTATCCAGCCCTGTCGAGAAGTATTGCAGTGGTTCAGTGCAGATGCTGCAGCCAAACTGCCTGAGCTCAAGTCTCATTATGGACTAGCCATGTGATGTTGGGCAAGTTACTTACTATTCTGAGTCTCAGTTTCCTTATCTGTTAAATGGGGTTAAATAATTCCTAACTCACAGACTGTTGTAAGGATTAAATTAATATATTTTAAGAACCTAAAACAGGGCCTGTCATATTGTTGGCTTTCTACAAGTAGTAGCTGCTATTATTATTATTCCCATTTATAGATGAGAAAATTGAGGTGCAGAGAGGGTCATGATCAGCCTCTGTCACGTAACTAGGATTTGAACACAATCCCAATAGATTCCAAAGCCAAAAAGCTTCCCTGAGTTCCTGATAGCAGCACCTTTTGCCTCCTCCACATAAGAATTTTTCCCAACATTAAAATTCCTTTAAATATAAAGATTCAGAATTTGGGGCTCCCAGACCTTGGCAGAAGGTCCTACCCAGGAGCTTCTGGGCATGTGACCCACCTTGACTCTGACCATATAAGACCAGCCACACAGCCGTGGATGGGGGGAGCCAGGCTCCTAATTTGGCCTGCCCTGCTCGTTTCTGACCCTTACAGGTTGACATGGTAGAGATATAAAAGGAGGTGGTCCGCAAGTAGCAGAAACAGTACCTCGTGGCGTTCAAGGGCAGGGGAGGCAACAGCAGGTCTGACTTTAAAAGGCAGATGTTTCTGAGACTCTGAGTCTTGGTTTCCATCTCATAAAGGCAACTGCTCTGCCCACATGTTCGTTGTGAGAGCCTGAGGGTGAAAGTCCCTGGTAATCCACCAAGTCCTGGCCACGCATCAGTATGGACTCAGCCCAGTAGAGGATGAGGTGGTTGCCCTGAACTACCGCCCCGCTTCAGAGCCCGAGTAAGCCGGGAAGTGGGCAGATCAGCCCTGACACAGGGATGGAGGGCCATCACTTTGGAGGATGTGCCATGGAGGGCAGCTGGTGGAGGCTTCAGCCTGCCGGTATGACTTCGGGGCAGGTATGTACATTCGCATACTCAGACACACGCGGATGTGACTGCATGCAGTCCGTGCACTGATAAATGTGCTTCACGCACGCACACACACATGCACATATGCACACAACACCCCTCTCAGACGTCTGCCCCAGCAGAATTGCTTCAGATAAACACCTGTTGCCCCCAGGCCCAGATAAGGTCCGTGGATGGCCCAGCCCTGCCCTCTGGAAGCTGAGTGTTGCCTGGGGTCCCCGCGGGCCCTGCTGGGAGAAGGAAGTCTTCCTTTGGCTTCTAGAATATGCAGCTTTTTCTCAGCATCAGCTGCCAAGCAGACTCCAGCCTTGCACAGCCGCCAGAGCCCAGCTCCCGTGTAAGTTGCCTTGTGCTTAAACAGCCTCCCCTTCATCCCTTGTAATCTCCCTGCTTTCCCTTCTTTCTTCTTCCTTTCTCTGCTTCTTCAGCTCCTCCTTTTTATTCTCTGCCACTGTGTCTCTATGGAAGCCTCCAGAAGGGCATGAAAGGGCATGAAAGCCCCTCCCAAGGAAGGAAAGGAGAGGGGGTGGGTCTCTGGGGTCTGGTGCATGAGCAAACCCCCGAGCTGAAGGAGCGCCCTGCTTTCCAGCTCCAAATCCTGAGAAGACAAACTGTGAGCTCCATAAGCCCAAAGCAGAGCTGTTTGAAGACCAGGGACATGGGTGAAATGGCTGATCCCACCCCACACTGATCTGATAGTCATGTGGCCCCAAGCCTCCTGACACTGGTTCTCCGCCAGGAGGGGATTTGTTTCTCCCTCAGTGACAAACCGCTTCCTCTAGGACCCCCAGAGCTGGTGCCTGGCCACAGGCTGGGAGTGTGGGGTGCAAGGCTGGACACGGAGCTGAGGCCGGCTGGTCCACAGAGGCACACGCATGGCCAATGCGCAGGAGCTCGCCTGGGTGAGCCTGAAAATGCATCTCCTGGTAAAATTTCAGGCTTCTCAAGTCAGTGTGATCTTATGAGCTTAATGGGGCAATACCACCACCCCATTCCTCAAAGAAGGAAATTGAGACAGATGCTGTGGGGTTTTAAGACTCTGAGGGTTCACTGCGAGTCCCACCCATGTGAGGCGGGGAGAGCATGACCGGTCTCTGATCACCAACATACTCTCTGCATTAACTTCTCACCACGGCCCCAAGCTCTTCTGCTTCTGTTCCCTGAGGAGTCCGCTAATCAGGCCCATTGCTCATAGGGGCAGGGCAGGGGGTCCCGTGGGGTTCTTCCCAAGCCCAGTCCTCTGCGCTGCTCTCCAAGGCTCCTGGCCGGGGGCTCCTGATTAATGAAAGTAACCACCACCACCCCTGTCCCCATGTGTGGCACGTATAGTCTACAAGGGCTTTACCTCCCCTATCCAGTTGTCCGACCCCATCTTTGCAGAACTGGTCCTATTGTTGTTGTATTGCTATAGTTCTTATCACCACTGTTACTTCAGGGCCTCAGGAAAAGGAGACTCACTGAGTTTAAGGGGCCTGCTTGGACTCCTAAGACTGGAGAGTGCCTGAGCTGGGCATTGAGTGCACAGGAACCACAACCCCAGGGCTATCACTGGTCTGCCCTGGCCACTCCTTGGCTCACAAGCCAGTAGACCTCTCTTTGGATTTTCAAAATTGGAGAAGCTGGATTTTGTCTGAAGTTGGGACAGGGCCAGCTGCCATGAAGCCAGGTCATTCAGAGCAAGGGGTTTGAAGGGCCAGAAGAGGCAGCCAAACACTATCCTCTCCCTACAGCATCTTCTTGTATATACACACACACACGTACACGCAGACATGTACACAGCCACGTACACACACGCACACACACACACACACACACACACACACACACACACACCATGGTTGGGTGGGAAGGCTCTTGGCTCTGCTGTCTCTTTCTGTTCTTGGGGGTTTGGGCTAATATAATGTGTGCGTGGATAAGAGTTCCAACCTCCAGGAAGATGATGATCCACTCAGCGTGACCTCCTAGGAATAGCAGGCCTGGGCTTTGGAGGTGGATGTCCATGATGTGTTGATTGGTTGCGAATCACCTGTGGCCCCTGTGGGAGTCTTTCCAGGCGTCCACGGGGCTCGGGGTCCCCTTGGCTCCCCTCCCATCTGCTTAAACCACAGCAACTCTTCCAACCTCAGAATAGACTGTGACAGACCCAGAAGGGATTCCCCTTACAAGACCCCTGATAAAGGTTATCCAGCCTCTGTTCAAACCCCTCAGGAACGGGGCTTTCTCTGTCTCATGTTTCTCTAATGCCACCGACCAATGGAAGGGACAACCAGCAGCCCTGGCTCAACTTTGCCTTCTGTGAAATAAGGTGGAGCCCAAAGTCCCCTCTGCCCCCAGTTCTCTCCCAACCAGACAGCTTGCTTACTGGAAATCCCACAGGGCCAGCTCTTCTGTAGTGCATCTTAGTCATCGCCTCCTCCCGTCCCCTTCAGGATGCAGGCAGAGGAACTGGAGTTAAAGCAGAAGGATGAGAGGGGAGAGGAGGAAGTTCACTTTCTGCCTTTCACAGCTAGAACCTGGGGGGGGTTCCTGCCCTAGAAAGAGATTCTCCTGCCCCACATGGTAGGAAGCAAAGATGGATCATCTGAAAGCAGACACATCCCTGCCCAGCAAGTCCCTCCAGTAGGTGGTATAGTAGAGTGTCTGAGTGGGTTTAGGAATCAGATCACCCTGGCTTTGAATGGCAGCATTACCACTCACATAGCTCTATAACCTTAGGCTAATTAAGTTGTCCGAGCCTCAGTTAAGTCCTCTGAAACCTGGAGGAAGTAACACCACCAAATATTTTACATCATCGTATTTATCATTAAATACGATGATGTAAAATATTGGGTACGTGCTTAGCATATAAAAGGTGCTCAATAAATAGTCATTGTTATTATTAAGCCCAGAAAACTGTCATTTGGGAGAGATGGGATGAAAGACAAATAGTAACGATAAGAGCTAACAGTTGTGAAGGGCTTACGATGTGCTAGGCATCCTCTAAGGATTTTACGTGTATTTATTAACTAATTTAATTCTAACAACAATGCTGTGAGGCTGCTACTATTATTTGCTCCATTTCACAGATGGAGAAGCTGAGGTGAGAAGTTGAAAAAACCTGCCCAAACACATACAATGGAATATTATTCAGCCTGAAAAAGGAAAGGAATTCTGACACATGCTATAATGTGGATGATCCTTGAAAACATCATGCTACGTGAAACAAGCCACACACAAAAGGACAAATACTGTACAATTCCACTTGTATGAGGTACCTAGAATAGGCAAATCCAGAGACAGAATGTAGAATAGAAGTTATCAGGGCAGATGCGGGGAGGGGAAGATAGGGGTTGTTTTAATGGGTATAGACTTTGTCTTTTGCAAGATGAAAAGTTCTGGAGGTCTATATGCACAAAAATGTGAATATACTTAACACGACTGAACTGTACACTTAAAATGGTTAAGATGGTAAATTTTATGTTATGTGTATTTATCACAAATATTTTAAAGATATGTGTATCATCCTACTTTTAAAATGTGATTTAGATATATGGCTATGGGTATTTCTACATATACGCACACACAACCAAAGCTGAACATACTCCCTCCAAAGTAGTAACAGTGCTTGTTTGTTAGAATATGGGTTTATCTTATTTATGTTTAAATTTTCCATGTTTTCTGTAGTAACACATATAATTTTGTCATAAAATAAACTTATGGAAAGAGAGATTTTTCAAAATAAACAATAATAGTATTTGTTTTAAAAGAATGACCTACTGAAAAACACTACCACCACCACCAACACCAACAAAACGTGTCCAAGAGAATCCAGCTAATAGTAGCAGGGCCTGTAAGATGGGGGAATCATACCTACTGTCTTGGGTTATCATGAGGATTAAATACAATTGTGGGTGTAAATGATCGAACATATTGTCTGGTTCCTAGTAGGTGTGCAAATAATCGTGAGTGCCCCTCAGCAGGCCCTATTCACACTCCAGTTCTTCCTCCACTCCCGGCAGAAAAAGAAACACCGCAAGTAGAGAGTCGCTGGCCTGCAAGGGTTTGGAAAGGTAGGCAACAAAAACACCCTGCTGGTCATGAGCACAACCAGGGCCGGGTGTGAATGGCCAAGGTAGGCCCTGCCACGCCTCTGTCCCTACTTGAGAGACAGGGAAGGCCTGCGTGGATCGG
>NW_006788845.1:898401-899317 GCF_000442215.2 Lipotes vexillifer
TCGGAAGACGATGGAGGCCAGGGGACAGACACATGACTGCACAAAGCACATCGCATCCTCTCTCCTGGCCATCCCCACGCCCACCATGTACATAGGTAGCTCTATTCCACAGCAGACTGACCCTTTCAGATTGCCTCTGCCCCTCCATCCTCACCTTTGCTGGGAATACAGAATAAACAAAGACAGGACTCCTGAAACTGTCTCTTTGATGTTTAAAACAGTATAGGGCGGGCCCCCCTCGCCTGCCCAGAAACCCTAGTCGTTGCCTCCTCAGGCCCCCTCCCACTCCATTGCTATCTTCAGCACATATTAAAATTCTTCTCCAAGGGGTGCTTTAGAGGCAGGCATGGCAGGGCCACTAACAGACAGCAGGACCCCTGGGCCAGCGGTTCTGATAGCCTCGTCCACTAAGAAAGTCTCACGGAGAGAGCAGGGGAAGCAAATGTCTTTCCAGCAGCCAGATCCGGGCTAATTGCCACCAGGGAGAAGGGCAGAGTTCACCCAGGTAACAGGTGTGCCTTGTCTTAATGAAGACCGACTTGCTTGCCCAGAGCTGCCTGCAGAGGTGGGAGGTGGCGGAGGAGGGAGGCTGGCTGCTCGGCTTGGGGCTGGATGCCACCAAATTAGAGGAGCTGCCTTTGTCCCCTCTGTGACCCACCCCGCTGCTGGACATGCCGGAAGAAGGGGAGATAAAGGGTATCCCCCCAAATAGTGCTTGTCTGTAAGAATGGTGGTGACTGGATTATTTGCAGAGGGTGTATGGACTTTGCGGGGTATCTCTGGCCTTCCTACTGCCCAGAAAGGTTCAGTTAGGGGACTGCAGGGACAGCAGTGGGACAAGGGGGAGAGAGAGAAAGACAGAGCAGGGTGAGAAGGAAAGAATATTAAGTGTGCCATGGGAAAGGAGCCAGGGAAA
>NW_006788845.1:899548-902937 GCF_000442215.2 Lipotes vexillifer
TAAAGAGAGCTGGGGGTGTGCAGCTCTGAATGCAATTCAGCAACAAGTGTTTATTAATTGTCTATTATTTGTGTGGCACTGGGCTGGGCACTGGGGACACGGGGAAGAATAAACACAGTACCTGCTCTAAATACGGTAGGGGAGGCCGCCATGTAAACAGACAATTACCGCACAATGCGAGGCTTTGTTGAGTGTCCTGGGAGCAGAGCAGAGGGAGAAAGATGGAGAGGGAGGAAGGGGGAGTTAGGAGTAGAATTATGCCGTCTCCCCACTGGGCCTACACATCATCAAGAGTGAGCGGCAATGCTTGGGGCTTCCAAGGAGCTGTTCACCTTTCAACAGACTTTAAGCCCCTCTACTCTTCTTTCCATCTCATCCGCACCTCCTGCTAAGAAGCAGCAAAATGATCTCTGCTCAACAGACGGATGCACAAGAGCACAGAAATTTCAGGGACTCGCCCAAGGTAGCTCAGTGTCTGGTTTGAGTCCAGCTGTACTGTCCAACTCCGGATCCAGATTTAACTGATGAAAATCCCTCACCATGGAACTGTTCAAGGTTGAAAGGATGTAATCCTGGAATGACCAACCAACAATCAAAACTATCCACGACCCAGACATTTTACCTAAAGCTCATCACAACAGTGCAAAGTGGGTATCAGTTTCCCATGAGAAAACAAGCTCAGAGAGGTTAAGTAACCTCCTCCTCATCACACAGTTATTGAGAGGCTGCGTTTGGATTGAAAGCAGGTCTCAGTGACCCAACATCCTGTGTTCTCTGTGCCCTCACCTCTCAGAACAGCGAGGCTTCTAGTAAGAGTTAAGGGAAAGACTAAGGATGAGAATGAGTGGAGACGGCATCTCAAAATTGATCCAGTGCCAAGAGCTTAAATCTCAGTTAATTCTACCCTATGATTTATTAGTTAGAAACAAGGGGTTGGGGAGGACAACACAGTTGTGTTGGTTTTGTGTTGCGATTTTTATTTTTTAATCTCTGAGATGTCCCAAAATATTTACCTTGTAAATTTGCTCAGTGGAGAGGTGGGTAAATACAAGCATTCAGAATGTGATCAGCACAGCAAGCCAGAACGCTGGGCAGGTTCGCAGAGGTAGATGTAACACACTGCACACAGCACGCGGGGGCAGCGAGGCTCCTGGAGCAGGAAACACAGCCTCAGCATGTACCTCGCAGCCCCCAACCAAGGCCGCGGCATGATCAAAGACAGGACGGGCATGAGCCAGGATGCCTGGGTGGTCCCTCGGCGTCCCCCCAAGAAGGACAAGGCCATGCCGTACGTAGCACACCCATTTCAAGCCTCGCTGCCTTCAGTGAAACGCCATCTCCACAGGCCAGCCCCTCCCATCGCACGAGCACCACGTCCCTGCTCCACTGCAGAGCTTTAACCGGGCCTGGTCTCAATCAAACATGTCGTCCTAGCATCCAGATGCATCCTGGGTGGCCACAGGAGACGATCAAAGACCCTGAGAGGGAGACGTGGGCTCTGTCTGGCAGTGCAATGGGAGCCCTGGGAGCTAATGAGCACCCCGTCACTGGCAGCGCCCAAGAAGACATGGGATGGTCATCTGCCTTGCATAGTGTACTTGCCAAGGACACAGACTCTGGAGTCACACTGGTCTGGGTTGGAATTCCGGCTCCACCGTTTATTGGCTTAACTTCTTCCAGCCTCATTTCACCCATGAGAAATGGGCGCTAATAACGGCATCCATCTCCCAGGGAGGTTGTGAGCAGATTGTGCATGAAAAGGGCTAAGCACAGAGCCCAGTATTTTGTGAAGAGCTCAATAAATGATACAACAGGGATGACGTGAAGGCAGTGGAGATGGTCAGGTGAGGAGGGGTGGGGAGGACAGTGCCCATGAAGGTAGACATTAGGAGGTTTCTCAGTGGGCCCAGCTAGAGCAAACACCACCTTAATGGCCCTGCTCCTCTTTGAGACCCTAAAGAGAAGACACCTTCAGACAGCGATCCCATTATCCCACAATAAAACCCACCCAATGCCCTCTGCCTCGCTTGTGAGTTAGATGCTCCCTAACCATGATGGGTTGGACAGTGGCATGCAGTTCCGCCAGTCAGAGGGCTGCTTAATTGTTAGCATTTTGCAAACCACTGCCTTATTGGCTATAAGGGCAATGATATCACAACGACCTTGGGATGACTTCACAGTTGGGAAAAATACATGCCCCTAAATCATACCCTCTGCCTGGGGCTAAGCGTCAAAGCCCTCCTTCCCCTGGGAAATTCTTTCTTTCATTTGCTGTAAAGTGACTTCTGCTGAAGTGTGTGTTTTTGAAGTGGAAAATTGAAAGCGCACGACTCATTCCCAAAGAAAACTGTGAGTTCACAGCTGAGAAATCACTCAGGCTCTTGGTCCAAAAGGGTTACTTCGCTGGTGTGAGGGGGGCATCAGTGCTTTCTCCCTCTCTGAATCCAGGACCACTTCAGGGATAGACCAAGAGCCAGAGCATTGGAGATCCAAACCTCACCTTTATTTCTTTTGATTTTTTTTTATTTTTGCGGTACGCGGGCCTCTCACCGCTGTGGCCCCTCCCGTCGCGGAGCACAGGCTCCGGACGCGCAGGCTCAGCGGCCATGGCTCACGGGCCCAGCCGCTCCGCAGCATGTGGGATCTTCCCGGACCGGGGCACGAACCCGTGTCCCCTGCATCGGCAGGAGGACTCTCAACCACTGCGCCACCAGGAAAGCCCCTCACCTTTATTTCTGATCCTGTTACATGAGAGGGCGTGGCTTGGGTCTGGCCAAATGATTTGCCACCGCACGAATCTCACCACGTGGCTGATAGCAGAGATCCTGCGTCCTCTGAATACAAATCTATCCCGAAACAGAGGAGGGGGAGAGAGTGGGTAACATGCAAGGCTGTAAGGACAAGTCACTCCTCCTTGCTGGGTGAGTTAAGGGGACAGCAAGGGGCCGGTAGTGTTACTCTAGGGAGGTCCCTCCATGTGGAAACCAGAGAACGAAGGGACAAGTACTGCACAGCTTTTTGTTTTCCTAGACAGTTAACCAACTGGGCTGAACTTTTTTGGGGGGGCGCGGGTCCCACAGGTACATCTATCCATGCCCTAGGACAGCGGCACTGCTACAAGTGTAAACAATGCCTCACGTTCCCACAGCACAGCCAGACCAGCGTCCCACCCAAGTAGAGCTGGTTAGTGATGACCATGAGCAGACACAAGCCCGGAAGCTTTCAGGGCTTTACTTCTTTTATCAGCACTCCTGATCTTATAAATGATGAAGTCCATCAACCCCATTCCTATTCTAATCACCTGGTAAACTTGGATATAGTAAGGCTTCACGGGGATCCAAACATTCTTAATAAGGCTTTGAAGCACCTCGGTGCAGGACCAGCGGTTC
>NW_006788845.1:902947-916105 GCF_000442215.2 Lipotes vexillifer
CCAGAGGTTCAGGCAGCCCCAACCCACAAGCGACAACTTGGAAAGGTCACTGTGGGCTGAACTTTTAAGCCTCTGGTCAAGCAGGTGTGTGGTTGTGCTGCTCCAGGGAAGGAATGTACCGACTACCTGAGCGGTCCTGCCCTGCCTACACGAGGCTGCTTCTCCAGCATCAGGCTCTGCTCCTCCAGGTATCTTCTCGGCACCATTGTAAGACAATGTTGACTTTACTCCCAGGAGGCCCCGAAATGGTCAGAACAGTATGTTAATCAAATCTCCTTCAAAGCTATCCTGCACCAAGCCCAGAAGTTCAGAGCCTATTCTCTTTCCAATCCAAATTTATGTCCAGCCACATTGCCCAATAAACTCATCAGAGGTTCTGTAATGAGATTTAATAGGAGCCTGAAGACACTTCAATAATAAAATGCATAAAGAGCTAATAAAAAATGTATAAAGATTCTTCAGTAATAAATGCCAAAACAAGATGCCCCAAATTTGGATATAAACCATTCTCATTATCAAATTCCTAGGGAAAATTTAGAGAGTAGAATCCCAAAGAGATTAGATTAAAGTCCAAAATCAAAGTATTTAGCCCCTGTGAATTAAAGTCCAAGGGAAGCCCAAAATGCCCAAGTTTAATTCAAGTTCAAGGCAATGGAAGGCCTCCCCATTTTCTCACTTGCTCCATCTCAGACAGAGTGGGGATTTCTGGAGTGACTGGATCTTGAGTTGTCTCCCCAACTCCTCAGAGATAAAGTAGTTCAACCCCAAGTCTCTCATGCCCTCCTTTTTAAGAGCCCAAAGAATTAATAGCACGTTAAAAATGATCAAACTCTGAGCCCACACCAATACAGTTTGGAAAGTAAGACCATATGAAGTCCTCAGTACAATTGCCCAGGCAGAGTTATGTTCCCAATACCAGTGCTCAGTTTTGCCAAAGCCCATAGCAGAGCATCATGGTGCCCATGAGGAGGAGGACAGCCAGAGATGGGCTTGGTCCAGCCTCAACTGGATTCCCATCAGCACATGCCTGCAGCCCGGAGTTCATGACCTTCACCCTCCAAAGCACAGGGTTAATCCCGGCACTCTTCCAGGAACACTCTACTACTCCCTCCACCTGGAAGGCCACCACATCCCCAGTGTTCACATCCCTGAGTCTCCCTAGCCATAGTTAATACCGCCCTACTCTAACCCCCCAAGCCAGGACCAGAATCCGAGAGAGTACAGTATTGGATGCTCAAGTGAGCCATGACGGGTCCATCAAGGTAGACTTACCTGTTCCACTCACCTCTCTTCCCACCCACTCCTACCCAATTCTACTGGGTCATAAACAGAGGACTGAGAAGGGTGGGGAACAAGAGAGGGAGAGAAACCCACCACATTCCCCTGGCCCAGTTGACAGTAGGCAGGGGGGACACTGTAGCAGGCCCTGGCCAGGGAGAGGGTGAGTAACTGTAACTCTAAATGAAGTTGGATGCTTTGACCATTACATGGGATTGGGCAGTCTAAATAGGAGTTGAGTCTACATGTTAGTTAATGCGTCATTGGACTTTTACTACTGGACAGTGTTCATCAAAGTCATGGATCTCTTCAAGCATAGATCCACGGGTAGAAGAACATCCCTCTTGAATGAATGTAAATGGACAGTGGGAAACAGGGTTACTGTGTGGTTTCATATCTCACGTGAAGCTTGTTCAAAGTGCAGCTTACAGCCCCCTAGCACTTGATCTGTGCCTCCCTTACAGATCCTTCGCTATCTAACTTGCAGATCGGTCATTTGTGGACACACCTCCTCTCTGCATGGCAGGTACTCAGTAAACATCTGATGATAAAGTAAAGGAAAGGAGAGAAATATAGAAAAGCAACCAGAGAGGCCTTCAAGATGGCGGAGGAGTAAGACGTGGAGATCACCTTCCTCCCCACAAATACATCAAAACAACATCTACATGTTGAACAACTCCTACAGAACACCTACTGAATGCTGGCAGAACTCAGACTTTCCAAAAGGCAAGAAACTCCCCACGTACATGGGTCGGGCAAAAGAAAAAACAGAGACAAAAGAATAGGGACGGGACCTGCACCTCGGGGAGGGAGCTGTGACGGAGGAAATGTCTCCACACACTAGGAAGCCCCTTCGCGGGCAGAGATTGCGGGAGGCGGAGCGGGGAGCTTCGGAGCCGCGAGGAGAGCGCAGCAACGGGGGCGCGGAGGGCAAAGCGGGGAGATTCCCGCACAGAGGATCGGCGCCGACCGGCACTCGCCAGCCCGAGAGGCTTGTCTGCTCACCTGCCAGGATGAGTGGGGGCTGGGAGCTGAGACTCGAGCTTCGGAGGTCAGATCCCAGGGAGAGAACTGGGGTTGGCTGTGTGAACACAGCCTGAAGGGGGCTAGTGTAACACCGCTAGTGGGAGGGAATCCAGGAACAAGTCTGGGACTGCCTAAGAGGCAAGAGACCATTGTTTCAGGGCGCGTAAGGAGAGGGGATTCAGAGCACTGCCTAAATGAGCTCCAGCGATGGTGCGAGCCACAGTTATCAGTGCGGACACCAGAGACGGCATGAAACGCTAAGGCTGCTGCTGAAGACACCAAGAAGCCTGTGTGCAAGCACAGATCACTATCCACACCCTCCCTCTTGGGAGCTTGTGCAGCCCGCCACTGCCAGGGTCCCATGATCCAGGGACAACTTCCCTGGGAGAACACACAGCGTGCCTCAGGCGGTTGCAATGTCATATTGGCCTCTGCAGCTGCAGGCTTGCCCCACATTCCATACCCCTCCCTCCCCCTGGCCTGAGTGAGCCAGAGCCCCCTAATCAGCTGCTCCTTTAACCCTGTCCTGTCTGAGTGAAGAACAGATGCCCTCCGGCGACCTACACGCAGAGGCGGGGCCAAATCCAAAGCTGAGCCCCTGGGAGCTGTGAGAACAAAGAAGAGAAAGGGAAATCCCTCCCAGCAGCCTCAGGAGCAGCAGATTAAGTCTCCACAATCAACTTGATGTACCTGCATCTGTGGAATACCTGAATAGACAACGAATCATCCCAAAATTGATGTGGTGGACTTTGGGAGCAACTGTAGACTTGGGGGTTTGCTTTCTGCATCTAATTTGTTTGTGGTTTTATGTTTATCTTAGTTTAATATTTAGAGCGTATTATCATTGGTAGGTTTATTTATTGATTTGGCTGCTCTCTTCCTTATATATATATATATTTTTTCCTTTTCCTCTTTTTGTGAGTGTGCACGAGTATACTTCTTTATGTGATTTTGCCTGTATAGCTTTGCTTTTGCCATTTGTCCTAGGGTTGTGACTGTCTGTTTTTGTTTTTTGTTTTTGTTTTGTATAGTTTTTAGTGCTTGTTATCATTGGTGGGTTTGTTTTTTGGTTTGGTTGCTCTCTTCTTTCTTTTTTTTAATTACTTTTTTATTTTTAATAATATTTTTCTGTTTTAATAACTTTATTTTTTCTTTCTTTCTTTCTTTCCTCCCTTCTTTCTTTCTTCCTTCCTTCCTTCCTTCCTTCCTTCCTTTCTTCCTTCCTTCCTTCCTTCCTTCCTTTCTTTCTTTCTTTCTTTCTTTCCTTCTTTCCTTCTTTCCTTCTTTCTTTCCTTCTTTCTTTTTTTCTTTCTTTCTTTCTTTCTTTCTTTCTTTCTTTCTTTCCTTTTTTTTCTCCCTTTGCTTCTGAGCTGTGTGGCTGACAGGGTCTTGGTGCTCTGGCCAGGTGTCAGGCCTGAGCCTCTGAGGCAGTAGAGCCAAGTTCAGGACATTGGTCCACCAGAGACCTCCCAGCCCCACATAATATCAAATGCCAAAAGCTCTCTCAGAAAGCTCCATCTCAATGCTAACACCCAGCTCCACTCTATGACCAGCAAGCAACAGTGCTGGACACCCTATGCCAAACAACTAGCAAGACAGGAACACAACCCCACCCATTAGCAGAGAGGCTTCCTAAAATCATAGTAAGTTCACAGACACCCCAGAAGACACCACCGGACGTGGTCCTGTCCACCAGCCTCATCCACCAGAACACAGGCACCAGACCTCTCCACCAGGAAGCCTACACAACCCACTGAACCAACCTTACCCACTGGGGACAGACACCAAAAACAACAGGAACTAAAAACCTGCAGCCTATGCAAAGGAGACCCCAAACAGAGTAAGTTAAGCAAAATGAGAAGACAGAGAAACACACAGCAGATGAAGGAGCAAGGTAAAAACCCACCAGACCAAACAAATGAAGAGGAAATAGGCAGTCTACCTGAAAAAGAATTCAGAGTAATAATAGTAAAGATGATCCAAAATCTTGGCAATAGAAAGGAGAAAATACAAGAGACATTTAACAAGGACCTAGGAGAACTAAAGAGTAAACAAACAATGATGAACAACACAAGAAATGAAATGAAAAATTCTCTAGAAGGAATCAATAGCAGAATAACTGAGGCAGAAGAACAGATAGGTGACCTAGAAGATAAAATAGTGGAAATAACTACCACAGAGCAGAATAAAGAAAAAAGAATGAAAAGAACTGAGGACAGTCTCAGAGACCTCTGGAACAACATTAAATTCACCAACATACAAAGTATAGGGGTCCCAAAATAAGAAGGGAAAAAGAAAGGGACTGAGAAAGTATTTGAACAGATTATAGCTGAAAAATTCCCTAATATGGAAAAGGAAATAGTCAATCAAGTCCAGGAAGTGCAGAGAGTACCATACAGGAAAAATACAAGGAGAAACACGCCACGGCACATATTAAACTATCAAAAATTAAACACAAAGAAACAATATTAAAAGCATCAAGGGATAAGCAACAAATAAAATACATGGGAACTCCATAAGGTTAACAGCTGATCTTTCAGCAGAAACTCTGCAAGCCAGAAGGGAGTGACAGGACATATTTAAAGTGATGAAAGGGAAAAACATACAACCAAGATTACTCTACCCAGTAAGGATCTCATTCAGATTTGACGGAGAAATTAAAACCGTTACAGACAAGCAAAAGCTAAGAGAATTTGGCGCCACCAAATCAGCTTTACAACAAATGCTAAAGGAAATTCTCTAGGCAGGAAACACAAGAGAAGGAAAAGACCTACAAAATCAAACCCGAAACAATCAAGGAAATGGTAATAGGAACATACATATTGATAATTACCTTAAATGTAAATGGATTAAATGCTCTAACCAAAAGACACAGACTGGCTGAATGGATACAAAAATAAGGCCTGTATATATGCTGTCTACAAGAGACCCACTTCAGACACAGGGACACATACAGGCTGAAAGCGAGGGGGATGGAAAAAGATAGTCCATGCAAATGGAAATCAAAAGAAAACAATTCTAATATCAGACAAAATAGACTTTAAATTAAAGAGTATTACAGGAGACAAAGAAGGGCACTACATAATGATCAAGGGATCAATCCAAGAAGAAGGTATAACAATTATAATTATTTATGAACGCAACATAGGAGCACCTCAATGCATGAGGCAAATGCTAACAGCCATAAAATGGAAAAATCGACAGTAACACAATCATGGAAGGGGACTTTAACACCTCACTTTCACCAATGGACAGATCATCCAAAATGAAAATAATAAGGAAACACAAGCTTTAAATGACATATTAAACAAGATGGACTTATATGATATTCATAGGACATTCCATCCAAAATAGCAGATTACACTTTCTTCTCAAGTGCTCATGGACTTCAGTCCATGAGTATAGATCATATCTTGGGTCACAAATCAAGCCGTGGTAAATTTAACAAAATTGAAAACATATCAAGTATCTTTTCCAACCACAATGCTATGAGACTAGATATGAATTACAGGAAAATATCTGTAAAAAAATAAAAGCACTTGAAGGCTAAACAATACACTACTATATAACCAAGAAATTACTGAAGAAATCGAAGAGGAAATCAAAAAATACCTAGAAACAAATGACAATGAAAACACGGCAACCCAAAACCTATGGGATGCAGCAAAAGCAGTTCTAAGAGGGAAGTTTATAGCAATACAATCCTACCTTAAGAAACAAGAAGCACCTCAAATAAACAACCTAACCTAACACCTAAAGCAATTAGAGAAAGAAGAAAAAAAAAAACCCCAAAGTTAGCAGAAGGAAAGAAATAAAGATAAGATCAGAAGTAAACGAAAAAGAAATGAAGGAAACAACAGCAGAGATCAGTAAAACTAAAAGCTGGTTCTTTGAGAAGATAAACAAAATTGATAAACCAATAGCCAGACTCATCAAGAAAAAACGGGTGAAGGGTCAAATCAATAGAATTAGAAATGAAAAAGGAGACGGCACAACTGACACTGCAGAAATACAAAGGATCATGAGAGATTACTACAAGCAACTCTATGCCAATAAAATGGACAACCTGGAAGAAATGGACAAATTCTTAGAAAAGCACAACCTTCTGAGACTGAACCAGGAAGAAATAGAAAATATAAACAGACCAATCACAAGCACTGAAATTGAGACTGTGATTAAAAATCTTCCAACAAACAAAAGCCCAGGACCAGATGGCTTCAAAGGCGAATTCTATCAAACATTTAGAGAAGAGCTAACACCTATCCTTCTCAAACTCTTCCAAAATATAGCAGAGGGAGGAAAACTCCCAAACTCATTCTATGAGGCCACAATCACCCTGATACCAAAACCAGACAAAGATGCTACAAAAAGAGAAAACTGCAGGCCAATATCACTGATGAACATAGACACAGAAATCCTCAACAAAATACCAGCAAACAGAATCCAACAGCACATTAAAAGGATCATACACCATGATCAAGTGCAGTTTATCCCAGGAATGCAAAGATTCTTCAATATACACGAATCAATCAATGTGGTACACCATATTAAAAAACTGAAGGACAAAAACCATATGATCATCTCAATAGATGCAGAAAAAGCTTTTGAAAATATTCAACACCAATTTACAATAAAAACCTTCTAGAAAGTGGATATAGAGGGAACCTACCTCAACATAATAAAGGGCATATATGAGAAACCCACAGCCACCATTGTTCTCACTGGTGAAAAACTGAAACCATTTCCACTAAGGTCAGAAACAAGACAAGGTTGCTGACTCTCACCACTATTATTCAACATAGTTTTGGAAGTTTTAGCCACAGTAAGCAGAGAAGAAAGAGAAATAAAAGAAATCCAAATTGGAAAAGAAGAAGTAAAACTGTCACTGTTTGCAGATGATATGATACTATACACAGAGAATCCTAAAAATGCCACCAGAAAACTACTAGAGCTAATCAATGAATTTGGTAAAGTTGCAGGATACAAAATTAATGCACAGAAATCTCTTGCATTTCTATACACTAAAGATGAAAAATCTGAAAGAAAAATTAAGGAAACACTCCCATTTACCATTGCAACAAAAAGAATAAAATACCTAGTAATAAACCTACATTGGGAGACAAAAGACCTGTATGCAGAAAAGTATAAGACACTGATGAAAGAGATTAAAGATGATACAAACAGATGGGGAGACATACCATGTTCTTGGATTGGAAGAATCAGTATTGTGAAAATGACTGTACTACCCAAAGCAATCTAGAGATTGAATGCAATCCCTATCAGATTACCGATGGCATTTTTTACGGAACTAGAACAAAAAATCTTAAAATTTGTATGGAGAAACAAAATACCCCAAATAGCCAAAGCAGTCTTGAGGGAAAAAAATGGAGCAGGAGGAATCAGACTCCCCGACTACAGACTATACTACAAAGCTACAGTAATCAAGACAATATGGTATAGGCACAAAAACAGAAACATAGATCAATGGAACAAGATAGAAAGCCCAGAGATAAACCCACATACCTATGGTAAACTAATCTATGACAAATGAGGCAAGGATATACACTGGAGAAAAGACAGTCTCTTCAATAAGTGGTGTTGGGAAAACTGGACAGCTACATGTAAAAGAATGAAATTAGAACACTCCCTAACACCATACACAAAAATAAACTCAAAATGGATTCGAGACTTAAATGTAAGACCGGACACTATAAAACTCTTAGAGGAAAACATAGGAAGGGCACTCTTTGATATAAATCACAGCAAGATCTTTTTTGATCCACCTCCTAGAGTAATGGAAATATAAACAAATGGGACCTAATGAAACTTAAAAGATTTTGCACAGCAAAGGAAACCCTAAACAAGACAAAAAGACAACCCTCAGAATGGGAGAAAATATTTGCAAATTAAGCAACTGACAAAGGATTAATCTCCAAAACTTACAAGCAACTCATGCAGCTCAATATCAAAGAAAAAACCAGCCCAATCCAAAAATGGGCAGAAAACCTAAATAGACATTTCTCCTAAGAAGATATACAGATTTGCAAGAAACACATGAAAGAATGCTCAACATCACTTATCATTAGAGAAATGCAAATCAAAACTACAATGCGATATCATCTCACACCAGTCAGAATGGCCATCATCAAAAAATCTACAAACAATAAATGCTGGAGAGGGTGTGGAGAAAAGCGAACCCTCTTGCACTATTGGTGGGAATGTAAATTGATACAGCCACTATGGAGAACAGTATGGAGGTTCCTCAAAAAACTAAAAATAGAAATACCATACGACCCAGCAATCCCATTACTGGGCATATACCCTGAAAAAACCATAATTCAAAAAGAGTCATGTACCACAATGTTCATTGCAGCTCTATTTATAATAGCCGGGACATGGAAGCAATGTAAGTGTCCAACAACAGATGAACGGATAAAGAAGATGTGGCACATATATACAATGGAATATTACTCAGCTATAAAAAGAAACAAAATTGAGCTATTTGTAGTGAGGTGGATGGACCTAGAGTCTGTCATACAGAGTGTAGTAAGTCAGAAAGAGAAAAACAGATACCATATGCTAACACATATATATGGAATCTAAAAAAAAAAAAAAAAGAGTTCTGAAGAACCTAGGGGCAGGATAGGAATAAAGACGCATACGTAGAGAATGGACTTGAGGACAGGGGTAGGGGGAAAGGTAAGCTGGGACGAAGTGAGCGAGTGGCATGGATATATATACACTACCAAATGTAAAATAGATAGCTAGTATGTAGCAGCCACATAGCACAGGGAGATTAGCTCGGTGCTTTGTGTCCACCTAGAGGGGTGGGATAGGGAGGGTGGGAGGGAGACGCAAGAGGGAGGAGATATGGGAATATATGTATATGTATAGCTGATTCACGTTGTTATAAAGCAGAAACTAACACACCATTGTAAAGCAATTATACTACAATAAAGATGTTTTTAAAAAAAAGAAAAGCATCCATGAGACTCTTATGTGGCAAAGATTGTTGGCCTTCAGTGGAACCAGAGAACCATGAAGGGCAGCTTCCCCACATTCAGAATCTATCACTGGTCTTTGAATCCTTTGTCACAGATGACACTTTGGTTCAGACTCACCTCTAGCCCCTAGTCACTGAGGACAGATGAGTGGAAACGCTATAGGGCCAGTGAAGAGATCTTTGAATGCGAAGTCTGGATGCCCCAGGGATGCATGCCTGGAACTAGGTTGTCTCACCTAGTAAGTGTGGATGGCATCATCTTCCCAGGGTTATTACGAAGAGTTTTTGGAAAGGGCAGGTTTCCAAAGCAAATGTCAGGTGCTGGCACCTGCCCACAGTTTCAGCTCCCCTTTGCAAGGCTGTCACAGCCCAAAGAGGTTGGAATCTTTCTCTTGGCTCTGGAGACTTCCCTACCAGGCTGGGCTCAGACAGCAATGTTATTGATAGATGGTCTAGGAGACCCTACCCTCCATTTCCTCACAGTGTACTCTTTTATGGAGTAGAAAAGTTGATTAGTTGAAACAGAAGGGTGGGATTTCAATGCCTCCCTCTTCAGAATTCCACTCGTTGCCCTCCTTCACTCTTTTCCTTCACGCTCCTTTCTGTCAAATGGGCTCCGAGTGGTACTGAGAGGCATATGCCATTTTCACATTTCTCTGACCTGCAGTTGTGATAAAGTGGCACCAAAGCCTCTCTCTCGGTGCTGTTTCTCTAATTGTGTGTGTGTGTGTGTGTGTGTGTCTGTGTGTGTGTGTGTGTGTGTGAGAGAGAGAGAGAGAGAGAGAGAGAGAGAGAAGTATGGAGGTGGAGAGAGGGGGGAGAAAGAAGGAGACAGGGAGAGGAAAATGGGAGAGGGAGACTTGCTATCTCTATGTTTTTAATTATATCAATAATACACACTCATTGTAACAAGTCAAATAATTAAGATTTTTTTAAAGTAAATAATCTCACCTTCCTTCTAAAACCCCAGTGTACTTGACCCTCAGCCCTCACAATCCTCTGCTTCTATCTAACCCCTCACCCCCTACCATGGACTCCTACACACACACACACACACACACCAGTTTCTCATCTTCTCTCTCTCTGCAGCCCCACTAATCTCTCCCAGACACATTTGTTCCATAATCTTATACCGGTAAAGCCTAGCAACATCCCAACTGTTTGATGCCTCCTTCACTTTGGAGAATCCTGAAATAGCCAGAGTAAAATTCCCTTGGCAACCACATCTCCCTCATATGACTACGAAGAATCCCTTCCCCAAAGAGGAGGCTGTCCTGCAGGCACAGTCAGGAAGGTTGTGGAACTGACTGGGAGAAGGTAGGACTTCAAGACTAATATCAATGAAATGCATCTGGACATTTCCAGGGCTGAACAAACCATATGTCTTCATAATTTGATTGTGTCCTGGTCCCAGAGGCATCCCCAGCTCTACTGAACACTGATGGAGTTATTTAGGATCATAAGTAATATTATCAGAGAGTGTCCACTGGGTAAACAGAGTCAGCGTGTAATTGTCAGACTGTGATATTGATTGTTCTTCACTAATGAATTATTCTGTTTAAGAGCCAACAGAAATAATGCACAGCGTTTCAAGGCAGTGGGGCCTTGAAGGATTTTCTTGAAGAGCAGCTTCTGCCTAGTGATGCTGGCTGCTGCAGCCAGAGAACAAGGCTCCCTCGGCCAGTCTCCTGCTTCAGATTTCATACTCCATCACCACAAATCCCTCAGGCTGCAGACCTACTACAGAAGATACCCGAGATGTGGATGCCTAAGTATGGGCTTCCTGGCAAATGCTTTTGCATATTGTCTGTCAGCTATTTGTTTCATGCTCCAAGCTTCCTCAATGACCTCTCAGTGGCAGACTAAACCCATGCTTTTAATGCAAGGCTACTGGAGGGAGTTTCAAAAGGCGGAGGTTGTTGCTAATTTCTGCACCTACTCCCCCTATTCAAAGTGGAGTCTCCAGCCAAATGTCTATACCTTGGCCCCTTTTCCAACCTGAACTTTTTCCACCCAGTTCTTTGTGCTTTGCCAAATCCTTATTCTCTTGACCACGGAATATCTTTTCACATGTTCCTCTCCTCCCCCGCATTTAACTGCTGGATTGTTTGTCTTTTCCTTAATGACTTTTCTGAATTCTTTATATTTTGGAAGCTAATCCTTTACTGAACTGATTTGTTGCAAATGTATCCTTCCCATCTGTGTTTTGCCTTTTCACTTTCTTTATGCCATTGTTTCGGTGAACACACATTCTTAATTTTAATGTAGTTAAATGTATCAGTCCTTTAATTCATTATTAATGCATTTTGTGTTTTGTTTAAGAAATCTTCCCTACCTCAGCATCACAAAGATAGCCTCCTGTATTTACTTCTAAAAGCTTTAAAGGTTGGCCTTTCACATTTAAGTCTTGAGTGTATGAGGGAATTATTTTTATGATTTATGCATTAGCATCCAATTTCACTTGTTTTTTCTAAATACAGGCAGTCATCCCTATCACAATGTTAAGTTGTCTCTCCTCTCCCCGGGGATCAGCAAGGCCACTTGTCATATATTGTTTCCATATAGGAGTGAGTCTGTCGCTAGCTCTCTACTCTGATTCATTGGTCAGTTCGTCTACCCCTGTATTGGTACCACACTATCTTGAACATCCACATGAAAATCTCCTTCTTCTGCTCATGCTGCCCCTCCCCAATGACCCTTTGTTCCGATCCAGTCATCAAGACTCACCCACTCCACGGCCTCTCCCCTGATCTTCTGTCTACCAGTTCTCCCTCCCTCTCCCTCTCCTTTGATCTCTCACCTCTACATTTGTTTACAGTTTATTAAATAGCATCATGTACGTAGATATTTATGAGCAGAGATTATTTCTTTTGGTTTTTTGGTCCCTGCTCCCACCCCACCCCCCAACACCTCACACAGTACCAGACTCCCAGTAGATGTCATGAATACCTGTTAAAAAGATTCAAAGGGCAATCTCAGCTTAGATTTTCAAATCTCAATGGACTTGCCCACCCTGGAAAAAGCAATTGTTTGAACCATTCAAGATACACTACGTCTTGGGCTTCCCTGGTGACGCGGTGGTTGAGAGTCCGCCTGCCGGTACAGCGAACACGGGCTTGTGCCCCAGTCCGGGAAGATCCCACATGCCGCGGAGCAGCTGGGCCCGTGAGCCATGGCCGCTGAGCCTGCGCGTCCAGAGCCTGTGCTCTGCAGCGGTAGGGGTCTCAGCGGTGAGAGGCCCGCGTACAGCAAAAAAAAAAAAAAAAAAAAAAAAAAAAAAAAAAAAAAAAAGATGCACTACATCTTAACCACAAGTTATCTTTTTCTGGCCTAAGTAAGCATGGTGGAGATAGTGAGGCTGAAGAAACATTGCTCAGGAATGGAAACCAGCTACCTGCCTCTCCCGAGGAAATCTAAGGCTGCCAGGACATTGGGGTCAAATGCTGCAAGCATCAACATCTACAAGGTTGGAGGTGGTCCTGGGTCCGTTCTGAAGCCTGGGGGAGCAGTGCCAGATTGCCAGCCCAGGAGACTGAAGCCCTTTGCCAACCAACAGAGAGAATCCTTGGAAATTCTTGTACTTGCTGACTCCACACCAGCTTACAAAACCTCCTCAGTCTTCCTCTTCAGACCTGCATATTTAGCCCGCAAAGAACCCTGCCAGAAAAGGGACTCCTAGCCACTAGGAATACCTCCGACACAACTGAGTCTTGCAAAAGCCCTGAAGTGAAGGAATCTTCCTGCCACTGGCTAAAGCGGATGGGTCTGCAATATAGGTTCCAACCAGGGGAGGGAAGTAGAGGTCTGTACGGATGTAAACTGTCCAGGGACAGGAAGTGGGAAGCAGGAAT
>NW_006788845.1:916115-940727 GCF_000442215.2 Lipotes vexillifer
GAAAAGACTTGCTGTGCCCCATCACTCACTCAGCAAATATCTGTAAAGGACCTACTGTGTCCTGGGACTTCTGCCAAGTGCTTGAGACTCAGGGATGAAGCAGCCCGGCTCCTATGGGCACTCCTGCACAGTGCCACCTCGAGAATGGCAGCGGGCACAGTGACTATGAAATAAATTCCTTAGCCCGGCCTCGTTTGCCTTTGTTTTTTGAGTTCAGTCTCCAAATTAATTCGGAACAAGAGATAGTTACTTAAATCCAGATATTTTATCTTAATGTGTGCAATTCCCATAATACCATACATTAAGATGTCTGATTTCAGCTGCCACCCAACAGGCAGCAGGGATGTCGTTTCAGATCTGTTTTATCGCTGCATGTGCATATGTTTCTCTTTCGTTTATGGCACATGAGAGGCTGTCGCTAAATTGGTCTCACATTCCAAGTGTGGGAATAGAAGCAGTGAGATCCTGACCTTACATAAGGTAGGAGTGCCGTGCCCTGAGAGCGAGTGTGTGCACAAATGTGCACACATGTGTATGTTTGTGCATGTGTGGGGGGTGTGTGTGTGTGTTTATGGCCTGAAAGGAGGTGAAGACAGGGAAGAGGATAAAATTTCCGACCCCACCAAGGACCCACATAGTTCATCTGTATCACCAGCAACAGGAAAAGCCCATCTTAAGGAACCAGTGGCCCACTGCATCTCAAAAGCTCCACGGAGGCTAATCCAGTGGCTTTCTGCTGAGCCCAGTCCATCAGTAGTAAGAAGGTAAATTGCAAGGAGGGCACTTTTCTGCTCTCAGCCCTCCTCACCCCTCTCAGTCATCTCAGCCAAATTAGCAACGCTTCATGGGGCTGTTTGTTTGGGGCTGATTCTGCTGCCTCCGCTCTGTTGTTCACTAAGATAGGCTGGGAAGTTGCCAAGCGATTAAGCGATCGTGGTTAGCCTGTTACTTGAACTGCTTTCTTCTGGAATATTAAAAGTTTTACAGCCTCAAGCAGTACACTTTGCCTCCTAGTAATTAATACCAATTTTGCCATAATATCTTATTTTTATGGACATTATCTTGTTTTTCATGAGCTGCAAAAAGACCGCCACAGCTTATGAAATACGTTATAATATCTCACTTTGTGCAATCATATTTGTGTCATTATCTGGCCCCTGGAGCAGCTAATTTAGCCCACATGATACAGAGCAGTATTATTTTCCTACTGATTATTTGAGAAGCAACTTTCTGACAATGTCACACGTATGAGCAGGTCTAGCCTTGGTCACAAATGTGTCCTTCAAAAGAGGTCACCTCCTTTGACCTTGCTTGACATCTCTTTCCAAACCTGGGTCTTCCATCCCCCTGACTTTATTTTCATGTATTCCGATTATATCTTTTATCACATTATATTATATTAGTATATTTGTCTCCCCACAAGACCATGAGCTTCTCAAGGACTGAGTCTGTATATTTTTACCTCTGTGGCTTTATTCCTATTTCAGGAACTGATACATTGTACATGTTTAGTATTTATTGAATGATTGACTGCAACCTTGTTTAACATATTAAATAAGTTTATATAGGCAAAGAACTTAGCAGAGGAACTTATGAAGGGCCGACATCCAATATATATTGATTGTTATTATTATAATAATGTGAAGACAAAATCTGTCTCCCTGTAATTTGGACCTATTGGTCCTAGTTCTATCCATCCCTCGGGTTTTGAACCAGCATTGAAAAGCCTAAAGTGCTGCTCTCAGCAGTAACCTAGCTGAGCTCCTGTCCATATTCTGGGCAATGGCTATGGTGGGGACACTAGTGCCTGTGGGAAAGGGGAGGGGTTAGTTGAGGACAACTCACGGTTCCCTTTTGCCTCAGGGAAAATACTCATGTTTGTACAGAATATAAATGTTTACAATGAATTTTCAGAAATTCTGTTTTCTTTTATCCTCTTTAAAAGCCAGTGATGTATACGGGTGTATCACTTTATCTCCGTTTTACAGATACCTTCTGGTGTGCTTCCCAAGGTCACATACAATACGAAAGGTAGAAGTGGAATTTGAATCCGGGATTTCTGACTCCACTGCATATGCCCTCAATGTCCTTCGAGGTGGCCCTTCATAGTGGTGGCTTCAAAAGATAAATGACACAAGTAGACCTGGGTACCCCAAAGTAGCTCATCCTGGCATGATTTGGGGCAGAAATGCTGCCCCTGCCGTCCCTCTAGATAACTGAAGAGGAGAGCTTATCTTCCAACCCCATCTGCCCCTTCAAGTTATGCCTTTGGTCCTGGCTGTGGCCCAAAGTCTCCCTGATGCTGTCTTCTCTTGATACCTTAATCCATTCATGGAGTTGACAAGCATAAAAGATGGAGCACCTCTCCTCCAGCTGTCAGCTAACTGGACCATTGGGGTGGGTCCATGTCACACTAGTGATCAGGAGAAATGTTGTCTGGTGCTGGCACCAAGGAGGGTTTTGGGGCATGGGGACTGCATGATTTTATAGCCCCAGCTTTGGGCAGAGAAAACCTCACTCTGTGCAGAGAGAAAGGACTCTATATCCTCCCACAGACTCATAGTATCCAAGACAGTAGTCTTCACAGTGTAGAGGGAAAAGTAGACTCCATTTCTACCACTGATTAATCATGTTGCCTTGAGCAAATGAGACTCAGTGGTCTCTTCAATAAAATGGGTGGAGAAAAATAATGTACTCTAAAAAAGACATGTCGGTGACGACGGGGGAAAAAGGAACCCTTGTATACTGTTGGTGGAAATGTAAATTGGTTCAGCCACTATGGAAAACAGTAGGGAGGTTCCTCAATAAACTAGAAACAGAACTACTATATGAAGCAGGAATTCCACTTCTGGCTATTTACCCAAAGACAACAAAAACAGTAATTCAAAAAGATACATGCACCCCAATATTCATTGCAGCATTATTTACAATAGCCAAGATATGGAAACAGCCTAAGTATCCATCAAGAGATGAATGGATAAGAAATATGTGATATATGTATGTATACAAATATATAATGAAATATTACTCAGCCATAAAAAGGAATGAATGTTTGCCATTTGCAACAATATGGATGGACTTGGAGGGTATTATGCTTTAGTGAAATAAATGATAAAGAGAAAGACAAATACTACATGTTACCACTTATTTGTGGGAATCTAAAAGTAAAACAAACTAGCAAATATAACAAAAAAGAAGCAGGCTCACAGATATAGAGAACAAACTAGTGTCTACCTGTGGGGAAAGGGAAGCAGAGAGGGACAAAGATAGGGCTAAGGGATTAAGAGTTACAAACTACCAGGTATAAATAAATAAGCTACAGGATATATTTTACAGCCCAGGGAATCTAGCCAATATTTTATATTAAGTATAAATAGAGTATAATCTTTAAAAATTGTGAATCACTATGTTGTACACCTGAAACTTATATTATATTGTAAATCAACTATACCTCAATAAAGGAATAAAAATAAAATTAAAAAGTTTTTAAAGCCAATGAAATAATGTATGAGAAAGGAGTTTTGGAAACTAAGGTCCATACAAATGAAAGAAAGGGATTATTCTGGTAAAGGTAACTTCTACGGGCTTTCAAGTTTACTGTCATCCTCCTGAAGTTTAGCCTGGCTGTGACTTTTACACACCCCTTCTATGTCTTAGCAGAAGAACCATGGTGACTCAGCCGAGGTAAGGTGCATCAGAGGGTGACCTGCAGGATGGCTACTTGCTGGGGCCAAGGCCATCCTGGATTTGGGTTGCCCATTGGACCTTTGTGTGTAGAAATAGCATGAGTAAGGTTTAAATAGATTGTTCAGTTTTTAATATTAGCCACAGAACTGGTTAGTATCTCTGTAGTTGCATAAAGCATTTCTTGCATTCTAGGCTATTTTGAGAAAAGTTGTGGGTTTTTTTTGTGAGTGTATGTCTTACAGTTCAACTTTGTAGACTTTAATAAGCAACAATTTTTAAAGATACAGTACTTTTGCTACAAACATTTATCCATCATTCATGGCCCCACAAACTGCATGGTTAAATCCATAAAGCAGTTTCCTTAAGTATTGTACTCTTCTGGTCATTCAGGCTTAGTGATAAGGCAGAAGCACAAGAAAAATTTCAAGTTTTTATTTCATAAACACTAATGTATTAAACTTACTGTACATTGAAGATGAAAAAATGTGAAATACAGCTTTTACTTTGTAAATAAGAATGTATTAAACCTGTTATACGTTGGAGAAGAAAAAATGCAGAAGGTAGCATCTGACCCCATGATCTGGAGGCACTCAGAACCCAGAACAACCCAATGGTCATCTAGCTTTCGATAGCAATTCACTTAAAATGCACATTTTTCATAAAACTCTTGCCTTTAAAAGGCAAGTGTCTAAATTTTAAATCTCAGTAACTTCAGGTTGTATGTGTCATAGAAACTATCTGAAATCAGCACTTAATGCCTGGAATCATGGAATCTCAGAATAAGAAACTTGAGAGGTTATCTTGCTAATTCAACCCTTATCCAATTGCTGTATTTGGTTATGCCTCTCTTCCTGACACAAACATAATTATAACTTCTCTAATGGTGGAAAATGTTTCTGGTCCATCTTTGTGTCTCCCATCACAGTCTCTTGAACATGAGCAATGCTAAAGAGCTGTTTCTTGAATGAGTGAATAAGTAAATAGAGAATAAATGAATAAAGAAATGAACTCTCCTTGCATAGCTAATGTGCCTTTCAGTTCAACTAGTACATGAGCTGCCTTACTTGTCCACAGTGACTTGAAATCAATTTACTCATTCAATAAATGTTTATTCACTCAATCATTCACCAAGTAAATATTTATTGAGCACCTACTGTATGCCAAACACTGTTGTAGACACTCAGAACACACAGTGGACAAAACAGAAAAAAATCTGCTCTCATGGACCAACCTTCTAATGAAAGGAAAACAAATAGCCAATGCAGCTGATTGATGTTTAACAGAATAAGATAGACTGAATATTTCATTACTCATTTAGTTGTTTTTGAGACACTCAGGTACAATATTGTAAAATTAATTTGTTGATGTCTCCTATTTCTAGACACTCTTCTAGGCATTTCAGGGGAGAACAGATTGATAACTTAAGGAAATCAAAATTTATGCAATGTGAATGAATAATACAGGTGCCACAAGCTTTAGTTCATTTGTTTAAAAACACTACTTACAGATTCTTCCTACCATACCTATGATCTGGGCTATTAAATGCTTATATTCCCTAAGGACTTTATGAAGTTCGTGCATCTATATGTGTTCTATCCAGATTGGTATTTATCTGTCATTTATTTTAGAGAATGGTAGAACTGACAATAACTGTTATCTGTGTGTGAGACCATGGCCGGAAAGATCACCCTGGGACCAACTGTCCTTTCTACACTGTGCACACAGGAAGATTACTCTTTGGCTGGGAAAGAACACACTGTTTGCAAAGTCAATGATTATTTACTGCTCAATGTGGACTCAGCTCGGAGGAGTCTTTGCTCCAGAACAGGCTTGCCTGGTGTCTCTGGCTCCCGACTCCCTTCCTTAGCATGGAGCCTTCTATGCACAAATGTTTGGTGGCTCATCCGATGCAACCCTTCCCAGTCACCAGTGGTTCTGTTTCAGGATTGGAGTTGGGTCTGGGGTGTCGCTTGAACTGTCCACTGACCCAATTACCTGTGAACTTGGCTGTGAGTCTCCTAAAACCATCTTTTTCCCATATAGATTCTCACATGGTAGATAAAAAAGGTGCTTCTGTTTCTTCCCCAAACAATTGCTTTTTTAATATTAAAAAATAACCTACAAATCAAGTTGATTTTTGTTTTACAAGGTAAGAAGACACATTTTTTATAGTTTATTTGACACTTTGGAATTATATAGGTATACAGCTGCAGAATTAATGCAAGTCAAATACAATGCATAATAATAATTGATATGACATATATTTATTATTTACATGTATATATCATAGAATATATATCACCCCTTACATAAAGAAGCATTTATTTCATCTGTTAGTTCTCTGCCAACCTTATGGCTCTCACTGAAGGATAAGATCGCAGGGCACGGGCCATGGCTTAGATTCAGCCTTTTATTCCTAATAGTAATGTAATATTATGCACAGAGTGGATACTCATTTCATATTTATTGAGCAATGAATAAATTTTAAAATTATGAATTATTGTAAATATTATTAAAAACTGAGTCCCAGAGATGTGTCTGAAAGTATAACCTAAATCCTATGTGCTTATAAACAAAAACCATGACATGAACGAGCAACTAAAGGCATTAATTTAATCCTTTAATCTTTACAACAGCGACACTAATACAATAGTCAAGGCTAGCTTTTCTATCCCCTCATGACAGGTAAAGAAACTGAGGTTACAAGGATGAACTCATTTATTCAAGGTCACACAGCCAGTAGGAAGCAGAGGAGGCAGGACCATGGCCCAGAGGACTTCTACTTACCACATGATGTCTTATGGAAAGAATACACTCACTAAATACTTGCCGAACTAACAAAGTACCTAATGAGCACCTATTTTGTACTCAGCAATGTACAAGGAGCTTTGGGAGCAGTAGAAATGTAAAACATGGTCCCTGCTTTCATGGAGCTTACCACCTAGCTGGAAAGTCTTGGTATCCACAAGCAAACATTTAAATAATCATGAGAAGGGCCAAAATAAATGCGTGAGACCCTAAGCAGTGTGGAGTTCAGAAAACGGGTAGACCAGCACAGGGGCAGTAATCAGGGATGATTCTAGTTGCATTCTAGGAGGAGTCAGGAGCACTGATCCTAACATTGGCGGTGGTTTTGTTGTTGGGACCGCTGTGGCTTTAATGATGCCTGGGGAAGGAGGTGTCTTTGGTGCCGAAGCTCTTCATTTCCCTCTCATCCTTGTTTGGCAAAGACAAGCAGAGCAGCCACCTGAGGAGCGGGGGGAGAGCCATGCTCTCCTGAGCGACTCCATTTTAGGCACAAATGCCTTTTTCCTGGGCAGCAGTGGGGGGCCACCTCTATTAACGGGACTCCCAAGCACTCAGGGCATCACTGCCTGGAGGAGCCTAGGGAGAAAGGTTTAAGGGGCAGACTCCCTCATCCCCAGAAAGTTGCCCAGACCATTTAATTAGTGTCCCCAGCTTATTACATCTACCACTGTTTTCCCCCAAGGGATACAGCCGGGCCTCACTTGCGCTGACTGTTATCTTTCAAGAGCTCAGAGCAGAGTGCTTTTTCAGTAACCTCATCAAAGGATAAGCTAGGATTCAGATAAGCTTTTCAAGGAGGAAGTCAGTGTTATAATTTTCAGAGACTTCTGAATGTCACCTCCAATTTTCAACTCTTCAGTTCAAATGCCAGTTTGGGGGAGCCAGGCAGCCTCAGATATTGAAATGGCAACCTCTGACCTCAGCCCTTCTATGTTCCTGGTCATCTTAGAGCCCGGCAGATCCAAGAGTTGAAAGTGCTGGAGATGTCTGACTTTATAATAATTCTGCTTCTCAGAAGTGCAAATTACACAGGAATTGGTGCTAAACTCTCCATTAACTACAGAGTCCAAGGAACCTTTAGTTTCCCAAATTACCTGTCAGTTTCTCTGCGACGCCATATAATTCTTTCGTTTAAGGGGGAAAATGGTTGTAATTTGAAATTTCAGTAAAATTTCTAATTGAATCTGCATTTAACTTTGAAGATATGATCTTCCTCCGTTTTAGCAATGGGTTGAGTCACATTAGAAGTCTAAGTCTCCCCTTCCCCTAAATTCCACAGCTCCTTCATCCTATCTCAGTTGGGAGCACCCATTATGGCAGCAGCACTAGCTGCTCATACAATCTTCATCCTGAAGCAAGACCTTCAGAGATTCAGTCCATCCCCCACCCCCCAAGCCCAGTGTTGGTGGGAGGCAGGTAAGAAGGGAGAACTAAACTCAAATAAAGTTTTAAAAAGAATTACTTCCCCTTTAAAAAACTATAAATGATAAAACACCACAATTATGCTTAGTAATGAATTCTGCTAACTCACAGTCACCATAGTGATGGAGTTATAGGATATTTTGGTTTTGTGGTTTTTCAAACTTTCTCTCTGAGAAAACTTTGGAGCGTACACAGTGAACGGGGTGGGTGGGGGTGTCTTTGACTTTCTAGCTTCATTTCAACCAGAAGAACTCTATTTTATTTTTATTGAAGCATAGTTGATTTACAGTATTATATTATTTTCATGTATATAACATAGCAATTCAGTAATTTTGCACATTATATACTCCATTATAAGTTATTACAATATAATAGCTATAATTCCCTGTGCTATACAGTATGTCCTGGTTGTTTTTCTTTTTTATACTAGTAGTTTATATCTGTTAATCTCATACTCCCCTTTCCCCTTACCTTTGGTAACCACAATTTTGTTTCCTAACATGAGTCTGCCTCTGTTTTACATATATATTCATTTGTATTATTTTTCATATTCCACATGTAAGTGGTATCTTACAGTATTTGTCTTCATCTGACTTATTTAACTAAGCATAATATTCTCTATGTTCATTCACTTTGCTGCAAATGGCAGAATTTCATTCTTTTTTATGGTTGAGTAATATTCCATTGTGTGTGTGTGTGTGTGTGTGTGTGTGTGTGTGTGTACATATACATATATATATTATGTCTTCTTTATCTAATCATCTATTGATGGGCACTTGGGTTGCTTGGCTATTGTAAATAGTGCTGCTATGAACATTGGGTTGTGTGTATCTTTTCGAATTAGTGCTTTAATTTTTTCCAGTTATATACCCAGAAGTGGAATTGCTGGGTCACATGGAACTCACTTTAATGTAATTAATTAAAATAATTAAAAGTGAAGTTCTTCTGGTTGAAATTGTCTATTTGATTTCTGCTTAAGAATGCACTTAAAGGAAGAGTTCCCTAGCTTGGAAAGGTGGACAGAGTTTGAAATCCACTGAACATATATTATATTATAGCTGGGGATATTGAGACCATAGAGATGACTTTAAGTCTCTTCCAGTGCCATCTGCTCATTCGTTCCACAAATACTTATTGGGAGCTATCTATGTGCTAGGCATGTTCTAGGTACTGGAGTACAGCAGTGAACTAAACCAAGCTCTTGTCCGCATGGAGTTTATATTCTAGTGGGAGGAGATAGACAATGAACCAAAAATCAGTATATACTATGCCAGATAGTGCTAAATGGTATTAAAAAATACAATAAGGAGGGAAAATAAATGTGTAGGGCAAAATTTAAAAATTAAGTAAATTAAAAATCAATACATAAGTGTGTGGGGCAGAGGGGATATGCTATTTTATATGGGTTGATCAGAGAAGTCCTTCGTGATAAGGTAACATAAGAAGACCTGAAGGAAGTAAGGGAGAGAGCAATGCAGATAACTAGGAAAGGAGCATTCCAGCAGGGAAACACCAGCAGAAAAGGCTCTTGCCTGGAATACTCTAGGAACAGCCAGAGCTGTGGCTGAAGACTAGTGAGCAAGAGGAGGGGTGGGAGACGGCTCTCAGAGATCAGAGGTCCCTGATCATTTAGGATGCTGTAGACCACTGCAGGTCACTTGGACTTTATCCTGAGTGACCTGGGAGCCATTGGAAGGCTTTAAGCAAAGGAGTGCCATGATATGACTCTTTTTTAAAGGATCACTTTTGCTGTTGAGTGAGGAATTGATTATAATTGAGCAAGGATGGAAATAGGGTACAAGTGAAGAGGCTAATGCAGTAACCAGGCAAAAGATCACCGCAGCTTGGACAGGGTGGTAGCAGTGGTGTGATGAAAAGTCATCAGGTCCTAGATATCTTCTAAAGATTGAGCCAGAATGATTTGCCATTGACTTGAATTTGGGGTGGGAAAACAAAAGGAGAGTCAAAGATGATGCCAAAGTTTTACAGCCTGGGCAACTGGAAGACTGGAGCTATTTTCTGAGATGGAGCAGACTAGGGGAGGAACTGACTTAAGTAGGATAATAAGGGTTTTGCTTTGGATATTGGAAAATTAATATGCCATGAGACATCTATTAGCTTTCAAACAAGAACAAAAAATTTTAACCAACACCAAAAAGGTTTTTTTTTAATATTCCTTTCCACTTTCAGGAGAAATACAAAAAATAAAATAGAGTCAATTCGCAGGTAAACTGTCTGCAAGTCTTCCATAAGTTGACTTGAATTTGGCATACTAATTTTCCCTTTATCAAATAATATATGCAAAGGAATGCAAGCTCATTTAAACAACACTCTGTGAAGAACAGAGATCTGCTGAAACTTGACCATCACAAAGTCCATCTAAATCACACAGGAAGCTTGCTTATCAAAGTTGCACATGGTTCTCAGCTGGGAGGGATAGATAATAACTCTGGATGACAAAATCTAGATTCAAAAGACAGACTAGAAGGATGGGTTAAAATACACAAGATGAAATTTATCAGCGCTACATTTAATATCCCACCCTTAGATCCAAAACTATTTGTGCAAGGGGAGAAGCTTTAGTTTCCCAGAAATTCATGTAAAACAAAGTCAAGCGGGATTAGTGAGTGGTAAGCTCATTATGTACTAGTACAGTACATGACTTTCAACAAAACTAATGTAACATTAATAGAAATGCAGTGTCCTGAGTAATAGAGTTAATAATCCCAACCTACTGTGCACTGAACTGTCCATACACATCAAGATAATTGTGCTCTGTTCCAATGCCATCTTTGAAATCATAGCAAGCATCAACAAGAAGGTGGTCAGAATATAATGGGCTTGAAACTCTCATGGCTTTCAGAATCTATCTATGGTGATTGCTTTGGGGATATAAGCATGGAGAGAACTGGCTTTATATCTCTCTAGCTAAGTAATTATCTGCTGGTGGTTATTCCTCACTTCTGATTATTTCAAACTGAGGGTGTGGGCTGATACTTGCCATAAGACCAAAGAGTAAGGCTACCCTTTACCCATTCTGAATATCGCTTAGCCTACTTTTCTTAATAAAATATACACTGGATCCCATAGACATTTAAACAGTTCTTTTGTTAAAGGTTTAAATGATCTTCCCCAAAGCCATAGAGAAGAAAGGGAAGAAGTAGAGAGGCAAAGGTAAGTAGAGCATTATTTAGACTTAACTTGGTCCCTAGCACCACACAGAGGGGTGGGGACCTAAGCCTTCAGAGGTGTTATAACTCCTCTGCATTCGCCTCTTCACTTATCTTCTTTCTCATAGTCCTTGCCCTTTAACTCCTCCCTGAACTGATGTTTCTGTCCCACGTGCCTATTCTGGAGGCTAGACTAAAAAAGGGCCAGTCTCCAATTCATTCTTGGCTTTCAAGTTCTGCTGCCTTAGACATTCTTCTCTGCTCAGTTTCCACTGTCTCCACAATGTGGAGAGAAAGATAAACCCCATGCTGAAAATTTGGTGAAGAAGGCTTGGAGAAGGTCCTCAAATTAAACATAAGTTCATAACAATGACAGTTTCCTTCCAAAGACCACCCACTTAGCCGTCAAAACATATTACTCTTATTGACATAAATTTGGCCCTATTTATGGCAGAGATAGCTAGCTTCTGTACTGGAGATTTGATGCTGGCAAATATTTGCCCCAAGTAAGGGCTATAATTTCTTAGCCTCTCTTGAAGCTAGGAAGGGCCATATGACACAAATTCTTGTCACTGGAATGTGAGCAGAAGTGATAAGGAAGCACCTCCAAGTCATGAAGCTTAAGAAGCGGGTATACGTCCTCCAATGTCTTTTCCAATCCACAAGACAAAATGCAGAGGGTTCCAAGGCCCTAGGTGTAATTAGAGACAACACTTAAGGACCTTGGACCCTAATTGCCAACGGCAAGGCCTTCCAGAATTAAACTGTTAGGTGGGTGAGAAAACAAATGTCTATTCTGCTAAGCCAGATTTGGGGGGCTTATTTGTAACAGCAGCGAGTGTTACTCTAACTATTATATTATTTCTTTGGAAAAAATAACTCTGGAGCCATATGCCAGTTTCTTATCACTCTAATCTCTGTGTGATGAAAGAAAGAGAAGGAGGACACTTTGCTCATCCTAACTCATATATCTCATTAAGAACAGTTGAAGAAAGCTGAAACTGAGAAGCCTTGGGGGGGTTGTGTGTGCGTGCGTGTGTGTGTGTGTGTGTGTGTGTGTGTGTGTGTGTGTGTGTGTGGGGAGATGGTGGTGATTACTGATTGATAAGGCAGGACTAATCAATGGTTGGAAGTTACAGGAAATCCAATTAACTTCAATGAATGGAAGATCTTCCTAAAACTGCACCGTATGTATGCTCCATGAAAGTGGGCACCATATTTACCTTGTTCATTGATATGCCTTCAGAGAAATCATAGTAGCTGGCCCAAAAATTGATACTCCAGGGCTTCCCTGGTGGCGCAGTGGTTGAGAGTCTGCCTGCCGATGCAGGAGATGCAGGTTCGTGCCCCGGTGTGCGAAGATCCCACATGCCGCGGAGCGGCTGGGCTGGTGAGCCATGGCCGCTGAGCCTGCACGTCCGGAGCCTGTGCTCCGCAACGGGAGAGGCCACAACAGTGAGAGGCTCGCGTAAAAAAAAAAAAAAAAAAAAAAAAAAAAATTGATACTCCATAATATTAGTTAAACAAAATTCTAAAAATAAAATTTAAAAACCCATGCATTTTTCACCAATGAAACCACGTTGCTCAAGAGTGATTTTTCCATTATTGAAACTTCCATGCTGAGTCTTGATGAGTGGTAGAAGGTTGGGTTAGGTAATCTCTCAGCATATTCCTTCCAATTTTTAATATCCTCCTCAATACCTTTCAAATCACTTCCCCATCCATTTTGTCTTTTGATTCTCATAACAAATCTGGGAGTTGATCATCTCACTTTTATAAGTTTAAAATTTGAGAGATTAAATGACCCATCCAAGGTCACCCTGCTCTTTAATGTTGAAGCTGGAGCTAAAATTTCCATCACTTGACTCCTGGAACAGAGTTGTCAGATGCTTCCTAATTCTGAAAATAAAGAAATAAAGAAAAATAGCACTCTTTATTGAGTGCACACAGTGCTAAGTACTTTATATACATTTTCTCAATAATCATAACCAGTCTGTGAAGAACACACTATGATTAATCCATTTAATGGGGAGCATACAAAGCCTAAAAGGAGTAAGTAAGCTTACACAGATCAAAGGTTTCAGTCTGTGGGTTGGAGCCCATTTGTCTCACCCAGGCCTACACTCTTAAGCTCCATAACTTCCACCTTCTTAGCAAGTACAAAAGAAACAAACTGGGTCAAGGTAGTTCATGGAAGATTTCACTGTGGAGGTGGGACTTAAAAAAGTCACTGGAGTTTTAGGGTCCCCTGGGGTACCCTATCCAGGGATTGGCCACAACATATTTCTAAGGGGCAAGAGTTCACATATATTTTCTTGTGCCTTTGACATTCCTGATGATCTCCAAGGAACCTAGAAAGAGGACAAGGTTGGGGGAGAATGGAAAATTTATCTACTTGTATCTTTCTAGAATTTTTAGGTGATCCCCATGGGCAAAAGAACTCCATAAGGGAAATCATGTTTGGGTTTAGAACTTGACAATTTAAAAAATCTCAGCAGAGATACCCAGGGTTGCTTTTGGTGGCTTTTAAGGAGGGATTTTCTGAACTTTGAAGACTGCAGAGCAGACCCTTAAGGTGGCAGAAATAGACTAGCTTTGTGGACAAGAGGACTTAGAGACATTTCCAGTTACAGCTCATACTACCCCCTCCCCATGACCATGCCACCACTGTCCCTAACCCCTGGTGCTCTTTCTCTTGTATAATTCTCACTTTCACTGCAGCCCAGTCCACTTTTCCCTAAGCAAAGATTGAATCCCACATCAGATCCTTCCCTGGGAGCTTTAATCATGGACATTTACCAAAAAAGGAAAACAATTACATTGAGTAAGGGGGACCTGAATTCAATAGCAACCCCTGCCCCTGCCCCCTGAGATTCCTTAGACCAGCCCACTACTGCTGTAACTTATTTTCCTCTTGGTCAGAATCAGGGCTCTTCTCCCAAACACTGCGTCCCATCCATTTTGGTTAAGCGACAGTAACTATATTGTAAGTAATAGCCTGCCTGCAGCAATGTTGCTAACGGGTCTGTCTGTGCCTGGTTATGAATGGGCCCATCTTCAGCTGCAGTCACACTGCTCTGGGCTGGGAGCTTGTCCCATCTTGCAAGGTCAGACCTCACTGGTTTTTGGATGGTGGGGAAATCTCCTAGGAAAACCTGGGATGTGACTGAATGAGCTGCCCCATAGATGATTTTCTCTCCTGGAAAGGGGTACCTTTTTCTTCTCTGGCTCAGGGTCACCAGTGCCTTCAAAGACCAAGTTTTTAGATACTTGGATGCAACACTCAGGATAAACCCCAATGGGTACCTCCTGGCCTGAGATGGTGCGTACAAGAGAAATATATAAAATGTGTCTTTACCCACCAGTTCCTCTGACTACAGCTTTATTTTTCATGTCCATCGAGGCTAGTGAAGCATCAGACACAGAGACGACTGTCAGAGAGTATTTGTTGAATATAGCCTTATTTACTGAGTCTGGAGACTATGCTAAGTGCTTTACATATCTTATTTTAGTTAAGGTTCCTAGTAAAACTGTGCACGATATGGTATGATTTGACTGTTAGAATTGCAGAAGTTAAGGGTCCGGAAGCTTCCCATCCTAAAGTCCTACAAGTGCTGAGAGGCAGAGCTGGCACTATAGACTGTTTGCCTCTAAAACTCAGTCCTCTCAAGCATTCCATCATACTCCTTCTGAAGGACTCAGCCAGGCAAAGGGAAAGCAGGTGAGAAATGGGACAATGTATCAGGAAGGGGGAAGAGTAGAATTCAAACCAGAGCTCAAAGTGTTACAAGGAGCTCAGAAAGACTAGAGCTTGGGATGTGTATGGGGGAGGGAGGAGCCAGGCAAATGTTGAGGGGTGTATTAGTAGCAAGAAGTACAGCCAAAGATGTAAGAGGAGTCCACATCTTGGAGATACCTGTGTACCATTAAGAACAAGATTCATTCTAGGATCTGGAAGAAAATACCTCTCCCCTTCACTCTTTCAATCCCTGCATCAGTTCACTCTTGCTACATAGCACACTACCCCAAACACAATGACTTAAAACAATAAACCTTTATTATTGCTCACAAATCCGTAAGTCCACTGGGTAGTTCTGCTGATTTGGGCCAGGCTTGGCTGATCTTGGCTGGGTTCACTCATGTGATTGTGGTCAGCTGGGGGCAGGCTGGGAGATGGCTTATCCAGGATGCCTAACTCCTGTGTCTGGTGCTTGGCTATTGGTTGTGGAAATTGAGTGACAGGGCCATGTATCTCCTATCATCTAGCAGCCTAGCTCGGGCTTTTCACATGGCAATGCCTTCTTCACAGGAGAGCAGAGGCAAACAAAAGCTCTTGGGTTCTGTCACTTTTGATGCATTTTATTGGCAAACAAGTTTAGAAAAAGTTCAGTACAGATTTAAGGGATAGGAAAACTGATAGGAGGAATTGCAAAGTCACATTGCAAAAGGCATGGATGCAGGAGGGCAAAAAATGCAGCCATTTTTGCAATCGACCTCACTCCCATAAAAACCCTAACTGCCTCCATAGTTTCCTCATGGTTTGGAAATGGGAGGGGGTTCAGGAGCACACTGTATTTCAGGAGCCATAAAAGAACACAAATCCAGCCACAACTCACAGTAACCCACCAGCCACAAGCAAGAGCCAGACTCCCAGGCCTAGTTGCTCGGACCAGTCTTCACAAGCCATCGATTTCCTTTTTTCCATCCTCTGTCTCTCCAATGTTGTTTTCCTAACACCACAAACTGTCGGTTGCTTTGTGTATCCCTCAGGCCTCCATGGGCATTTTCTTTTACATTAGCACACAAAGAAGCTGCATCACTCCCCCAGGCAGCCAAAGTGAGTGTCAGGGCAAGACCAGTGATCACAGACTCTGTGGGTGACAGGAGGTGGGGATTTCCCAAGAAAAGCTGTGTCCTTGCATGCCAGTCCTTCTGAAATGCAGAATGCTGTTGCCTAGGTGTCCCCAGGCCTTTTCTCTCCTCCACAAGACAGTGTGATAAAGTTGGTCAACACCTGGCCAGTGGGCCTCCCAGGCTCACAGCAGCCACATCACTGGCGGTCTCCCTTTAGACACTGTCCAGTCTGGACTCCACATATAAAGAACTCAAAGGAAAACAAGAGACAACAGGAAAGAGAAATGGTACCTTGGAGGACACACCAAAGGGAAGACACTCATTAAGAAAATAGAGCAAAAAAGTACGATTTTTCTAGATTCCACATATATGTGTTAATATACAATATTGGTTTTTCTCTTTCTGACTTACTTCACTCTGTATGACCATCTCTAGGTCCATCCACGTCTCTACAAATGACCCAATTTCATTCATTTTTATAGCTGAGTAATATTCCACTGTATATATGTACCACATCTTCTTTACCCATTCGTCTGTTGATGGATATTTAGGTTACTTCCATGACCTGGCTATTGTAAATAGTGCTGCAATGAACATTGCAGTGCATGTGTCTTTTTGAATTATGGTTTTCTCAGGGTATATGCCCAGTAGTGGGATTGCTGGGTCATATGGTAGTCCTATTTGCAGTTTTTTAAGGAATCTCCATACTGTTCTCCATAGTGACTGTATCAATTTACATTCTCACCAACAGTGCAGGAAGGTTCCCCGTTTTCCACACCCTCTCCAGCATTTCTTGTTTGTAGATTTTCTGATGATGCCCATTCTAACCAGTGTGAGGTGATACCTCATTGTAGTTTTGATTTGTATTTCTCTAATAATTAGTGATGTTGAGCAGCTTTTCATATGCCTCTTGGCCATCTGTATGTCTTCTTAGGAGAAATGTCGATTTAGGTCTTCTGCCCATTTTTGGATTGGGTTGTTTGTTATCTTGATATTGAGCTGCATGATCTGTTGATATATTTTGGAGATTAATCCTTTGTCCATTGCTTCATTTGCAAATATTTTCTCCCATTCTGAGGGTTGTCTTTTTGTCTTGTTTATAGTTTCCTTTGCTTTGCAATAGCTTTTAAGTTTCATTAGGTCCCATTTGTTTATTTTTGTTTTGATTTCCATTACCCTAGGAGGTGAGTCCAAAAAGTTCTTGCTGTGATTTATGTCAAAGAGTGTTCTTATGTTTTCCTCTAAGAGTTTTACAGTTTCCAGTCTAACATTTAGGTCTTTAATCCATTTTGAGTTTATTTTTGTGTATGGTGTTAGGGAGTGTTCTAATTTCATTCTTTTACATGTAGCTGTCCAGTTTTCCCAGCACCACTTATTGAAGAGACTGTCTTTTCTCCAATGTATATCCTTGCCTCCTTTATCATAGATTAGTTGACAACAAGTGCGTGTGTTTATCTCTGGGCTTTCTATCCTGTTCCATTGATCTATATTTCTGTTTTTGTGCCAGTACTATACTGTCTTAATTACTGTAGCTTTGTAGTATAGTCTGAAGTCAAGGAGTCTGATTCTTCCAGCTCCATTTTTCTTTCTCAAGAGTGCTGAGGCTATTCAAGGTCTTTTGTATCTCCATACAAATTTTAAGATTTTTTGTTCTAGTTCTGTAAAAAATGTCATTGGTAATTTGATAGGGATTGCATTGAATCTGTAGATTGCTTTGGGTAGTATAGTCATTTTCACAATATTGATTCTTCCAATCCAAAAACATGGTATATCTCTCCATCTATTTGTGTCATCTTTGATTTCTTTCATCAGTGTCATAGTTTTCTGCATACAGGTCTTTTACCTCCTTAGGTAGGTTTATTCCTAGGTATTTTATTCTTTTTTGTTGCAATGGTGAATGGGATTGTTTCCTTTCTGATTTTTCTCTTTCTCTTTCTGATTTTTCATTGTTAGTGTATAGGAATGCAAGAGGTTTCTGTGCATTAATTTTGTATCATGCAACTTTACCACATTCATTGATTAGCTCTAGTAGTTTCTGGGGGCATCTTTCGGATTATCTACATGTAGTATCACGTCATTTGCAAACAGTGACACTTTTACTTCTTTTCCAATTTGGATTCCTTTTATTTCTTTTTCTTCTCTGACTGCCGTGGCTAGGACTTCCATAACTATGTTGAATAATAGTGGCAAGAGTGGATATCCTTCTCTTGTTCCGGATCTTAGAGGAAATGCTTTCAGTTTTTCACCATTGAGAATGATGTTTGCTGTGGGTTTGTTGCATATGGCCTTTATTATGATGAGGTTGGTTCCCTCTATGTCCACTTTCTGGAAGGTTTTTATCATAAATTGGTGTTGAATATTTTCAAAATATTGAGATGATCATATGGTTTTTATTCTTCACTTTGTTAATATGGTGTATCACAATGATTGATTTGAGTATATTGAGGAATCCTTGCATCCCTGGGATAAATCCCACTTGATCATGTTGTATGATCCTTTTAATGTGTTGTTGGATCCTATTTGCTAGTATTTTTTTGAGGATTTTTGCATCAATATTCATCAGTGATATTGGTCTTTAATTTTCTCTTTTTGTAGTCTCTTTGTCTGGTTTTGGTATCAGGGTGATGGTGGTCTCATAGAATGAGTTTGGGAGTTTTTCTTCCTCTGCAATTTTTTGGAAGAGTTTGAAAAGGATGCGTATTAGCTCTTCTCTAAATGTTTGATAGAATTCACCTGTGAAGCCATCTGGTCCTGGACTTTTGTTTGTTGGAAGATTTTTAATCACAGTTTCAATTTCATTACTTGTGATTGGTCTGCTTATATTTTCTATTTCTTCCTGATTCAGTCCTGGAAGTTTATACCTTTCTAAGAATTTGTCCATTTCTTCCAGGTTGTCCATTTTATTGGCATAGAGTTGCTTGTAGTAGTCACTTATGATGTTTTGTATTTCTGCAGTGTCCATTGTAACTTCTCCTTTTTCATTTCTAATTTTATTTTATTTTTATTTACTTATTTATTTTTTAACATCTTTATTGGAGTATAATTGCTTTACAATGGTGTGTTAGTTTCTGCTTTATAACAAAGGGAATCAGTTATACATATACATATGTTCCCATATCTCTTCCCTCTTGCGTCTCCCTCCCTCCCACCCTCCCTATCCCACCCCTCTAGGTGGTCACAAAGCACCGAGCTGATCTCCTCGTGCTATGTGGCTGCTTCCCACTAGCTATCTATTTTATGTTTGGCAGTATATATATGTCCATGCCACTCACAGACTTACTAGACAATGGACTTGAGGATATGGGGAGGGGGAAGTGTAAGCTGTGATCTAATTTTATTGATTTGAGTCCTCTCCCTCTTTTTCTTGATGAGTCTGGCTAAAGGTTTATCAATTTTGTTTATTTTCTCAAAGAACCATCTTTTAGTTGTATTGACCTTTGCTCTTGTTTTCTTTGTTTCTATTTCATTTATTTCTGCTCAGATCTTTATGATTTCTTTCCTTCTACTGACTTTGGGTTTTGTTTGTTCTTCTTTCTCTAGTTCCTTTAGGTGTAAGGTTAGATTTTTTATTTGAGATTTTTCTTGTTTCTTAAGGTAGGCTTGTATTGCTATAAACTTCCCTCTTAGAACTGCTTTTGCTGCATCCCATAGGTTTTGGATTGTCATGTTTTCATTGTCATTTGTCTCTAGATATTTTTTGATTTCCTCTTTGATTTCTTAAGTGATCTCTTGGTTATTTAGTAGTATATTGTTTACCCTCCATGTGTTTGTGTTTTTTATGTTTTTTCCCCTGTAATTTATTCCTAATCTCATAGCATTGTGGTGAGAAAAGATGCTTGATACAAGTTCAATTTTCTTACATTTACCAAGGCTAGATTTGTGACCCAAGATGTGATCTATCCTGGAGAATGTTCTGTGTGAACTTGAGAAGAAAGTGTAATCTGCTGTTTTTGGTTGGATTGTCCTATGAATATCAGTTAAATCTACCTAATCTATTGTGTCATTTAAAGCTCGAATTTCTTTGTGAATTTTCTGTCTGGATGATATGTCCATTGGTGTGATTGAGGTCTTAAAGCCCCCAACTATTATTGTGTTACTGTGGAGTTCCCATTTTATAGCTGTTAGCATTGCCTTATGTATTGGGGTGCTCCTGTGTGTTGTGCATATATTTATAATTGTTATATGTTTTTCTGGGATTGATCCCTTTATCATTATGCAGTGTCCTTTTTGTCACTTGTAACATTCTTTATTTTAAAGTCTTTTTTATCTGATATGAGTATTGCTACTCCAGATTTCTTTTTTCATATCATTTTCCATCCCCTTACTTTCAGTCTGTATATGTCCGTGGATTGGCAGTGGATCTCTTATAGACAGCATATATATGAGTCTTGTTTCTGTATCCATTCAGCCAGTCTGTGTCTTTTGGTTGGAGCATTTAATCCATTCACATTTCAGGTAATTATCAATATGTATGTTCCTATTACCATTTTCTCAATTATTTTGGGTTTGTTTTTGGAGGTCCTTTTCTTCTCTTGTGTTTCCCACTTAGAGCAGTTCCTTTAGCATTTTTTGTAGAGCTGGTTTTGTGATGTTGAATTCTCTTAGCTTTTGCTTCTCTGTAAAGCTTTTGATTTCTCTATTGAATCTGAATGAGATTCTTGCCAGGTAGAGTATTCTTGCTTGAAGTTTCTTCCCTTTCATTACTTTAAATATATCATACCACTCCCTTCTAATTTGCAGAGTTTCTGCTGAGAAATCAGCTGTTAACCTTATGGGAGTTCCCTTGTATATTATTTGTCATTTTTAATAAGTTTTTTTTGTCTTTAATTTTTGTCAGTTTGATTACTATGTGTCTCGGCATGTTTCTTATTGGGTTTATCCTGCCTGGGACTCTCTGTGCTTCCTGGACTTGGGTGGCTATTTCCTTTCCCATGTTAGGGAAGTTTTTGACTATAATCTCTTCAAATATTTTCTTGGGTCCTTTCTCTCTCTCTCCTCCTTCTGGGACCCCTATATTGCAAATGTTGGTGCATTTAATGTTGTCCCAGAGGCCTCTTAGGTTGTTTTCTTTTCTTTTCATTCTTTTTTCTTTATTCCATTCCATGGCAGTGATTTCCACCATCTGTCTTCCAGGTCACTTATCTGTTCTTCTGCTTGTTATTCTGCTATTATTTCCTTCTAGTGTATTTTTCATTTCAGTTATTGTATCATTCAAGTCTGTTTGTTCTTTAATTCTTGTAGGTCTTTGTTAAACAGTTCTTGCATCTTCTCGATCTTTACCTCCATTCTTTTTCTGAGGTCCTGGATCATCTTCACTATCATTATTCTGAATTCTTTTTCTGGAAGGTTGCCTATCTCCACTTCATTTAGTTCATTTTCTGGGGTTTTATCTTGTTCCTTCCTCTGGGACATAGTCCCCCGCCTTTTCTTTTTGTCTGTCTCTCTGTGATTGTGGTTTTCATTCCATGGGCTGCAGAATTGTAGTTCTTCTTGTTTCCAGTGTCGGCCCTCTGATGGATGAGGCTATCTAAGAGGTTTGTGCAAGTTTCCTTATGGGAGGCACTCTGTATTTATTATTTTTAAAGAAGTGAAGAAATAGAGGACATTCACAAGAATGATATTTTGGGCATGTCCAAAATTCCCAGGTTGGAAACCACTGAAATAATCTGGTATCTTCTAGACATATGAGACAAGAGGTCAGAAAGAAGTGTAGGGGGAGGCTCCCCTCTTCGTGCTGACTATTGGACCTCTGCCCCCACCCCTCCCTGAGTGAGGAATTGAGGCTGGAAAAAAGGGATGTTTTTCTATTGTTGCCTTCCATCTGGCTCCTTGTGGCTGGTGTGAAGTTGTACATTTTGCAGCTGAAGGCAGTGGGCTCCCTAGGATAATAGCAGCTGTTCAAGTGCATATTAACACTCGAGATGCTTGATAAGAGGAATTAGAGTACCACCCGGTTTCTTTATTTTTTATTTTTTGCCTGGCTGAATCAATAATTAAGTGTATTCTAATAGTGCAGTTTTGCTCGAGATTCTCATTTGGCTCAGGCATTAGGTCTAAATGAAATATTTAGTTGACAGGATACAGTTATGAAGCAAAACCACATTTCTGTCTGTATACTTTAATTTTTCTAATGATGAGAAACCACAGTCTGTCTTCCAGCCCTGGCTGCTGTGGCTTTCCTGCCATTTCCTCTTCCAGAGAGAAGATGAAAATCCCTCTTCCTCTTGCCAGAAAAATGAGAATGTCACATCCTAATGTCCACTGTCCTATGGGGCCTGGAGCCATGAGAAAATCCTGCTTCCAGCCATTTTTGTCCTAATGCAAACAGACTCATCAGAAAGGCATGCTGGGACCTTTGCCTTAGGCAGTGGGGAAAGTAAAGCAGCTGGGACCACAAAAGACCAGGATTGAGGCAGAAAGAGCCTATATGGAAGAGGCTAGCACCTCAGCACATGGGGAAATGTACAACATATAATGTGATGTCAGGCTGCTGGTGATGCATCAGTCAAGGTTTTCAAGCTATAGGGATACTCCAAGTTAGAGAATGGTAGTTCCTGACGCGGGGGATCAGTCTGTTCAGGGCAGGACCAGCCTGTCCCTGGGGCTCAGAGACAGCTGAGCCCAGGTGGAGAAGGCAGAGGCGATTAGGACTCAGCCAGGCAGGCAATTTCAGCCCCACCACTTCATTGCTATGTGACACCAGAAAAGCCCCTTCACTTCTCTGTGTTTCATTTCCTCAACTGTTGATAAAGCACCATGACCTCAAGGTACCATCTAGAGCTGGCTTCTTATGATCTGGTTCCAGCAGACAGGGACATCTAAAGGTCACAATGGATGTATTCCTGCCTCAAGACAACCTTGCCTTCACCTCTGACCTGTGACCCTTGCCCTCCGCTTGCTCCTATTGGACCTCAGGAAGTCATTCTACAGCCTTCACATTTCACGTTATTTCAGATTCAACCAGTATCCACTGGAAAATGTTTTCTCACATTCAATGTAAATCCATGATGCTCTTTCTTGAGAGAGTGCAAGCCTCTGTGCTCTCTGCCATCCTGAATCTGTAGCTCCTTACCCAGCCCCTTCCACCCCAGCTCTGCCTTGAGGAGTCAAGGGCTCCAGATAGCATCATCTTGGAGCCAGGGCAGTGCCACGAGCCTTGCCCAGGTGTTCCCACATTGCAAGCTCAGTTTCGAGCCAAGCCCACAGAGGAATAGAGACCAGGGTCTCCATGTCAGGCAGGGAATGGCTGCAGATCACTAACTCTGCACAGCTTGTTTTTCTGAGTGCCTCTATTCTAGATAAATATTTTGTATACATTTGCTTTAGAAATTAGAAAAGGAGGGAGAGGTGGGAAGGAAAGGAAGACAAGCGATGTTGATCTTGAAGCCAGGCTGGCTGGTTCACCCTGAGAGTGTTTGAGAAGTCAATCCATTCATCTCCAACAAAGTGGGCCATGCAGAAAAGGGATATTGTCTAATATTTGCTTAGCCTATTGTGTCTCGCTGTGTATTCCCAGGTGCTCTGGCTTTTGGAGAAAGTTAATTTCTCTGTCTTAAGACGTCCCTGGTTGTACCATTTCTCAGCAAGAGGTGTAAAATATGGTTTTGTGTGTGTGTGTGTTTTAATCTCTCTTTTTCTTTCTTTCTTTCTTTCTTTCTTTCTTTCTTTCTTTCCTTTTGGTTGTAGCTGAGCAGGTTGCTGCCTGTTTTTCCAAAAGCATAAGGCACTTAAAGCAGGGGAAGAGTGGAGAACAGAGGATGCCTGGCCTTTGGCCATGGGTTGGGGGGGAAGGTGTTCTCCTGAGGATCTCTGTGGACCAGAAACAGGAAGTACATATGTGGAAGAGGTAACTGTGGACAGGGCTGTGGAGGAGAAGGTCTGGAGCTCTGAATAGTCACCCTATTGGGCAACACTGGAACAATCCTCTGCATTATTAAGTGCTTATGATTCTTTTTCACAGCAGTGTTGCATTTTGATCCCCACAGCAACCCTAGAAAGTGAACAAGGGAGCTGGAGCTATGCCTGACTCCCACACAGGCCAGCTGAAACCCAAGATGATAGAGCAAATCACCGGGGGTGACATAGTGATATCTACAAGATTCCCAGCTACTAGTAGGAAGAAATAGAAATTAATCATTTTGGAGTTGCCAAGTATTTATCAAAACGTACCCCAGGAAGGGAGCAAAAAAAAAACTAAAACCCCGGTGCTCTTCCACATCCCCTGCAAAGGTATTGTAGGCTTCCTTCTATCGGGAGGAACATTGATTAGCATAGCATGTCTCCTCCATTCTTCACCCACTCTTCCCTAGACAGGATGGGTGGATAAAGCCTCTGCCCCAGGAACTGACTGGGGGAGGGGTTGATGCAGTCTGCCACACAGCTCTCCTGAGGCCCATGACCATGTCTGTATATTTTAAGTCAGTGTCTGGAAGCCTGCTGTTGTCATCTATTTAACTCATGTCCTCAAACTAATCTGTATCAATAATCAAGGTGATTGTGTTGCCCTCTATCTTCTGTCTCCTTTAAGGAAGGAGGCAGGGGAAGAGGGAGGGAGGAGGGAAGGAAAGAAGGAAGGAAATAGGGAAGGAAGAAAGAAAGAAAGAAGAAAAGAAAGGAAGAAGGCAAGAAGGAAAGAAGGGAGGGAGGGAGGGAGGGAGGAGGGAAGGAAGGA
>NW_006788845.1:940743-975860 GCF_000442215.2 Lipotes vexillifer
AGGGAAAGAAGAAGGCAAAAGAGTGGAAATTTCTATGGGCTGTAGAACCTCACACCATCTATGTCATCAGGCCTCACTTGATCCACAAGAAGCCACAGTCTCCTAATTTTTCTCTTCTATTCTCTTTTCTCCTAGAAAACAGGAGACACGTCTGCTGGGGGGTCCTGTCTCCTTCCACTGCCCATGACCAGCAGCTGAGCTAGGGCCCATTAATCAGAAGATCTGCCAGGCCCGGTTGTTATTGGTTATGTTTCCTCTGACACTACATTTTCCCCTGACTCAAAATACATGTCATGGCCTAATCCACCTGAATGAAAAGTCTGATGTATAACCGTCTCCTCGATCCAACTGCCACTTTATGAAAATGCCCCACTAAGTTTGATTAAAGGATGACTGTGTGTTTTGAACACTCATAATTTTATCAGATAAAATCCCAGGACCAAGAGTTACTGGAATTTTAAATCAGTTGCAGATTAGAAGAGAGAAGAACCCTATTTTGAGGCCCTGTACACTGTGCATGATGCCTCTCTTATATATCATCACTAAAAGATTTTGAAAAGCATGGACCTTAGAGTTACCACATGCCAGAAAGGTGAAAATATGATGCCTTCCAATAAAACTGCCTCCCCCTCTACGCCTCTAGTCAACCTCTGCTGAGTCTGCTCTTCTTAGGGCACAGCTGAGCAGACACATGTGGCTTTGGAGTCCTAAGACATGGGTTCCATTCCAGCTCTGCCATTTCACTATGTGTGATCTTGGGAAGACCACTGAAGCTCCCTGGAGTCTCAGTTTCTCTTCAATAAAATAGAAGAAATTACACCTACCTTACACAGTTATTCTAATGATTCAATAAAACCCACTCACTTACTTCAATTATGTTTGTCTTTCCCCTTCCATTTCACTTCCCTCTGTCTTTTGCTTTCACTTTCTGGGAGGTACACTCTCCCTTATTTCATAAATCTTTCACTGATTTTTATTTTTTGGTCACTATAGCTTTATCTTTCAAGAGTTCTTTCCTGTTATCTCATTGTTTCTTTAAAAAAAAAAATAGTACCTTGTTCTTGTTTGTCTAAGGCAATCTTCTCTTACCTCTCCACAGATTTGATGGGGATTTTTTTTTTCCCTCATGTTTTTCTTCTGCTCGCTGTGTTGTTTTCTTTTCCTCTGAATTTACTTCCCTGATAGTTTGGACACTGCTTTTATGCTTTCCCCAAGTGTCTGGTAATCCTTGGTGGTCCTTTAGGATGAGGTGCTAAAAGCTGACTAGAAATTCTATGCATGAAGGCTTGTCAACTATTGGGTCCACTAGTCTGTAGGACAGGGCCCATGTCTTTGGGATTCTCAAATGTCAGTGTCTGCAGGATTTTTCTCTGGGGATATTCTTCCCCAGAGAACAACCCTCCTATCTCTCAGCAGAGTTGAGAGAGTAGAGAAGAGGAGTGGCCACTGGAGGAGTTCATAGTGTAGTTTCATCCACTATCTTTTTTCCCACTGCATCTCCTTACCTTCACCTTTGCCTGATGTCCCTAAATACAGATCTTCCCTCACTTAATTTCTGTAGGAAGCAAACCTTCCTGCCAGGTTGGCTAGGAGTAGTCATTTGGCTGCACGGAATGGAGAAGATCTGGGGGTCTAAGTGTTCTTTAACCCATTTCCCTGCATGTGCCTCACCCCTGATCCATGCCCCCAGGGCCCCGGTAGTCCCAATGGCTGAAGACTTCCAGGGACTGGCCCCATCTGCAGACTCCCTCCGTAGGCTGTCAGATTTCAGCTCCTTCAGTCTGCTGAATCATCAACACTCCAGCCTGCTTTCCATTTACCAAAGAATTGTTGACATCTCTCATTCTTTGTTCCACCATCCTACTCTTCTGGTCTCTCTGTCTCCATGGATTTCTTCTTTTTCTGTTCCTTGTTGGTCTTTGTAGCATGGTAGGAGGAAGCTGGAAAACAGCAAGTAGAAAAGCATCTGTTTAACCTAAAGGGGATATTCCCAAAGGGCTATCATCACACCTGGCCTATGATAGAGTCTGAATAAATGTTAGTTTCCATCCTTCCTGCTTTACTGCCAAGCAGATACTGCTCTGCACATCTGTGACTGCCCAAGAAAGGTTTTGAGGGGCATAAAATGCCTTCCCTGAGATCCAGAGTACTTCCAACTGGTAAAATTCCCCCCAAAAGAATAACTTTAGACAAAGTTTTCAAGACGTCTGCAGAAATGCAAGTAGATGGGAATGTGGTAGGTTGAGTTCTTGACCCCGAGGCTCATTCCCTTTTAATAGGATTATACGTCTTATTTTATCCTGTGCAGTAACCCCACTGAGGAAAGGTGCATTGAGCTGGGCTTGGGCACATGACTTGCCCTGGCCAATGGACTGTTAGCAAATGAGATGGGAGAGTGGCTTTAAAGCAGCTGGGGAGACCTGGTGTGCCCTTGTGTGCTGTGACCCACAGGAAGAGCATACCCTGGGAAGCTGCCATACAGCTGGCCCCAGAGTGAAGACATATGGAGCAGCCCCGAAGTCCAATCTGAAATCCTGAGGCCAGGTAAGCAGGTGAGCCAAGCCAAAGTCATCCATTCACACCCATTAGAACAAAGAAGTTTATTATTAAAGAGTTGAGGATTGGTCAAAGGAAAATAAACTTGAAGGTGCATTATCCTCATACGACCAAGGCTGTTAGAGAAGCCACACCTGGCAGGAGACCACAGAGGCTGGGGCACTAAGCTCAGCAGGACTCCATCATACTCAAAGGAGAAGAATGCTTAAAACTTCCAGAGGTTTCTTTCCACATGAGAAATAAAGACCAAATTCCTTCCATGGTTCCCCAGGTCCTCATGATGTGGACCTGCCAACCTCTCTGATGGTTGCCCATTGCTCTGTTCACATGCCCCATCCTCTGGCCCTCCTGCTGTATTCCCATGTGTTAAGCTGTCCCTGACCAGTGATGCTGTACCGGCCGTTCCTCTGATTGGAATGTTGGGTTACGATGACAATGGAGGACTTATCATCTCCTTCAATGATACTATTTATTAGTGCATGAGTTTATTTTCTGATGTCCTCCCCTAGAGTTAAAAGGCCATGGAGGCAAGGACTCATCTGTCTTGTTGGCTGCTGAGGCTGTAGCATCTGAAACACCGTCTGATATCAAGTGGGTGCTTGGTGGGTGTTTATTGTTTGAGTGAAGGACTAAGAGAATGATTAGAAGACAGTAATGGAAATACAAGTTGGACCCATACTGAGTAGACTCTGGTGCCAAAATGAAGACTCTGGGCTGTATTTGGTGAGCAATTAGAACCAATCGAAGACTTTGGAGGTGAGAAGTTGAGGCCACCAAAGCCATCCTTCAGGATGGGTAGTCTGGCAGGTCTGTGAATTTGAAGCAGGTTTGGAAAATGGTGTGGAGTCCAGTTAAGTCCAGTAACATCCAGGTGAGAGCGGCTGAGGGTCATAACCCAGGGAATAGTCATGGTAACGAATAGCATTGAGAGATGGGCAGAAAAAGTGACCCTAAGCATCACAGTTTCAGGATAGGCTGGCTGCCCCCAGGGATGACCCAGCCCTGCCCTCCTTCTTCCTGCTCTTAATACCTCGTGCATGTCTGCACTCCCTACCAACCAGGGCTGGAGCCACGGCTGACAGCTTTGGTTTATGCTTTCCTCCCTGGCTGCTGCTTCTGCTCGATTTCTGGTCAAGGAGGAGCCCACAGCTGTCAGTTCAGTGGCTTCTTCTTTCTTCCCTGGTTAATTTTAAACTTGGGGTTTGCAAGCAGTGGCCGCAACCGTTGTTTTCAATTCCCCAAGGCAGATTTAGGCCCAATTGCTGAGTTAAGGCAGACAGAGGGGAGCTGCTGTGCAGGTTCTGCCTTCATTAATGTTTCCCTGACAGCAGAAGGAAGTCTTTCCAGTCAATTCTCTGTAGTCAGTTCCTGATCATCGTCCTCCCGTTGTTAATATTGTTGTTAAACTACTGAAGTCGCACTGAGTGAGAGCTAATTATAATAATTAACAGAGAACTCCTAAACTTGTCAAACTGGTAATTATAAACCATAGGGACTTTTATTGTTAATAGATGCTGGGGAAAGTGAAGGCACAGGGGTGCTGGCAGGGAGAGGTGCGCTTGAGATGTTCCGGTCCAGAGCCAAATCTGAGTGCCACCAGGATGCGAGCACACGGCTTCCCTTGGCTCTATGCCCAACACACAGGCAGCCTCTGCTTTCCTGCAAACTGGCCCCGAGTCATTCCACACACACACACCCTCCACTGCCATGTCTGAGGGGACCCACGGTCCCCCGCCCACACTGCACTCTCTTATACATTCACATAGTTAAACAAGAGCAGTTTCACTACCAGGGGCCTTTATATTCGTTCATTCACTTATGCACCAAATTTTTAAAAAATTTTATTCAATTATAGTTGATTTACAATATTGTGTTAATTTCACGCACCAAAATCTTATTGAGCATCTACTAAGTACCTGAACTTACTTTAGGCACCAGAGATGAAATTGTGAATAAGACGCAATGCCTGTCTTCAAAGAGTTTATAATCTAGTGAATAAAAGTAAGGGGGGATTCAAAAAGAGCCCTTTAAAATACAATAAACATTTATAATTTTTCCATCGAAGGCATGTGCAAAGTGCAATGTGAGAACAGAAATAAGGTTTCTAAACCTGCCAGAAGGGGGACTGACCCTGGTATCAAACCAATATAGAACCTGAAATCCTGTTTCTAAAGCAGTGGTTCTGAACATTTATCATTCCTAAATGCCTTTAAGAACTAGATGGAAGTCATGGCCTTTCACTACAGAAACAAGCTCAGTCATGCTTAAATGCAAAATTGTTCCTGGAATTTCAACACATCATGGAGACCCGAAGTCCATTCTAGCTCTGTTGGGGGTCTGTAGCCCTGTATGCTAAACATCCCTGCTTTGTAAGCACTGAACACTGCCCTTCACATAGTAGGTGCTCAGTAAGAGACGGCTTTGATTAATATTCTTACTACCTCACATTCTTAAGAATGTGAGGAATGTGAGGAAGAACTTTATAAGGTGTGAGGAAGCACTTTGTTAGCTCCAAAGAACGAGATGCAAGCTGGTTATTATTACCAACAAACACTGGTCGATTCAGTGTGGTCACTGTCCTGTGTGCCCAGCAACATTGCCCATCGTGGCTTCTCCTCCACATTCCTAGGTGAAGAAGGAGCCTCAGCAGCTCCTCCAGGAAATGATTCTCTCTCCCTTCTCCAAGGCTGGCCCCGGGCATCACAGATCATCTCACACTGGAGGTGCCTGAGCCCTTCCCAATGGAAGCCTTAGGAATGCCCTGACTTCTTCCCCATCTCCCGCCTCCCCCAGTCCGTGGGTAGAATGAACTCTGCTCTGCTCCCGGGTGTGGTTTCCCCTCCCTGCCACTGATGTGGTCATTAATAGAAACAGCTTCAGAGGGGTAGCTTGGAAAGCCTCTGGTGGCCTCCCTCCAGCCATCTCCCAAATTAGACCTGCAATCTAAATAAAAACCACTCCCTTGCTCTGCAAACATCATCTCAAGACAAGGTCTTCAGGACCCTCTTCTAAGCAAATGACCTCTCCCAAGTCCCACCTAAATACAAATTTGGGAACTCTCATAAAAAAACAACTCTGCAGAGTCAGCTTAAAGGGCGCCCCCCGGGTCAGGTCTCAGGGGACAAGGGGGAACTTGGGGCCACCTGAGGGACCCTGGGTGGTCCAGGAGGAGGGACAGCTGCTGGCTGGCAGCCTGTTCCATGTCCACCTGTGCTTCTTTTGAAATGTAGGGGCTTTTACTGGCCAGGTGAGAAGGTCCAAATGGGCTCAAGTCAAGTCCCAGGCCAGTTTATATTTTTAGCTCAAGCTCAAAAATTGTCAGAAAAACTTCAGGGAGCTCTAGGCCCAAAAGCAGCTTTTGGTTTTGGCTGGAACAAGAAAGGGACAGACCACAGACTACAGAGGGACACTGAAAGGGGACTGGGCAGCGAGTAACCAGGACATCCTGGGGCTTCACTGGGAAAAGAGTGGAGGTCTCTGTGGAGGAGCCAGGAAGCTGGAAGATCAGATGGAAGTTAGGGAGCCTTGCCAAAGTGTCCCCACTTCCCGACAAGCTCTGCATCTCCTTTGCTTGAAGGGAAAGGGTCAGGCCAGGCGAGCTCTGTCTGTTACTTTTTGCCAGAACCACAAAAGACCAATTTCCTCCTCGAGGGCTTTTGTTTTCTGAAGGGGTTGCAGCTCATCCCAGGAGGAGCCATTGTTTCTGCAGAGGATTTTTAGATCAGCTGCTGGCTTTTGGCGCCCTTTTCCTCCAGTTCTCCCCGTTCTTTTTCTGCTGCCCTGCTTTCCTGGACATAAACAACAAGTGGTCCTATTCACCCTGGAGATAAGATTGTGCTTCTCCCAAAGTCACCGGTGTCCTCTCACTGCGTCTGGAACTGTTTGAATAATGAGGGTCCTAGAGAATTGATGTTGTTTTATCCTTTTCTTCACGGACATTGGAGATTCCCTAGACAGGCCTTGTGGGCAGTGCCTACAGGGGGTTACCGGGGGATGGTTTACACAGGGCAGCAGCCCAAGAGAGCTTTTTTTCTTGCTATACTGGTCTGGGCTCCATGCAGCTTTTTAAAATGTTTATATGTACTGGTTTCTCTTCTTTTTATTAACATTTTTTTTTTTTCTTACCAAGTCAGACAATGGCTCTCATGTAAAGAATTCCCCACACTCCCAAAATGGTGGAAAGCTTCAGCCTGTGATTTTGTTTTTCCACCTCCTAGAAGCTGCTATGGCTCCAGCAGATTTGCAAGGGGAACGGAAAGGATGTCTGCCAGAGTTAGCAGCCAGCGTATTATTTCAAAGCACTTATTCCTCTGGGATTCTGTCCTCCTCGTCAGACCTCACTGGACTTAGAGCTGGAAGACCTGGATTTCAGTTCCAGCTGTGCTGCTTGCTAAGACTGTGACCTTAGGTGAGGCACTTTAAATCCTCAAACTTCACTGTCTTCATTAGTTAGAGTTGGAGGCTAATTCTGCCGACTTCAACTGTTTGTGATGGGGCTTGATAACAATAATGGATGGGAAAGTGCTTTGTGAACAAACCATCGAGATACACATGTAAAGTGCTCTGATCATTTTCTTAGTACGACCATCAAGATGATAATGATTAATAACATTATTACAATAATCTAAGGGTAAACAACCAGGTTTGTTTCCAGACTTAGATTTAAATCTTGGCTCTGCCATGTATTAGCTGTGTAACCTTGAGCAAATGATTAAATTTCTCTGTGCCTTAGTCTCCTCAGTCATAAAAATGGGCATGAGACCACCTAATTCATAGTATTGTTGGAAAGTTTAAAAGAGAGAGCATAAGTAAAGTGTCTGGCACCTGGCAAATTCTTAACAAATGTTAGTTCCCTTTTCTTTTTACCTTTGTTTAATTCCTTTGGGCATTTTTTCAATGTTTATTAAGCATCTATTATATACCAGACCTCGTGCCAAGCGCTTGAAATGCAAGAGATAAAGATTTGAGAAATGCATTGTGTGGAGAGGGTGGCAAAGATACTATAGCAATTCAGTGGGCTGAGTGATTTATACAACCAACTGGGAGAGGGCAGATTAGTCCTGTCTAGGAGCTCAGATGGGAATTGACCCAGGCCTTGAAAATGTGCACAAGATTTCTCCAAGGCAGAGAAACCAGGTGAGGGCATTTCAAGCAGGCTTTAAACAAAGGCTCTGAAGCATAGACGTCTATGATCTGTCAGTGGCAGGAGCTGAGGCTAAAGAAAGAAAGAACCAGATTAGAAGCATCCAAGTAATCAATATAAAGATGTTGGACCTTATCTGAGGGCATTGGGAAGCCACTTAGATGGTATAAGCAGGGAAGTGACATGGTTACATTTGCATTTTAGAAAGGCTGCTGAAAAATGGCCTGGACTGGGGTGGGAGGTAGACAGTAGGGTAAGAATAGAGGCAAGAAAATCAGTCAAGTGGGAAGAAATTATTCAGATGACCGATAAGGCTCAAATTAGGGAACTGGCTGTGGGGAAGAAGAGGTTTTGGACTTAGCAAAAATTTAGCTTTGTGAAACAAAGGAGTAGGTGTTGACTTTGGTGCCTGGCTCAGGAAAGAGGGAAAGTGGTGATGCCATGAACACAGAGAGGGAACAAATTTGACACAAATGATCCCCAACTGTGCCTTCTTCAGATTCCCGCGATGCCAAGAATAGGTTTGACCCTGTGAACAGCTAGTGATGCCCCTCTGATTAGCAACGAGGTCAAGGGGCTAATATCCTCAACCCTCTTAAGAATGAGAGAAAAAAGTACCTCCCTTCATTTCTAATGTGTGTGTTTTGGAGGACCTTAAATAAAATAGCAGTCAATGTAATTGTTTTTAACAGTATAAACATGACTATATTATTTTATAACTATTTTACAACTATACCATATTAAATGATATAATGTGGTAGAATTATAAATATCTGGTTATTTAAATATTAATGGAATCAGGGGTTCTTATCATCAATATGTTGTTTATATACTCTTCTGTGTTTGTCAAATTTTCTATCATGAACAGACTCCCTCTTGCAAAATCATCGGAATCACAACAAACTGCTGAACAATCATCGACAGGAAGACACTGAAACTCACCAAAAAAATACCCCACATCCAAAGACAAAGGAGAAGCCACAATGAGACGGTAGGAGGAACATGATCACAATAAAATCAAATCCCATAACTTCTGGGTGGGTGACTCACAGACTGTAGAACACTTATACCACAGAAGTCCACCCACTGGAGTGAAGGTTCTGAGCCCCACAATAAGCTTCCCAACTTGGGGGTCTGGCAACGGGAGGAGGAATTCCTAGAGAATCAGACTTTGAAGGCTAGCAGGATTTGATTGCAGGACTTCGACAGGACTGGGGGAGACAGAGACTCCACTCTTGGAGGGCACACGCAAAGTAGTGTGCACATCGGGATGCAGGGGAAGGAGCGGTGACCCAATAGGAGACTGAAACAGACCTACCTGCTAGTATTGGAGGGTCTCCTGCAGAGGCAGGGGGTGGCTGTGGCTCACCGTGAGGACAAGAACACTGGAAGCAGAAGTTCTGGGAAGTACACCTGGGCATGAGCCCTCCCAGAGTCTGCCATTAGTCCTACCAAAGAGCCTGTAGCCTCCAGTACTGGGTCACCTCAGGCCAAACAACCCACAGGGAGGGAAACAACAGCCCTACCCACCAGCAGACAAGGGGATTAAAGTTTTACTGAACTCTGCCCACCAGAGCAACACCCAGCTCTAACCACCACCAGTCCCTCCCATCAGGAAACTTGCACAAGCCTCTTAGATGGCCTCATCCACCAGAGGGCAGACAGCAGAAGCAAGAAGGACTACAGTCCTGCAGCCTGTGGAACACAAACCACATTCACAGAAAGATAGACAAGATGAAAAGACAGAGGGCTATGTACCAGATGAAGGAACAAAATAAAACCCCAGAAAAACAACTAAATGAAGTGGAGATGGGCAACCTTCCAGAAAAAGAATTCGGAATAATGATAGTGAAGATGATCCAGGACCTTAGAAAAAGACTGGAGGCAAAGACTGAAAAGATGCAAGAAATGTTTAACAAAGACCTAGTAGAATTAAAGAAAAAACACCTAGAAGAATTAAAGAAAAAACAAACAGAGATGAACAATACAATAACTGAAATGAAAAATACCCTAAAGGAATCAATAGCAGAATAACTGAGGCAGAAGAACGGCTAAGTGACCTGGAAGACAGAATGGTGGAATTCACTGCTGTAGAACAGAATAAAGAAAAAAGAAATGAAGACAGACTAAGAGACCTCTGGGACAACATTAAATGCAACAACATTCACATTATAGGGGTCCCAGAAGGAGAAGAGAGAGAGAAAGGACCTGAGAAAATATCTGAAGAGATTAGAGTTGAAAGATTCCCTAACATGGGAAAGGAAATAGCCACCCAAGTCCAGGAAGTGTAGAGAGTCCCAGGGAGGATAAACCCAAGGAGAAACGTGCCGAGGAACATAGTAATCAAATTGACAAAAAATAATGATAAAAAAAATTATTGAAAGAAACAAGGGGAAAACGACCAATAATATACAAGGGAAATCTAATAAGGTTAACAGCTGATTTCTCAGCAGAAACTCTACAAGCCAGAAGGGAGTGGCATGACGTATTTAAAGTGATGAAAGGGAAGAATCTACAACCAAGATTACTCTACCCAGAAAGGATCTCATTCAGATTTGACCAAGAAATCAAAATCTTTACAGACAAGCAAAAGCTAAGAGAATTCAGCACCACCAAACCACCACTACAAAAAAATGCTAAAGGAACTTCTCTAAGTGGGAAACACAAGAGAAGTAAAGGACCTAAAAAACAAACCCATTAAAATAAAGAAAATAGTAATAGGAACATACATATGGATAATTACCTTAAACGTGAATGGATTAAATGCTCCAACCAAAAGACACAGGCTTGCTGAATGGATAAAAAAAACAAGACCCATATTTATGCTGTCTAAAAGAGACCCACTTCAAACCTAAGGACACATACAGACTGAAAGCGAGGGGATGGAAAAAGATATTCCATGCCAATGGAAATCAAGAGAAAGCTGGAGTAGCAATACTCATATCAGATAAAATAGACTTTAAAATAAAGAATATTACAAGAGACAAGGAAGGACACTACATAATGATCAAGGGACTGATCCAAGAAGAAGATATCACAATTATAAATATATATGCACCCAACAAAGGAGCACCACAATACATAAGGCAACTGCTAACAGCTATAAAAGAGGACATCGAGAGTAAAACAATAATAGTGGGGGACTTTAACACCTCACTTATATCATCCAAACAGAAAATGAAAAAGGAAACACAAGCTTTAGATGACACAATAGAACAGATAGATTTAATTGATAGTTATAGAACATTCCATCCAAAAACAGCAGATTACACTTTCTTCTCAAGTGTGCATGGAACATTCTCCAGGATAGATCACATCTTGGGTCACAAATCAAGCCTCAGTAAATTTAAGAAAACTGAAATCATATCAAGCATCTTTTCTGACCACAGCTCTATGAGATTAGAAATCAATTACAGGGAAAAAAATGTAAACAACACAAACACGTGGAGGCTAAACAATACATTACTAAATAACCAAGAGATCACTGAAGAAATCAAAGAGTAAATCAGAAAATACCTAGAGACAAATGACAACCGAAACATGACAATGCAAAACCTATGGGATGCAGCAAAAGCACTTCTAAGAGGGAAGTTTATAGCAACACAAGCCTACCTCAAGGAACAAGAAAAATCTCAAATAAAAAATCTAACCTTACACCTAAAGGAACTAGAGAAAGAAGAACAAACAAAACCCAAAGTCAGTAGAAGGAAAGAAATCATAAAGATCTGAGCAGAAATAAATGAAATAGAAACAAAGAAAACAATAACAAAGATTAATAAAACTAAAAGCTGATTCTTTGAGAAGATAAACAAATTGATATACCATCAGCCATACTCATCAAGAAAAAGAGAGGACTAAAATCAATAAAATTAGAAATGAAAAAGGAGAAGTTACAACAGACACCACAGAAATATAAAACATCCTAAGAGACTACAGCAAGCAACTCTATGCCAATATAATGGACAACCTTGAAGAAATGGACAAATTCTTAGAAAGGTATAACCTTCCAAGACTGAACCAGGAAGAAATAGAAAATATGAAGAGACCAATCAAAAGTAATGAAATTGAAACTGTGATTAAAAATCTTCCAACAAACAAAAGTCCAGGACCAGATGGCATCACAGGTGAATTGTGTCAAACATTTAGAGAAGAGCTAGCACCCATCCTTCTCAAACTCTCCTAAAAAATTACACAGAAACGATACTCCCAAACTCATTCTAAGAGGCCACCATCACCCTGATACCAAAACCAGACAAACATACTACAAAAAGAGAAAATTACAGACCAATATCACTGATGAATATAGATGCAAAAACCCTCAACAAAATACTAACAAACAAAATCCAACAGCACATTAAAAGTATCATACACCATGATCAAGTGGGATTTATCCCAGGGATGCAAGGATTCTTCGATACACACAAATCAATCAATGTGATACACCATATTAACAAACTGAAGAAGAAAAACCATATGATCATCTCAATAGATGCAAAAAAAGTTTTTGATAAAATTCAACACCCATTTACAATAAAAACTCTCCATAAAGTGAGCATAGAGGGAACCTACCTCAACATAATAAAGGCCATATGCAGCAAACCCACAGCAAACATCATTCTCAATGGTGAAAAACTGAAAGCATTTCCTCTAAGATCAGGAACAAGACAAGGATGTCCACTCTCGCCACTATTATTCAACATAGTTATGGAAATCCTAGCCACAACAGTCAGAGAAGAAAAAGACATAAAAGGAATACAAATTGGAAAACAAGTAAAACTGTCACTGTTTGCAGATGACATGATACTCTACATAGAGAATCCTAAAGATGCCACCAGAAAACTACTAGAGCTAATCCATGAATTTGGTAAAGTTGCAGGATACAAAATTAATGCACAGAAATCTCTTGCATTCCTATACACTAATGATAAAAAATCTGAAAGAGAAATGAAGGAAACACTCCTGTTTACCATTTCAACAAAAAGAATAAAATACCTACAATTAAACCTACCTAGGGAGACAAAAGACCTGTATGCAGAAAACTATAAGACACTGATGAAAGAAATTAAAGATGATACAACAGATGGAGAGATATACCATATTTCTGGATTGGAAGAATCAATATTGTGAAAATGTCTATACTACCCAAAGCAATCTACAGATTCAATGCAATCCCTATCAAATTACCAATGGCATTTTTTTACAGAACTAGAACAAAAAAATCTTAAAATTTGTATGGAGACATGAAAGACACCGAATAGCCAAAGCAGTCTTGAGGGAAAAAAAAACGGAGCTGGAAGAATCAGACTCCTTGACTTCAGACTATACTACAAAGCTACAGTAATCAAGATATTATGGGGCTTCCCTGGTGGCGCAGTGGTTGAGAGTCTGCCTGCCGATGCAGGGGACACAGGTTCGTGCCCCGGTCCGGGAAGATCCCACATGCCGCGGAGCGGCTGGGCCCGTGAGCCATGGCCGCTGAGCCTGCGCTTCCGGAGCCTGTGCTCCGCAACGGGAGAGGCCACAGCAGTGAGAGGCCCCCCAAAAAAAAAAAAAAAAAAAAAAAAAAAAGATATTATGGTACATATCAGAAATATGGTACATATCAGAAATATGGAACAGGATAGAAAGCCCAGAGATAAACCCATGCACCTATGCTCAACTTATCTATGACAAAGCAGGCAAAAATATACAATGGAGAAAAGACAGTCTCTTCAATAAGTGGTGCTGGGAAAAGCAGACAGCTACATGTAAAAGAATGAAATTAGAACACTCCCTAACACCATACACAAAAATAAACTCAAAATGGATTAGAAACCTAAATGTAAGACTGGACACTATAAAACTCTTAGAGGAAAACATAGGAAGAACACTCTCTGACATAAATCATAGCAAGATCTTATTTGGTCCACCTCCTAGAGCAACGAAAATAAAAACAAAAATAAACAAATGGGATCTAATGAAATGTAAAATCTTTTGCCAAGCAAAGGAAACTACAAACAAGCCCAAAAGACAACCCTCAGAATGGAAGAAAATATTTTCAAACAAATCAATGGACAAAGGATTAATCTCCAAAATATATAAACAGCTCATGCAGCTCAATATTAAAAAAAACAAACAACCAAATCAAAAAATGGGCAGAAGACATAAATACACATTTTTCCAAAGAAGACATACAGATGGCCAAGAAGCAAATGAAAAGCTGTTCAACATAACTAATTATTAGAGAAATACAAATCGAAAGTACAATGAGGTATCACCTTACGCTAGTTAAAATGGGCATCACCAGAAAATCTACAAACAACAAATGCTGGCGAGGGTGTGGAGAAAAGGGAACCCTCTGGCACTGTTTGTGGGAATGTAAATTGATACAGTCACTATGGAGAACAATATGGAGGTTCCTCAAAAAACTAAAAATAGAATTACCATATGATCCAGCAATCCCACTACTGGGCTTATACCTAGAGACAACCATATTTCAAAAAGACACATGCACCCCAGTATTCATTGCAGCACTATTTACAATAGCCACGTCATGGAAGCAACCTAAATGCTCATCGACAGATGAATGGATAAAGAAGATGTCCTACATGTATACAATGGAATATTACTCAGCCATAAAGAAGAACGAAATTGGGTCATTTGTAGAGACATGGATGGATCTAGAGTCTGTCATACAGAGTAAAGTAAGTCAGAAAGAGAAAAAGAAATATCGCATTTTAATGCATATATGTTAACCTAAAAAATGGTACAGATAAACCAGTTTGCAGGGCAGAAATTGAGACACAGATGTAGAGAACAAATGTATGGACACCAAGGCAGGAAAGTGGTGTGGGCAGTAGTGGTGGTGGGATGAACTGGGAGATTAGGATTGACATATATACACTAATATGTATGAAATGGATAACTAATAAGGACCTGCTTATAAAAAAATAAATAAAACAAAATTCAAACAAAACAAAACAAAATAGTATGTATCCTCTTCTGCATCTAATTTTAAAGGAAATGGCCTTAACATTTTACCATTTGGTATGTTTGTTGTTCTTTAGTAATAAACATTGTTTTTAAAATAATAATAATAAATATTGTTTTTTCATATTTAAAAAAATTCTATCATGTGCATAACATTATTTTCATAATGATAAAAATAAATATTAACTCAATAGAAAAATGAGCAAAATATTTGAATAGACACAAAAGAAGATCTCCAAGTAGCCAATAGACATACAAAAAGATGCTTGACCTAATTAGGCATCAGGAGAACTCCACTTAAAAATCACAATGCAAAAAAAAAAAAAATTCACAATGCAATATCACTAGACATGAAGCCAAATGGTAAAATAAAGAAGATGGAAAATATCAAGTGTTGGCATGGATGCAGAAGAAATATAATTCTCATCCATTGCTAGTAATGAGTAAATTCATAGAATCATTTTTTAAAACCTTTTGGCAGTATGGTATTTACACTATTGTGGAACATATGCAAACCGTGTGATTTAGCAATTCCACTCCTAAGTATAGAACCAAGAAAAATGTGTGCATATGTTCACCAAAAGATATGTACAAGAGTGTTCATAGTAGAACAATGATACCAATCTGGAAAGTATACAAATATCCATCAATAGTAAAATAGATAAATAAATTATGGTACATTAGCATAATATTATACAGCAGAGAGTGAACATTCTACTACTATATGCAACAATAGGAATAATTCTCAAAGATACAATTTTGAGCAAAAGACAACAGGTATTTAAACAAAGGCAAAACCAATCTATGCTGTTTGACGTCTGGATGGTTGTTAACTTTGTAGGAGGTATAATTAGCAGGAAGCATGGAAAGGGCTTCTGGATGCTAATAATGTTTTATTTTTTAATATTTGTGTTGATTATACAGATGTATAAACATTTATACAGATGTGTTTCTCAGAATTCATTAAGTTGTGTGATATGTACACTTTTGTGTATGTGTATTATACTTTAATAAATTTTCTTCTAAAAGTACTAGAGTTGCAGAAATAAGGAATTGTTGATGATGGCCTGTAGAACTTAGGAAGACTCCCTCTACCTTGTTAGCCTGGAGTTGGCATCTAAAGGTGATGGTCGGAGGTCAGAACTAGGTGCTGGGATTAGTAACATAAAAGTGAACATTTCTTCATCTATTAAGGCCCAGGGTCTGAAAAAAATCCACTTCTTCTGATACAAAAACAGTATCTGATATTAGGAATGAAAAGGTGATATTGTTACAGATTCTACAGGACTAAAAACATGAAGCTAATATAAAAACTTTATACCAGTACATTTGACACTATAGCAGTAATGGATATATTCCTAAGAAACCCAGCTTATTAAAACTAACACAAAAAGAAAGAGAGAATATGAATAGGTCCACATCTAATCAGAAGTCAAATCTATAGTTAAAAGCATTTACACACACACACACACATGCTTCAGGCCTAGGTGGCTTCTATATTGAAATCTACCAAAATTAAAGAAGAGATAGCAAAAATTTTACAAAAACTTTTTCAGAGTCTTTAAAAAGATGGAATACTCCCTCATTCATTTGAGGGGTTAGCAAACCTTGATACCAAAAACTGACAAGGATATTACAAGACGGGAAGTCTAAATCAATCTGACTCACAAACCTAGATACAAAAGTCCTAAACAGGATCATCAAACAGAATTCAGGAATATATGAAAAGGAGACCATTAAGACCCAGGAATATTTACTATAAAAATGCAAAGTTGGTTTAATATTTGAAAACAATCTAGTTGACAATAATAACAGAATAAAGAAGAAATTTAATATGATCTCCTCAATAGAAACAGGAAGGACAATTAAAAAATCTAACACATATTGATGATAAAAGCTCTAAGCAAAATAGAAATAGAACGCAATTATTTTATGAAGAAGGTAACTGTAAAAAATAGCAAACATCATTCTTAATGGGAAATATTGAAGACTTCCCTTTGAAGCCTTTGAAGAGGGAAATAGAGCAAGAATTTACCTCCGTTCAAAATTGTACTAGAAATTCCAGCCAATGTAATCAGTAAAAAAAGGTCATAATGATAAAGAGATAGCTAAAACTATAACATTTGCATATAAGTTCATTTTGTACATAGAAAATCCAAAAGAATATACAGATACATAATCAGAATTTTAAAATTATTTAGCAAGGTGGCTAGATACAAGGTTAGTATACAAAAATCAAGTATATGCTTGTATAATATGAACAAAGAGTTAGAGTATAAATTATTTTTTAGATAATTGTAAGATATTCATAATAGCGTCAGCAAACAAAATACCTAGGAATAAATCTAATGAAAGATATGATAGACTTCTACATATACATATACCACCATCAACAACAAAACAACAACAACAAAAAATACCAAAAAGCCCCTATAAAACATTATTGGAAAAAAAGATCCAAGTTCAATGAGATATATACAATTTTCAAGGACTAAAAACTAAATAGTGCAATGATATTAATTATCTCCAAGTTTAGCTATCTATTCAATTTAATCCTAATCAGAATGCCAATGAATTTTCCCTTCTTTCCTGTTTTCTTTTTGAAATTGAAAACCTTATTCTAAAATTCATATGGAAGTGCAAAGTTCAAGATGCTAAGACATTCTTGACAAAGAACAAAAAGGTAGAACATATCATTAAGCTACAATAATTAAGGCAGTGTGATATTAGCACAAAGATAGACAAATAGAACAATGGAACAGAAAAGAGTCCAGAAATTACTATGCATATATGACCATTGGGTCTGACATTGTAGAATAAAGGGATAGGTCAGTCTTTTCTATAATGGTGTTGGGACTCTTGGATATTCATATAGAACAAAATAAAACTTGACTTTTACAACATAGCACATACAAAATTAAATTTCAGATGGTTTGTATATCTAAAAGTAAAAGGCAACACTGTAAAGTTTCTATATGACAATATAAGATATTACCTCTATGAACCAAGGAGAGAAAAAAAGAATTATTTGAAAGGACACAGAACTACTAAACATAAAGGAAAAGATGGGTAAATTGGACTGCATTAAAATTGGGATCTTCTATTCATCAAAAGATACTATTAAGAGGGAAATAGCATGCACAGAGCCAGAGAAGTTATTTGCAATCCACATAACCTGACAAAGGACTCAATCCAAAATATATAAAGACCCCTGAAAAATCAATGAGGAAAAGACGGACAATCATTAGAAAAGTGGGTGAGAAAATTACTTAATAAACGAGGATATTTTAATGGCCAGTTAACAGATGAAAATGAGCAACCTTATCAGTAATTAAGGAAATAAAGATTAAAACCACAATGAAATACTACTACACACCCACCAGAGCAGCTAAAATTTCACAGATTGGTAATGACAAGTGTTGGCAAAGATGTGGAGCAACTGGAACACTTACACGTCGTTGAGGGGACTGTACTTTGGCACAATTACTTGGAAAACAGCTTGGTGTTATATACTGAACTTAAAATTATACACACCATGTGACCTAGCAGTTTCAATCCCAGGTGTATATCCAATAGAAATATCAAAATACATGCACAAGGATGTTCATAGTGCCATTACTCATAATAGCTCAAACTGGAAGCAATCCAAATTCCATCAACGGTGGAATAGGTAAATGAATGAGGTATATTTGTACAATGGTATACTACCCGGCAATGAAAATAAACAAACTACCTGTGCATGAAATAACAGGGGTGAATCTCACATATATAATACTCATCAGAATAAGTCAAACACAAACTAATATATATTGTATGATTCCATTTATATAAAGTCCAAAAACTAAGCAATACCAACCTATAATCTTTGAAGCAAGGATAAGAATAACCTTTGGGGAGGAGAGAGACTAGTAACTAGGAGGGGGTAAGATGGGGGTTTCTGGGGTGTTAGAGGTGTTTTATTTCCCCATCTGGGTGATGGGGTTTGTTTTATGATCATTTATAGAGTTATAGTTTCATGTTGTATACGTATTTCTGTATGAGTGTTGCACTTCAATTTTAAAAAATTAAGAAAAATAAGCATAAATATACATACTAAATTGGAAATAGTTGAAGTTCTGGACTACCTAGGTAGGTGAGGAAGAAAAGGTGGATGCAGTTTTGTGAGGAGAGGATAAATTCATTAAAATGTTGGGGTACTTCAAATAGTAAATTCCCAGAAAGTGAAGCTCACTTTTTACAAAGTCAACACTCAACCTCTTTCTCTTTTTTTTAAAAGTCTTCATAAATCATGCAAAGCAGGCTACTTGCCTTGGCAGCTCCATCCTAAAATGACTCTACTCACAGATTCATGTGTCCTCTCCCACTTGAAAGTCAACAAGTCTCAGCCAAAATTGTAAAAGTTGGTAGGATATTTCTTTTGTTGCCAGTCTCTTTCTGCAGTTTTGGTATATATTTTAAAGATCACTGGGCTTGCATTCAGAACTTTAGGTTCAAATACAAAATAAAGATCTCTGGCCCTGGCAATGGTGATTTGACAGGTCTGAGCCTCAGTTGCCTCTTCTGCTTGATGGGGAGGATACACATGCCTGCCTCCCAGGGCTGTGAGCAGTAATGACTTAAAGCATACACACACACACACGCACACACACACACACACACACACACACACACACACTCTCTCTCTCTCTCTTCAAATCTTAAGGTGTTATGTACCTGGAAAGGATTGCCCCCTCCTCCTCGGCTCCCATCTCCTTGGCAACCCCCATTTCAGGTGTCAATATCATCCTGCTCTTTTAACCCTCTTCCCTCTATCATACCAGGAAAGAATCTGATATTAGTAATTTATATTCCAAGGATTGATTGATTATTCTCTGACTGGAGCTCAGCCAGGCGTTTGCATTTTATGTCTTTTATCCCTAATTGTAGCATGAAAGACTTTTTCCCTTGTTAAAAGAATTTGAGACTTCAGCAAGAAGGTGGCGAGCTCTGGGGGAAGGGAGGGGGAAGCTTGAAATCACATTAGCCAGATTCTGCTAGCTCTGAAGGTGAATTTGATTTAGCCCTTTGCAAGTGTATTTTGTTTTGCTGAAGATGGAGTGGAACAGTAGTCAGAGGGGCTGCTCCACTAAACGGTTCCTGCCCTCCTAGATAGGGTTGGGGAGAAGCCAAACAGCAGTCTGAGGCTGTTGATGTCCCAAGCCTTGGAGAGGGTAAAAGAGATTCAATCCCTCAGTCTCTATCTTTAGGACCCGAAGCCTGCCTGACTCCGGGAGAGATGGGCTGCAGCCCTGCCTCCTGCCTCTCCCCCAACTCTTTCTGGTTTGAGATCAGCTCTGTCTCTTCTTCAGTGCTCTAATCTTAGCCTAATCCCTGCCATGCCCTCCCTCTGTCCCAAGACACCATGCTGACTTTCAGCTTGATTTTATTATGCTTTTAAAGACTGTTCATACCTTAATCCCCTTTATCTGGCATCCTGGCATTTATCTCTAGACCTCATTTACTATTTCTGCATCTGGCTATAACATTTCAAAACAAGAAATATGTTTTCTTGTAATGTTTCTTCTTGGTACCTAAAGATGCTGCTGTCTCAAAGATGTTAAAAGGAAAGGGAAGTTGAGAAAAGTATAAGAAACCAAAGAGAAATCGGCCAAATGAATTGATGCAAATCAAATACCAAGGACAGCAGAAAGGAGCATATTGTCTAGCAAAACCTAACTAGGGTGGAGAGAGGGGAAATCCCGAGATCTTGTCTAGACCAACAAAAAGTGCCTGAAGACGTGACTTTGATAAATATGTGCTGGGCAGAAACTAAGAAAAGACAGAATCTCTAAGACAGGATTCTGGAGGCTGTGAAGTGAGTGCTTTGACTGAGCACTGAGAAGCAGAACTTGGGCAGCCAGCAAGAAATGACAGAGTTAACCAGAGCCTGAGCTAAAGGAATGTACTAGGTGTGAATTACAGCAACCGAACTTGTTGAGAATTGGGCTTCAGAAATGAGACGGTGTACCTGTAACTGAGGCACCTGTGAGCAGCTCACACTGCAGTGAAGTTCTTTTGAAGGGACGTATCTGGCAGGGAGGAGACTAAGAAACTGGGAGCCAGCCTCAAGGATGGGGCAAAAGAGAAGAAAAGTCTGATCCTCTGGGAGGTGGAAGAGAACCGTGGACTGCGATATACACGGGGCTTTCTGCTTTGCTGTCCGAGGAGATTGTTCTTTGTTGCTTTAATGGGGAAGCGTTCCAGATCTATTCATCCCAGGAAGTACCGTGGAAATTCACGTTTCCTCTGCTCCCCTTCCATCCCCTTCCCTTTCCTTTCTCCTCTTCTTCCCCTCTGAATATGGACCTGACTGCCCAGGCTGCACATTCTGGTCCACACCTCCTCATTTCCCCTCCCCTTCAGCATATATGAATTGGAAGCTCCTTTCCCAAATCATCCTGTTGGAAAGAAATGGCTTCTTACAACTTTCACGTTAAAATTTGAATATGAGGAAGAAAAAGAGAGGGGAAAAAGCTAAATTAGCAATGTTCACTCAGTGTGATTTTGCTTTAATCCAGGCCTGTGAGCTTGACAGGGCTCAGAATAAACCAAAGCAGATGTGTCCATCACACCAGCAGATATATTACTACTAATCCCAGACAAGACGGCAAAAACACATCACACCTGGCCCCCATACTGCTTCCTTCTTAATCCGCCTCTAATTGCACTGGGCATGCCGCCTGCACACCTCTGTACCCCCAGACAGTGCCAGCACTCCCCTGATTTCCACTCCTGCCCTGGAATAGGCCAATGTCATGTCAAAGTGGCTCTTTTGGTTGGAGCGGAGTTAGAGCGGCCCCAGAAGTCTGGGGTTTGCATGTTGTTGAAGAAGAAGATGAAGTAAGCATGGAAGGAAGAAATCAGCTGAGGGTCGACATGTGGAGTCTTGGTGTTGGCTCTTGCAATTAGCAGCTGGGGAGGGTTAGAGGAGAAAGTTTATGTGCGAGTTATTTATCTAACCCCTGACACATAGTGAGCTCAGGAAAAGCTACCCTCTCTCAACAGTAGCTATCATTTATTGGCTGCCTACTCTGTATCATGCACATTGCCTTTTTTTTTTTAAAGTACGTGTAAGTAACAGTTGCTAGCTAGCTGTTAAAAAAGAAAAAGTCTGACAGTTCAGAAATTCATTATTAAAAAGTAAAAGTATCCTGTTTTGGCATACCTCCCCCTCAAATACCTCTCCTCAGCAATAATCATTGTTAAAAGCCTGTGTTTGTGTGTGTACATAGAAGTACATGAATACATGTGTAAATACGTTTTTATATAATTGGTATCCTATTATACATACCATTATGCAAAATTTTCAAAATTTACTATACTGTCAACATCTTTCTATGATAGTACCTATAGATCTATTTCATTCTTTTTTTTTTTTTTTTTTACTGTACGTGGGCCTCTCACTGTTGTGGCCTCTCCCGTTGCGGAGCACAGGTTCTGGATGCGCAGCCTCAGTGGCCATGGCGTACAGGCCCAGCCGCTCCGCGGCATGTGGGATCTTCCGGACCAGGGCATGAACCTGTGTCCCCTGCATCGGCAGGTGGACCCTCAACCACTGCGCCACCAGGGAAGCCCCTTCTTTCATTCTTTTAACTACTGTATAGTAATCCATTGGGTCAGTGTATCATAATTATCATTTTTAATTATAGAACTATATGGGATTTGAATTTTATAGCCACATAATGGATTAATAAAAAAATAGTGACTCTCTTATTTTCTATAATTCTGATTAACCTGCATTTCAGTTCCCCATTTTGTCTGGCAACCAAAAATATAATCTTGTCAATTCTAGTCATCTTACTTTATGGTTCACTCAGTCATTTCAGAATTAAGGTCAGTCAACTCTGAATTTCTTCCTTTTGAACCCTTCTCTCCAGAATATAGTCTACATTCTGGGGCTCACAAGGCATTATAGTAGGCATGGAGCCTCTGGTCTGTGGCCAGCCGTGGTGCTACCCTCTGAAGTATACCTCATCTACCAGGATGTTGATCATTATCTCCCCCACTGATAGCTGGTTGTGTATTCATCTACCTCTTCCTAATTCTGTAAACTTTGGCTTTATGTATTTTGAAACTGTTATTGAGTGCACACAAATTAAGAAATATTTTACCATTCCATTGAGTTGGAATTTTTACCATTACAAAATGAAATGACATATATGTATATATAGAGCATATGATATTACATATAAATTTTATAATACATCTTGTCTTAAACTCTACTTGATATTTACATAGTTATATCAGCTTTCTTTGAGTTAGTGATTGCATAGAATATACTTTTCTATCTTTTTATATTCAATTTTCAGTGGCTTTTAATGAAGAGTATCATTTGTAAATAGCATAGAGTTGAAGATTATTTGTTCATCCATTCTTACAAGCTCTGTCTTTTAATTATGCTACTTAATGATTTGCATTTATAATGTAACTATTTAAATTATTATACTTAATATAATTACTGATCTAGTCAGCATTGTCTTTCATTTTCTGTGTTCTATCTGTTTCACATGTTCTTTTTTATTCTTCCTTTCTTGCTCCCTTTTAAATCAATCAAGTCTATCCATATTTCAATTTTTCTCCTTTTTTTTTTCTTTTTTATTTGTATCTTCTTTTATTGTTCTATTATATGGAGATTTTAAAGTTATTTTATATTCTTTTAAAAACTGAAGATTTTAATATTTATCCTTGATCTATTACAGAGTATTTAAATTAATACTTACACTAATTTTCAAACAATGCAATAAACTTATAACAGTTTAACTCCATGGGTTCCCCTTCACGCTCTTTGTGCTATTGTTGTCCAGTAGTTTACTTTTATACATTTTAAATCTTACAAGACTTTTTTATGTGTTGTTTTAAAAAGTTAATATTATCTACATTTACCTACTCATTTAGTCTTTTCAGTACTCTTTATTCCTTCCTTATGTTTTGGGCTTTCATCTGTATCATTTTTCTCTAGCTTTTCATTTTTTCCTCAGTATTTATTATAGTAAGGGTCTGCTGAAAATGAATATTTCAGTATTTTATTTTATATTAAAACACCTTTATTTAGCCCATATTTTTTAACATTTTGCCCATATTTTTAAAGGGTATTTTTCATGGATTATATGATTCTAAGTTGGCAGTTCTATTTATTTATTTTAGCACTTTAAATATGTCATTCCAGTGCCTTCTGGCTTTTATATCGTATGTTGAAAAATCATCAGTGTTATGGTAGATTCTTTTTTGCCGTTTTTCTCTAAATGTTTTAAGATAGTCTCCTCATCTTTCATTTTCAACATTTTGACTATTATATGCCTAGATGTAAGGTATTTTTAAAAATTGTATTCTGCCTGAGCTTTTTGAATCTAAAGGTTAATGACTTTCATCAGATTTAGAAAGTTCTCAGTTGCTATTTCTTTAGATATCTCACCTCATTATGTATCCTCACTTCTGTCAAATCAAGTACATATATATTACACCCTTAGCCCATGTGCTATATGTCTCTTAAGCTCTATTCACCCTAGCCTTCTTCAAAGAAGAGACTTCCAGACTTTTTTCAAAAAAAAATAAAAAGAAGAAGAAGCTCAAGCAGATAAAATGGGGTTTTGCTGACTTGGGAAGACATAAGCAGGATTTCTGGAAGGCCAAGGTGGCCAGAATTTGCAGGGCACAGTACTGTAGAGGAGAGAGCTATGCAGGAGGAAAGCTTTAGAAATCTGCATAGGGGTACTGTTGATTTCGTAGCTGAATACTAATTATGCATCATCCTTGATGCTGGGAAAATGACAACTTTTAGTTTTCTATAAGCTAAAAAAACTTCAAGAATTCACACAGGGCTGAGAGACATTCAAATTCTGGCCAGTGATAATGGAGAGACTTTTTTGAATACCCAGGATATTAAGTAGAGATCCCAAAATAATTATATCTTGTTAGGAGGTAGATTTAAGGTGTGTACATGCAAAACTCTTTAAAATGCCTTAAAAGGATCAAGTCAAGCAACAATTTAGCTGCCACCCCACCGCACCACCCCCCCCACACACAAAATAGATGCTCTTTAAGGACAATAACAAAACTCAGTCATTCAACAGCATAACATTCACAATGCCTAGCATCCAATCATAATTTAATAGACATAACAAGAAGCAGGATAATGCAACTCATAATCAGGAGAAAGTGTAGTTAACAAAGCAGAGTCAGAAATAAGAAAAATGATGGAACTAGCAAACAATTTAAAACACTTTTTATTTAAAAAACTCAAGAATTTATAAGAAACCTTAATCATAATAATGATACTAAATGAAATTATAAAATAAAAACAAATGGAACATGAAAAATTCACTGGGAAAAAATATATATGTTCAATTGATTTCCAACAAGGTAATCCAATAGGGAAATGAAAATTATTTCAACAAATGGTGTTGGAAAAACTGGATATCTGTTTGGATAAAAATGAACCTCATCCCTTCATTCACAACATGAAAAAATATTTACTCAAAAAGGATCATGAACCTAAGTGTAAAAGCTAAAACCATAGACCTCTAGAAGAAAACATTTCTAGAAGAAAAGTTTCTTAGATGGAACACAAATGATAAAAGAAAAAAATTATAAATATGACTCCATCAAAATTTTAAACTTCTACTCTTCAAAAGATTCCATTAAGAAAATTAAAAGACAAGCTACAGACTGGGAGGAGATATCTGCAATGCATATATCTGACATAGAACTCGCATCTAGAGTATATAAAAAAGTATTGCAACTCAATAGTTCACAAACAACTCAATTTTAAAACATGGGCAAAATATTTGAACAGAGCTTCACAAAGGAAGATATACAATAGTCAATACCACCTGAAACATACTCAGTATTATTAGTCATCAGGGAAATGAAAATTAAAAACCAAATAGGATAGTATTCCACATCCATTAAGGTGGCTAAAATTTAAAAGTCTGACAATGCTAAGAGTTGACGAGGATGTGAAACAACTGGAAATCCCACACATTGCTAGTGGGAGTGTAAAATTACACAACTATTTTGATAAAGTCTGGCAGTTTCTTGCTTAGTTAAACCTGTACCTACCCTATAACCAAGAAACTGCCCTGCTAAGTATTTATATAAAAGAAATGAAAAGATATGTCACAAAGAGTTTATACATGAATGTTTACACCTGCTTTATTCACTATAGCAGAAAATGAAAGTAATCTTAAATGCCTACAAATAAGTAAATTATTGTAGTATATTTATATAAGGCAATACTATTCAGTAATAAGAAGGAACAGACTTGTAATACACACAATAATATAGATGATCTCAAAAACATTATGCTGAGCAAAAGAAACCAGACACAAAAGGATATTAAAAGACAGGAAAAACTTATCTACTGATGAAAAGCAGATGAGTGGTTTTCTGGATCCAGAAGAATAGGAGGGGTCATTGTCTGCAAAAAATTACAAAGAAAATTTGGGGTGATAGAAGTTATCTACACCTTTTTTTGGAGTGGTGATTATATGGTTGTGAACATTTGTCAAAACTCATAAAACTGTACAATTAAAATGAGTTGCTAAAATGCCTTATTGTATGTAAATTAAACCTCGATAAAATTGTTTTAAATGTAAAAGAAAAAAAATTACTGGATGATCACTTTTATCCTGTAGAGGATTACTTTTAGGATTTGTTAAGCAGGTTTACCTCAGTTTTGTACTACTCTTAGATGTAGCTATGACCCTTAACATTTGCTACTTCTTACTAGGATATGACCTTTCTTAGCTCTTGATTGAAAGCCTATGGAGTTCACTAAGATATTTCCATTCTGTTTATATCAGAATTCCAATCTTTATCTCCCAACCTGCAGCTCTTCTTCCAGAGTCTCTCCCTGTGCATGAATAGTTTAGAAATTGTCCAAAGAACAAAGAAAATATTATTTAGATTTCAGGGACTCATCCATAGTTCTCTCCTTACCTGTGACACAATCTTTAAATTAGTAGCTCTCTTGGCAGTTCTAAACAATGAATGTCTCTTCTGCTCAAATAGACCACCACTCTCTGCTTGGGCTCTCTGCACCTCAGTTTAGAAAATGCCTTCAGGGACAAAGTGAGTATAAATGATGGGCTCACCTCCTGTATTGTATTTCTGCTATGGTTGTTCTCTAATGCCTATAAACAAAAGTTTTAAAATATTTTTGTCCAGCTTTTATAGTTGTTTATGGCAGGAGTATAATTCCAATACCACCTACTTCATCTTGACTGGAACCAGAAGTCCAGGTGTGGATCTTTTAAAATCGATTCTACACACACTTGGGGAGTAAACAGAACTAACCATAGAAGAAACAGAGATAATTAAGGAAACAGAAAATAAGAATAAGGTGTATCAGCAATAATACAAAAAAGAAGAAAACTTGTAAAAATAAATATTATTGCTGGTGTATGTCTTTCTTTGGCTCTGGCAACTATTCTTCTGTTATTCTTTGATATTTTCTTCACTCTTCTTTTCTGTAAATTCTTTTATTCTGAATAGAACTCTACTCACCAAGTGTCAACTTTTCTGTAAGTTTTTCCATCTGTTACAATATAGTTGGTTTTCTTGATTTTTACCTTTCAAGTAGCCAACTTACTTTGCCCATGTCCATTTTATTATTTACTGGTTCATTGATTTTTTTATAGTTAACAATAATAACATAGATTTCCTAACCCTCTTTTTGTTTTTTGATTGCATCCTTTTATGGTTGCAATGACACCTCAAATGTATATCAAGTCTCTTCTGCTACCTTATAGACAAAACCACAGTTTTGTCTATGGTCAGTTCTGCTTGTTCACCTTGCACTTTCATTTCCTATCATAGGTTTTAGTCACATTTGTAGTGGCTGTTTATTAATATTTGTGAATGAAAAGCCCTGTCCATTTGCTTAGTAAACTGGTGCAGGTTCCATGAGCCCAATCCTCACATTTGCATTTGGATACTGACTGCAAATGTTGACAGGCAGAGTTCTTTTGTAGGCTATGTGGGTAAAGAGTAGGCAAGCAGGCAGGCTAGGAATAGTGAAACTTTCCAAAAATAAGGGGGGCATCACTCTGGAGATGGAGTAACTTGGGAAGTGTTTCCTTTTAAGTGGAGCTACCTTTTCTTTCTCCTTACTCATGGTCTACTCTATTTTATATTCAAGCTGAAACACTCTCACCAGGAGGTTTCTAGACCCTAAGGGTGTTTTAGTTATCTCTCCTGCGATGTTTTATAGGAAAGTCAGACTCCAGGCTGCCAGAGTCTCAGAGAATTTATGAGGTAAGAGGTAGATAAGCCACGGTGTGAAGAGCCCAGGCTGTGGAAAACACAGTCAATAGTTCCTCGCCCTAAAAACAACTAATCAGTTCAGGACTTTGAACATTGCTCACAGAGAAAGGCAACTTTGTGAGGAGACAAAGAAGGGTAGAGAAGCCACAGCTCAAAGTTTGAGTCCATACCTGTTTGTATCAGCTCCTTACAGGCACAGCTTCTGTGCTCCCCTGATTTTACTCCTGAGGACAACTGGACAGAGCTCCAAGTAGCCGCAGCTTTTAAGCAAGGTTTGTCTAAGGCAATGGTGGAAAAAAACAAAAATAGAACCTTCTTAGTTCTATTTCCTATTATATCTATCTGCAGCCTCACCTAAGTCTATGTCTTGATGTTTCCTTTACAGTACTTCCAGGAAGATTGGGGTTGGGGAAAGAGAGTATGAGGGACCTAGGAAAGTTGGCCTATTTTGACAACTTGGACAGCTCAGAGCATCTTAAGGGTCAGTTGCTGACTCTACCATACCAGATTTTATCTGAAAGCCAGATGGGCTGAGTTCAGTGGTTTAGGGCTTGGTGTGGTACTACTGAGACTGTGGGTAACCAATACTACAAAGGAATGTGAGAAATAGCTTCAAGCTCAGAATAGACTAGGGTGTGTCTTGGGTTTGCAAAGTTTTGGGAAATACAGCCTCATATTAAATGGACTGAGCCTAGAATTTGCATCTAGCTTGCTGTGTTTCAGGGATGGGAGCAGGGAGAGTCGGTTTACCTCTCTTTAGTGAAGTCCATCCAACTATACAGTGGAGTTGGGAGAGATTTGGAGGTTGGGAAAGCCGATAAATATCTGTTCCTTGGTTTCTTGTGTTTTCAGACACAAATGAGATTGTAGGGTCTCAATCCTTTTAGATCTTTAGAAGTCATAATGAACAGTTAGTATTTTGATGTCTGTCAAGCAACCTCTTTACCATGTGTAAGATTTCCTCATCGTATTTAGTCTCATTGTGAAGCTGGGCTTCATCTCTCTCCCACTAAGGAAGCCAAAAGCTTTCAATCCCCCTTCTCTCCATTCCTTGGCAGCCACAGTACAAGCAGGTAAATAAGTTCAGCATATCAGAAGCTTCTGCTGTGAAATTTGGCACTTGAGTGAGTGGCAATAAGATGATGGAGTGGTTTGAATTCTACCATGAAGTTAGCAGTGATGGCAGATGTAGTGACAAGAGTAATGTCCTGGCCAGACTGTTTCCTCTGCAGAATGGTTATTCACTTCCTTCTCCTTAGCCCACTATAGGAACCTCAACTCAGTCTTGTTTGTTATCCAAGGCTGATCTTCTAGTCTGCTTCTGTCAATTCTGACTACCTTCTAACAAAACATCATTTTGTTAAGATAGCAAAAATTAGTTTCTATTTCTTACGAAATGACAGCAAACCAAATTATAAGAATATACTTTCAAATTGAGAGGCAATAAAGCACAGTGGTTAAAAACATGGAGAAGACAGACTGCCTGAATTTAATTCTCCTGCTTTACCACTTATAAGCTCTGTGAGCTAGCCTCTATGTGTATCAGTTCTTCATTTTTGACTGTGGGTAATAACAGGGCCAATCTCATTGGGTTGTTTTAATGTTTAAAGAGTTAATGTGTGAAAACCACTCAAAGCAGTGCCTGGCACATAGTAAGCACATTGTAATTAAGATGTCTCCAATAAATTATGGAAAAGTTGGGATTGGACAGCCTAGATACAGCAGAAAACAATGAACATTCTATTACTATTCCAGGATAGAATTCTAGTTTATGGCATACAGCAGCAAAATGGTTAAAGTATTACCCAGAGTCATCTGGAATAAAGTGCTCGTGGAGGGCAAAGCTTGGGAGACTGTAGTTGCTAATGCAAGGACTACAGGATAAGGGAGTTACTTATCTTGGCATTTGATGATTTTTTTAAAGAAAATGAAGCATTTAAATTTCTAAATTCTCAGGCTATCTATGAACAGCATGAAAGAATATCTTTTCAGTTGCATCTTTAGGATTGAGATAAGTGAAAACCAAATTTATCAAAGATTATGTTTTCCCCCTGCAGATTGCCAAATTGCGACATCTGTTGAATTAACCAACTTGTAATGTCTCTTCAGTTGGGCCATGGATCAGGAAAGAAGAGAACATTGAAACACTTGATTAGACATATATGGCAGGATTAGGAGATGTCTTAGTGTACAGAACCCCTACCCGTCACTGAACTTCCCATGTTCTTGGAAACAACATTCCTGTGCCCGCGTATGAGAGAGTTACCCTACAACAGCAAGCCAATTTCCCTTTTGATCTACCCTCTCTGACCCCTTCCAACCCCTTCTTTTCTCCAAAGCTACAATTAAATTAGACCACAGCATACTCTAAGGAGAAAACAATAAATCAAATCAAAGAAGAGAGGAATCTATCCCAAAGAATTATGAGACTTTATTTATATCTGCAGAAGTCTTTGGAATGTGTATGGGAATGAATTTAGAGGGTCCTCACCTAATTGGAAGAAACAGCTTTAGATTGGATTCAATTTATCAATTTGAATGAACTTACTAGAAAGCCCAATTTTTGTGCTTGCTGGTATAGATTGTGATAGTTTGTATAACGGTTAATGAACACCTATGTTCAGAGCTGACCCTCACTAAATAAAATCAAAATACCAAAAATAACTTGACCTAATGTAGATAAAGGATTTCGAATTTGAAGGTATATAAGAAGTCTGAAATAAATTAATCACAATGCAACCACCCTCTCCCTAAGTCTCTGGGGAGACCCCAGAAAAAAAAAATCTCTCCTCACTGAAGCCTTGAGATAGATATTGGTAAAAGAAGTACGAGGATCTTTGAGAAACACTATGGTGGCTGTAGTCCAGAGATATTGAGGAAGGTGCTGCAGTTAAAATGGGCTCCCTGGTTTCAGTGTGATGCAAAGATTCCAGAATGTAAAAAATAAAAATAAATAGAGAAACTTAACTGACAGAGGTAGAATGAGCTTGATTACCATAACAGAAGGAAGTATCATTATGGTAAATAAAATGGTCTAACACACAAGATCATTCATGGTGGTTGATTGTTCATGAGGTCCTTTGACTATAAGGTTCCCCAATAAATGAGGATATGCTTTGATAATAAAATAACCCCCAAGTGTCAGTGGCTTAGCACTTAAAAGTTTACTTCTCATGGACACAAAGTCTGCTACAGGTATGAGTGACTCTCTAGGGCTTTTGATCATGCAGTGGCTTAGAGACCAAGCTTGCTTCATCTTGTGATCTGATTTCATAGTTTCCATGGTAGGGGAAGAGACTACATGGAGAACTCATACCTGCTTTTCTGGGCTTCAGCCCAGAAGTTTCACATGTTACTTCTGCAGCCCACTGAGCAGAGTCTAATCACATGGCAGCACTTAACTACAAGGGAGCAGGGAAATGGATGGACCAGGTAGAATATATGTGAACATTACTTTTTCTGCCATACCTACTAAAGTCCCACTTTATGAATATTACTGCATAACTGGAGGCCTGACTTCAACTATGGTGATTGACTTCATATTATGGTGGTCCTGATTTTTCACCCATTTCCTAGACTCAAGTTCAAAGGAACAGAAACTTGTAAGTGAAAAGAAGACTGGGTACACTTGATGAAAGATCCTGCAAAAATATCCAAGTGTACACTTAGAATCTTCCTCTTATCCTTCTCCAAAGGTAGCTGCAGATGTTTACCTTCAGAAAAAGATAGATATCTAAACCTTTTATATATATTGCACATCAAGTCTAAACTAACACTGCTGCTTGGGTACTCAGAACACCACAGTGATCCAATACCCAGAATGGAAGCTTATGCAAGACAGGTGGCAAGTGGAGTTTTGACCTAAGTCATGGTAGTGGACCAAAAGGAATCAAAACTCATGTCAATAAATGAAATAAATATACACAGCAATAATCCTCTATCAGCCCCCTTTACCAATGGGGGAAGGGATATCATGACAGAAAGGGACAAGAGGAAGCCTCTATACTTTATGCTTCTTACCAAAAAAATAACTCAAAACATAAACCACATCCTTAGGAGAATCAGAGAAATCAGTGTCACCAGAAAATACTTGAAAAACACTACAATTCACAGGGCCATTTGGTTCTTTGGTTTATCCTGCCAAGGGTAGATGAACCTTGGAAAATGGCAGTGGATTATTGTCAGCTTAATAATGTATGACTCTAACTGCAGGTACTTTTCTTTTCATGGTCTCCTATTAGAACAAATCAGTACAGCCCTTGATATTGAGTATGGAGTTATTAATCTGACAAATGCTTTTTTTCTCTTCAATTTCCAACAAATGGAGGACACTAGAAGTAATTTTCTTTCACTTGATGGGACAAATGTACACCTTTATGACTTTCTCAGAGATGTCTTAATTCTCCTTGGTTAAGATATCACTTTTTCTACTTTGCCTGGGAAGAGTGATAAACTGAGTTAAGGAACTAGGTGGTTGCTAATGGTTTAGCCAAATGATTTGGGAGTTAGAAGGATCAACATTTGAGGATTGGTATGATAATATTGTGCCCCTTGTGAATAATCATCAAAGTTTCCTACTGCAGAGAATCAGATTAGCTTTCTTCTATAGTGTTTGCTTGAGGTAGATAAAATAATGGCTCTTCAGAGATGTTCATGCCCTGATCCCTGGAGCCTATTATGCTATGCTACTTATCAAAAGGAACTTTGCAGGTGTGGTTAAGACTATGGATCTTGAGCCTGGAAGATTATCCTGTAGTATCCTGGTGGACCCAGTCAAATCACTTAAGTCCTTAAAAGTGGAGAGCAGGGCTTCCCTGGTGGCGCAGTGGTTGAGAGTCAACCTGCCGATGCAGGGGACATGGGTTCGTGCCCCGGTCTGGGAAGATCCCACGTGCGGCGGAGCAGCTAGGCCCGTGAACCATGGCCGCTGGGCCTGCGCGTCCGGAGCTTGTGCTCTGCAAGGGGAGAGGCCACAACAGTGAGAGGCCCGCGTACCACAAGAAAAAAAAAAAAGTGGAGAGAATTTCCTAAAAGAAGAGTCTGAGGGATGCAACCAAAGGGGCAGGAGAGATTCAAAGTGTGAAAGAAACTCAACCCACAATTGCTGGATTTGAAGACAGATAGAGGAGGCACAAGCTAAGGAATGCAGGGGCCTCTAAATACTGAGAACAGCCTTCAACTGACAACCAGCAAGGAAGTGGGGGCCTCAGTCCTACAACCTCAAGGAATTGAATTCTATCAACACCATGAATGAGTAATAAAACAGATTTTTCTCAGAGCCTCTAGAAAGAAACACAGATATGCTGACACTTTGATTTTAGATACATAAGACCCATGTAAGAGTTCTGACCTACAGAACTGTGAGATTACAAATTTGTGTTATTTTAAGACACCAAATTTGTAGAAATTTTTAATGGCAGCATTAGAGAATTAAACATTGCTCATTATTTTCATGAACTAACAAAGTTGGTTTGGGGATTCTATTCTTCAGAGTATAGTCTATGTTCTGAATAAGTAAACAATAGAGAGTGCTATTTAACACATGGAACACCAGGTCCATGTAACCATGTAACCAAGAGCTGACAGGAACACAGACTAAGAATTTACCCTCAACAATTTGTAGAAGCAACAACCAACATCCCTAGCCCCTAATACAGTATCATACTTCAAAGTGACCAGCTAGGCTCCTGTTGGCAAGTTGATTACAATGAACCCTTCCATTATGAAGGGGCAATGATTTGCCCCCTTTGGAAGAGAAAGTTTTTCTGTATCAGGATTTTCTTTCCTTTTCAACGTGTAATCTGTGGTCTAAGTATTGACTTATACATCATTATGACAGTCTGCACATTATTATTTCTTATCAAACAATTCAAGTATTAATAATAATTAATAATTAATATTGTTACAGAAAAGAATTAAAACAATGGATCAATACCCATGGGATTCATTGGTCATATCATGTGCCCATCACCCAGGAATAGATGGCCTTATAGAACAAGAATATGGACTTCATAAAAATCAGTGCCAGTTGTGGGGGAATCTTGGGAGATTGGAGTACATGGTATAGAATAAGTTGTGTCCTTTGAGTAGGCAACAAATACATGGTGTTATTTCTCCCACTAACATAATCCCCAGGTCCAGAAATGAAGGTGTGAAAATGTATGTACGTGGAGTCATGAGGGGCTGTGCAAGCTCATAGTGATCTTGACTTTTTTTTGTTTGTTTCCCTCCCTTGTAACTGTGCTCTGCATGTTTAGCACTCAGTGGTAATAGTTAATATTTTAAAAATACTTATGTGACAGGCATTGTTCTGTGATTTACATGGACTATTTCATTTAATCATCATAATGACTCCATGAGTAAAATACTATGTTGTCCATATTTTGCACATTAGGAAATTGAATGCAGAGAAGTGGTAAATGGTGGAGCTGGAATTTGAACACAGGCAGTTTAAGTTCAGTGCTCAGGCCCTTAACCACTATGCTACATTACATCTCAACGGAGAAATGTGTCCATGAGGAAACACAAAAATTATTTCATCAAATTGGAAGTTATAATTGCCTCTTGGATGTTTTGAGTTTCTCATGCTCCTGGGAGAACATGCAAAAAAAAAAAATTTTTATAGTGTTAGATGGAATGGTTAATCCTCAGTATCAGGATGAAATAAAGTTGCTACTATAAAAAGGGAGGAGGGAAGAGAAAGGAATAAATCCAGAGGGTTTCCTAGGACACCTCCTGGTAGCATCATTTGCAATGGTAAAATTTCATAGAAGTCTCTACACGCAGGATTATCAAGATCTCACCTCCCTCAGAAACGAAGGCATAGGTCATGTGCACCACCTCACACAGGAAAGAATCCCAACTAGTTGAGGTACTAGTTAAAGTCAATGGAAACAGGAAATGAGTAATGGGGAAAGGAAGTCATAAAAATTAACTAAGGTGTCATAATAAGTTTTGGAAAAAATAGACATAGTCTTTATCTGTAATTCTTTCTTTTCCTTTTTGTCATGATTTGATATAATGTGCAGGGGTGGTGGTGAACTTCACAACCTGGAGAGCCAACAATAAAACCACATCACTGAAATCCTGTACCTAAAACTGGAGCAAGAACTGCAAGATCCTTGGCTGTCTACCTTCGGTGAAAGAG
>NW_006788845.1:975924-1031004 GCF_000442215.2 Lipotes vexillifer
AGTGTTTTCATGAATGAAAGATAGGAGCCTTTTATTAAAAGAGTTTCCTGTCTTTCTTCTTTCCCTCCTTCATTTATTTTTATTGTTCCTGGTAAATTTTAAAATGTAAGGAAGAGTAAATGATATTCACCAGCCAAAGGGATGGACTGCAATAGAAATTTAGCATTTCTTTCCTCTTTACAGCATCTAAGTCCTTTCTCATTGTGGAGGAACCACCTATTATGCAGTATTACCTCGTACACTACTGACACTAAAATATCAGTTTCATCCTCCGTTTCCTAGCAAGGAAATCACAAGAACAAGCCTAGACTTTGCCAATAAGTTACACCTAACCTCCCCCACCCCAGATTTTAACTCTTGAGTGAGTGACAAGAAGATGAAAGATAGAATTCACTTACACCATTGATGACAAAGCCCAGACTCTGTTCTTAGTAATGCCACCTGAAGCACCTAAATTTTTTTTTTTACATCTTTATTAGAGTATAATTGCTTTACCATGGTGTGCTAGTTTCTGCTTCATAACAAAGTGAATCAGTCACACACACACATATATTCCCATATCCCTTCCCCCTCCTTCCCTCCCACCCTCCCTATCCCACCCCTCTAGGTGGTCACAGAGCACTGAGCTGATCTCCCCATGCTATGAGGCTGCTTCCCACTAGCTAGCTATTTTACGTTTGGTAGTGTATTACGTTTGGTAGAGTCCATTCCACTCTCTCACTTTGTCACAGCTTACCCTTCCCCCTCCCCATATCCTCAAGTCCATTCTCTAGTAGGTCTGTGTCTTTATTCCTGTCTTACCCCTGGGTTCTTCATGACATTTTTTTCCTTAGATTCCATATATATGTGTTAGCCTACAGTATTTGCCTTTCTCTTTCTGACTTACTTCACTCTGTATGACAGACTCTAGGTCCATCCACCTCACTACGAATAACTCAATTTCGTTTCTTTTTATGGCTGAGTAATATTCCATTGTATATATGTGCCACATCTTCTTTATCCATTCATCCGATGATGGGCACTTAGGTTGTTTCCATCTCCTGGCTATTGTAAATAGAGCTGCAATGAACATTTTGGTACATGACTCTTTTTGAATTATGGTTTTCTCAGGGTATATGCTCAGTAGTGGGATTGCTGGGTCATATGGTAGTTCTATTTGTAGTTTTTTAAGGAACCTCCATACTGTTCTCCATAGTGGCTGTATCAATTCACATTCCCACCAGCAGTGCAAGAGTGTTCCCTTTTCTCCACACCCTCTCCAGCATTTATTGTTTCTAGATTTTTTGATGATGGCCATTCTGACTGGTGTGAGATGATATCTCATTGTAGTTTTGATTTGCATTTCTCTAATGATTAATGATGTTGAGCATTCTTTCATGAGTTTGTTGGCAGTCTGTATATCAGAAGTGACATCTGTTTCCCACAGGATAGAGGCTGTATTTGGCCCAACTTAGGAAACTTTGGGTGGACACAAGCCAAAAATGTCAACTTAGTGAGGGTGCTGGCTGGTTGTTGGAGAGAACCCTGCAAACCCATCATTCTTCATGACATCAAAACTTCACTAAGATCCTTTTTTCTAACAAGACTAGGGGTGAACTCAGAGTCATCAGTGATTCATTATTCATTCACTTAATATTTTTAAAAGAAGATGGGGACAAAAATGGAATGGTTTTTATTTTTTCCCTTAATTTTCCCATCAAAAAAAAAGACCTAGCAACTGGGTTATTAAAACCAAAGAATGATGGAAAACATCTACAATAAAAGGAGAAATTGTGGAATTCTGATGAACACCCAATATGTAGGCACAAACTACCAACATGTATAAGACCCATGTGATATTAGCGTCTGTGCTGGAGGAAAGAAGGGAAGGCAATGGGACTCTGCTGGCCCTGAGAATATGAGAACCTCAAGATGCCAAAAGTATTTGCTGGAATTGTGGAGGCCCAATCTGAGAACAGAGACCGAAAATGGGAAGGGATTCTACAGGAGCCAATTTGTGGGTGAATGCAAAGAGACAATGCAATATTGGCTGTGCAACGTGGGTGAGTGCAATCATGACAGATGGTGCTGAACCAATCTGGACCCTAAAAGCTCCTGGAACCAACCAACTAAATCTTGCTTCCAAGGCAAAGCGCTACACCAAGGAGAAACTTCTGGGAGTAAAATCCAAATTGTGCTAGAAAGGGACTATTGGGGCATAAGAAGGGGAAGCTTCAAATAAAAGTAAGGGAGGTGTCGAAAGAGTCATCTCAAAAAATGTGAAATCAGAACGAAAGCCATGTTTTTGATGACTTTGCAAAAGAGCAGAGGAGAGAACACTAGTGCCCAGAAGCTGGAAAAGCTATCCTAGCCACCCTCCCATAATAAACTCTCATTTGTACTGCCCTTGCCCCCTGGGCACAGAAGAGAACCTTATCAGTCATGCTAAGCAGTTAAGGCTTCAGGCTGCAGGCTATTAACAGTCAATGAATGGTTTTAAAAAGGGAAATGGAACGACTGGATTTGCAATGTTTAAAGACAGCAATTTGTAATCTATATGGCAAATATGGCAGATTGTCCACATCCATCCCACTCTCTTTCTGGTGTGCCTTCCTTTATTTTAGATGGTAGAATGCCAGAAATTACATTTCCCAGGCTCTTTCAGTTGGATTTTAAGACTTAGCTAGAGGAAATCACATCTACTTATGCAAGATCTAGAAGGTAGAGGAGGGTCTCCTTACAGGCATCTGCTTTCTTCTGCTGGCAAGCATGACCATGGGGTAGGACATTTGTTCAACCTGTTCCATCATCCAGTCATTCACTTCTCGGATGCCAAGATGTTGGGTACAAGACATCCTTTTTCCCCAGTGTATTCTGGCAGGGTTGATGTGGCTCTTGAGGCAACAGATATAATAGTGGTAATACCCTGATTCCTGGACTTTACCCAAAATGATATGTCCCTAAAACCAAGGGTTCTAGGGTTTTTCTTTCTTTATTTTTTTTCCAGATTCTTAACCTTTGTGATTGGGTCTAGGGAGCAGTTTCCCGGGCGGATGAACTCTGCAGTATTTTGCAAGTCTTTCTAACAGCCCAGCTAAAGCATACTCCTCCAAATTTTCCAACACTACCCAATTTTCTATAATTCATCTCTTTCTTGCTTTAGGAAGGATATTGCATTTTCTGCAACTAACCCCACGTTTCTAGGAAATCAAGAATTAGAACATCAGGTGAAAGGGATCAGGGTAATGAGAGAAGATTCCACAGTCTACAAAGGACTTGTACCACATCTTAAAAGATGGATAGAAATTAAATAGAGAGAGAGGAGAGTGGACATTTCAGACTAAGATGGTAGATTTAAGCAAATGCTCAGAGACCAAATTATCAATATTTCCACGTGTGACAGTAAGGAATCCAGGCTAACCGGAATGAAGGGGATGCATAGAGGACCTTAGGGGGATGACAGGCATAGGAGGGGTAGAGAGAGGTCATAAGGATCCTCAAAGCCAAATAGAGAATTTTATACTAGATAGAATAGCAAGTAGATGAACACTGAGGTCATGAGAAAAATGCAAAATGAGAAAGACGAGCACATTCAGAGCGGAGAGTTGAGGAGTGGGGAGCTCCCATCCAGGTTGGGAAATGTTGAATTTATCCTAATAAAGTGGATTGTTTTTGCTTCTGTGGAAGAGTCAGACAATATCAGGCTCTGGAGCCATCCCCCACTCCCACACCCACAACCCGCACCAATGGCAGACAGTTCCTATCAAATGTGACCCTCTTTCTTGCGGTAACCAGACTCAGCCTCAGGATTCTTCTCACAGAGCTCCAAGCAGTCAATAACAATCAATAGGACTTGGCATGAGAAATAAAATCTACTAGTTGTTCCCAATGTAATAAATGCTGTTCTAGCAAATCCTAACAGTTATAATCAAATATTAACATACTTTATTCACATCTTTTATTGTAAACACAATTAACAATCTCATTCTTCTTAGGCACAAGAATAATGATTTTAGCCATTGAACTCTTAAAAAGAGTTACCTAAAGTTGTCCATGACTAAATACAGGTTTCAGAAGGCATAAGCAGATTGTGTCATTGGTCTGTCCCTGTGACAGACTCTGAAGTGCCTCTAAATCCTGTAAATATTTCCATGCACTGTATTAAGTTTGAAATCAGTGTTCAACGTTACATGTGGTACAAATTCTAAGATTAATTTCATAAAGTTCAAATAAATAAACACTCAGAGATGCATGTAATTCTTAAAAACATTCATCTCATTCTTGTCACCTGTCGCCTTCAACATTTACAAGTGAACCAGCTAGAGGCTGGTTTCCTTGGCTGCAGTGATCCCACGAGAACCAGCCCAACAACGTTTGGGAAAGCAAACCCCACCCTTGCAAAACGACAGACCATCCTAGCCTGGGCTTCAGTTCTTGGGACAATAGATGACAAAATATTTTTCATGGGCTTTGGAGTCAGAGTGACCTGATTCATAGGTGTGATCTAGAAATGAATTTTTTTTAATTCTTTGGGAATATATCCGTGTAAATATGTGTACTGCAGATACCAAAACATGCAGAATAGTTCCACTAAGTGAAAGTTTGGTGATATTTCCTTTAAAATATCCTAAAAGGAGTTGAATACAGGGGATAGAGAGCTCTGCAGGGTGCCCACCAATGCATGGATCTGAGCATCTTCTGTGCAAGTTACACATGAAATCTTGTAACCAAGCTCAAAAGAAAATAACTCATATGGAGAAAGGAGACTTGAGGAATCAGTGACGGTAACCCCCTCTCCATCTCCACCACTATGACCCTAGACCGAACTGCCAACAACTTCCCTATAGATCTTTGCAGTAGCCTCCTAACTGGCCTCCCTGGGTCCACTCCTATGAAGTATTTTCAACCTAGAAGCCAGAAGGTAAATCAGACCATGCTAGTTCTCTGCTCAAGGCTCTCAGATGGTGTCCATATGATTTAGAACAGTGTTTCTCAAACTCTAATGTGCATCAAAATCACCCAACAGGCTCTGCATTTCTCTAACAATTAGTGATGTTGAGCATCTTTTCATGTGCTTTTTGGCCATCTGTATGTCTTCTTTGGAGAAATGTCTCTTTAGATCTTCTGTCCATTTTTTGATTGGGTTGTTTGTTTGTTTGTTTGTTTGTTTTATATTGAGCTGCATGAATCAAAACTACAATGAGGTATCACCTCACACTGGTCAGAGTGGCCATCAAAAAATCTACAAACAATAAATGCTGGAGAGGGTGTGGAAAAAGGGGACATTCCTATACTGTTGGTGGGAATGTAAATTGGTAGAGCCACTATGGAGAACAGTATGGAGGTTCCTTAAAAAACTAAAAATAGAGCTACCATATGATCCAGCAATCCCTCTCCTGGGCATATATCTGGAGAAAAACCATAATTCAAAAAATGCATGCACCCAATGTTCATTGCAGCACTATTTACAGTAGCCAGGACATGGAAGCAACCTAAATGTCCATCGACAGATGAATGGATAAAGAAGATGTGGTACATATATACAATGGAATATTACTCGGCCATAAAATAGAATGAAATAATGCCATTTGCAGCGACATGGATGGATTTAGAGATTGTCATAATGAGTGATGTAAGTCAGACAAAGACAAGTATGATATCATTTATATCTGGAATCTAAAAAAAAATTGTACAAATGAACTTATTTGTAAAACAGAAATAGAGTTGCAGATGTAGAAAACAAACCTACAGTTACCAAAAGGGAAAGGGGGGAGGGATAAATCAGGAGATTGGGATTGACATATACACACTATATATAAAATAGATAACTAATACTATATATATAGTATATATATATATATATATATATATATATATATATATATATATACTATATACTACTATATATAAAATAGATAACTAATAAGAATCTATCGTATAGCACAGGGAACTATACTCAATATTTTGTAATAACCTGTAAAGGAAAAGAATCTAATTTATAAAGGAAAGATATATATGTCTGAATCACTTTGCTGTACACCTGAAACTAACACAACATTGTAAATCACATACTTCAATTTAAAGATGAAATTAAATTTTTAAAAAAGAAATGCAAATTCCCAGGCCTTTCCCTATACCGGCTGAATTAGAAACTCTAGAAGTGGGGCCAGCAATCTGCATTGTAACAAGCCTGTTGGGTGATTCTTTTTTTTTTTTTTTCCAGACACACATGGGGGTTTTATTTTTTTTACTTTTATTTTTAAATGAATTTTTATTCAAGTACAGTTGATTTACAATGTTGTGTTAGTTTCTGTTATATAGCAAAGTGAACCAGTTATACATATACATATATCCACTCTTTTTTAGCTTCTTTTCCCATATAGGTCATTACAGAATGTTGAGTAGAGTGAGATTGCAAGATCATATGGTAGCTCTATTTTTAGTTTTTTAAGGAACCTCCATACTGCTCTCCATAGTGGCTGCACCAATTTACATTCCCACCAACAGTATAGGAGGATTCCTTTTTCTCCACATGCTTTCCAGCATTTCTTATTTGTAGACTTCTTGATGATGGCCATTCTGACTGGTGTGAGGTGATACCTCATTGTAGTTTTGATTTGCATTTCTCTACTAATTAGCAATGTTGAGCATTTCTAACACTTTCCCAGGGGGAAGCTGATGCTGCTGGTTTGGGACCACACTTTAAGGCCACTGATATAGAGTAAAAGTAAAGGCCTTACGTTGGCCCACAGGGCCATTGGGATCTGGTGTTATGACCACTCTGACCTCATCTCCTGTTACTTTTTCCTTCACTCTGCTCTGGACACCTTGGCCCCCTTGCCTGTCCTTGAGCAGGCCAAGCATACACCCTCCTTGCTCATCCCTCTTTTCTGAACACTGTCCCTCCAGATAACCTCACAGCACATTCGTCACTCCTTTAATTCCCTGCCCAAAAGACTCCTCCATGAGGACCTCCTTAATCATCCTATTTAAAACGGAACACTTTATCTCTCCCCAGCATTCTTATTCCCCTTCTATTATTTATTGTTTTTTCATAACACTTATTACCAATTGGCATACTACTATATTTTACTTATTTATGTATACATTTTTTTGCCTTCTCAACTACCAGCTAGCACTAAACTGTAAGACCCATCAGAATAGGGATGTTATCTATTTGAAAAATCTGTTTTGTTCACTATAATATCCCACACTTAGAAGAGTTCCTGGAACATAACAGGTGCTCAGTACTTGTTTAACAAATGAATAAAGCAGTCTGAGAGATAAAAGGAAAATTTAAATGAGTTTAAGTGCCATAGAAGCCAAGATAGAAAATAATCAAAATGATATTTCAGGGTAAATAATAACAGTAAATGCTACAAGGAGTTTAAGATTGAAAACTAAGGAAATGTCTTTTGTATCTAGTACATTTTGTATCTCGTTTAAGAAATTCTTCCCTACTTTGAGGTCAGGAGGTTATTCTATTTTATTGTCTAAAACCAATATAATTTTTAAAAATCTTTTTTTATTTTGAAATAATTGCAGAGTCACAAGAGGTGCTAAAAAAATGTATGGGGAATCTCCATACATGCATCCTTCACCCAGCCTCCCACCATGTTAACATCTTGTAGAACTGGAGTAAAGTATCATGACCAGGAAATTGACATCATTGCAACCTACAGAGCATATTCAGATTTCACCAGCTATACATGCACTCATATATATGCACTTATACATACATTGGTGTGTATTTGTATCACTCTATGCAATTTTATTACATGTGTAGCTTCGTACAATCACCACCACAGTCAGTATGCATAACGGTATCATCATCACAAGACTCCCTTCATGCTATACCCCTATAGCTATCTCCTCTCTGTCTGTCCTTACCTCTGGGAAAACACTAATCTGTTCTCCATCTCTGTAATTATGCTGCTGTATAAATGGAATCATGCAGCATGTATCCTTTTGACCATGACTTTTTTAACTCAGCATAATTTCCTTGAGGTTCATCCAAGTTGTTGCAGTATCAAGTTTATTCCTTTTTACTGCTGAGTAGTAACCCAGGATGTAAATGTACCACAGCCTATTTAACCTTTCATCTAGTGAAATACATTGGTTAGTTTCTAGTTTGGGGCAATTACAAATAAAGCTGCTATAAATATTTTTGTACAAGCTTCTGTGTGAATATAAGTTTTCAGTTCTCTGGAATAAATGCCAAATAATGCGACTGTTGGGTGCATTTTTAATATTAAAGGAAATACCAAATTATTTTCCAGAGTGGTTGTACCATTTTACATTCCAGCTAGCAATATATGGGTGAACCAGTTTTTCCACATCTTTGCCAGGAGTTGGTGTTATCACTATTTTTTACATTAACTATTCTGATAGGTGCGTGGTGCTATCTCATTGCAGTTTTAATTTACATTCCTTAATAGCTAACTGAGCCGGACATCATGTGCTTATTTGTCATCTGTATATGCTTTTTGATAAAATGTCTATGCATGTCTTCTGCCCATTTTATAATTGGATTGTTTGTTTTTTTAATATTGAGTTTTGATAGTTTGTTATACAGTCTAGATACAAATTCTTTGTTAGACATGTGGTTTGCAAATGTTTCCTTCCAGCCTGATTTGCCTTTTTGTCCACTTAAAAGGATCTTTTGCAGAGAAAATTTTTTAAATTTTGATGAAGTCCAGTTTATTATTTTTTCTTTTATGGATTGTGCTTTTGGTGTCAAGTCTAAGAACTCTTTGACTAGCCTTGGAACCCAAAGGTTTTCTCTTATGCTTTTTTCCTAAAATTTGACCCATGATCCATTTTGACTTAGTATTTGTACATAAGATGTGTGGTTTACAATCAAGGCCCATTTTATGCTTATGGATAGCTCTAGTACCCCTTAGTGAAAAGGTTATCTGTTTTCCATTAATTGTTTTTGCTCTTTTGTCAAAAATGTGTTGGACATATGTGTGTGGATCTATTTCTGGGTTCTCTGTTGTATGGCATTGATCTATATGTCTATACCTCCACTAGTATCACATTTATTGTATACCCTAGCCATATAGTAAGATTTAACATTGGGAAAAATGATTTCTCCCACTTAATTCTTCTTTATCAAAATTGTTTTGGCTATTATAGAGCTTTTTTCCTTTCATAAATTTAAAAATAACCTTATTTACAAAAAAGAAATAGAGTCACAGATGTAGAAAACAAATTTATGGTTACCAAGGGGGAAAGAGCAGGTGAGGGGGGATAAATTGGGAGATTGAGATTGACGTATACATATGACTATAAAACAGAAAACTAATAAGAACCTACTGTATAGCACAGGGAACTCAATACTCTGTAATGACTTATATGGGAAAAGAATCTAAAAAAGAATGGATATATGTATATGTATAACTGATTCACTTTGCTGTACAGCAGAAACTAACACAACATTGTTAATCAACTATGCTCCAATAAAAATTAATTAAAAATAAAATAAAATAAGCTTGTCTATGTCTACAAACAAAACAAAGCAAAAAAAAAAACAAAAAAACCTTGATGTCTCTTTCACCACATTCAGGGTTGCCATTTCTCAAGGATTGAAAAATGTTATGCCATTTCTGTCTGCCACATGGTTTCAGTTAAGACATCCTTTGTCATTCAAATTTGTGGATTTTAATAGATAATGTGTCCTCTATCTCTGGCTGGTTTTAAGATTTTTTTCCTTCACTATTAGTTTTTAGAAGTTTGTGATATTTCTTGGTGTATATTTCTTTTGGTTTATCTTATTTGGGGTTCAGTCAGCTTCATTGATCTGTAGGGGTTTTTTTGTTTGTTTGTTTTTTATTGGGGTATAGTTGTTTTACCTTTCATACCAATTTGGAAAGTTTTCAGCTATTATTTCTTCTGGGACTCCAATAATATAAATGTTAGTTGTTTGTTATATAAATCCCTGAGACTGTTTTTTTCTTTAGTCTATTTTCTCTTTATTGTTCAGATTGAATAAATTCTATTGATTTGACTTCAAGTTCATGGATTCAGTGCTCTGTCATATCCACTCTGTTATTGATTCCATTCAGCAAGTTTTTCATTTAAGTTATTGTATTTTTGAGTTTATTTTTGTTTGGTTCTTTTTTATAACTTCTATTTCCTTACTGAGATTTTCTATATTTTTCTTTGTTTCAAGAGAATTTATAATTGATTATGGGGGTATTTTTGTCAGAGTTGCTTTAAAATTCTTGTCAAATAATTCAACATCTCAGGATTAGTGACTGCTGATTGTCATTTCTTTTTCAAGTTGTGGTTCTCCTGTTCTTAGTATGAAGAATGATTTTTTATTGTATCCTGGAAATTTTGGTCATTTAGTTAAGGGAATTTTGATCTCATCTAAACCTATTTTAGCAGAGTTACCCTTTTTAAGTTTAGCATATAGGTTCTGCCTTACTTTTGTGACTTTAGTTCTAATGAAAATTTAGTTTTCTGAGTCCTTGTAATATTATTTCAGCCTGCTTTGTTCTTCTAGTGCTGTTGGGACACTTGTTCAATGCCTGCTAGCACTATCTGTAGTGGCAGAAGGTACTTCCTTAGGCCACTTGTTACTGAGAGACCTTTGGTAGAGAAGAAGAAAAAAAATCCCTTAGCCTGGGTCTCCCTATGCCTCTAGGTGGAAAGCAAGGAGACAGGGGTCTTCATTGCTGTTGCCACTGTTGATGGATGGGATAACCCACCAGTGCCCCAGTTGTGCAGTGGCAGCTTAGGCAGCCCAGGGCTTCACTGCTACCTATGAATTAGATCACCCACTGAGCATGGTTTATGGAGCAGGGGCAAGACGGTCTGGGGATTTTCTGCTGCTGCTGTAAGCAGAATAGACTACCCACCAGGGTCCTGGTTATGGAGCAGGGCTGAGGCGGCTGTGTTTTCACTGCTGCCATTGCTGATTTTCTAGTGATGGAGCAGGGACCGAGATTTCTCACTAGATCTCTGTTGGACTTCCCTTTTCTTGCTCCTTTGGCAGGAGAGAGAGGGCTTTTTCTGATTTTTCTTGTCTTTATCTATGCTTGTTAGTTGTTCTGGGTCATAGGCTTCTCCAGTGCCTAGTTCAAGGATATATGAGAGATATAAAACAAACAAACAAAGAACAACAACAACAACAAAAAAGGAGGGAATTCACCACATTGTTATTCCTCAAGTCCTGATGTCTCTGGCCAGTCTGCCTTTTTCTTTCCAGCTTTCAGAGTCCTTTTATCACTCTCTGTTTAATAATTTCTTGGTATTTAGTTATATTTAGAGAGAGGAGCAGGGAAAAGTCAATCTATAGTATCTTGTTCTGGACCTGAAATTCCAGAAAGCAATATAATTTTGACTTCATAATCTGGTCGTTAATCCACTGAAATTGATTTTAGTGTACGATGTGAGGCAGATATCTAATTTCTTTTTCTTCCATATGGATATCCAATTTTCTTGGCATCATTTTTGAAAAGTCTGTCTTTTATCTAATTCTCTGCAGGGCTCACCTCTGCACTGTATCAAGAGTCTATTGCTTAGCTTGCTATTCTATGGCATTGCTCTATTTTACTATCACTGCACCAATGCAACACCAACCTAGTTATAATATCTTTTATAATAAGTCTTGATATATGGTGGTGCAAATATTCTAACAAGTATTTTTTATATTTATTTTATATCCAGCAAACTTGTTAAAATTTTCTTATTACATTTAAAATTTTATCTTTGGAATCTTTTTGGATTTTCTATGTGCAGAGTTGTACCATTTTTAAGTGATGACTTTTTTTCCTTTTCAATCATTTTTGGGGGGGGTGGTAAAGGGAGAAGGAAGGTTTTTTGTGTGTTGGTCAAAACCTCTAGTACAATTGAATTGATAGAAGTGGGGGTAATGAAATTCCTTGTTCTGTTCTTTCTTTCAAAAGGAAAGCTTCCAGAGCTTTACCATTAAGTATGATGTTTGCTATAGGTTTTGGTAGATAAGTTTGATCAAAACAAAGAGGTTTCCCTCCATTCCTACTTTGCTAAGTGTTTTCTTTTCATCATGAATGGATAGTAAATTTTGTAAAAAATAAAATGATAGAAAAGGACATACTATACTAACACTAGTTAAAAGAAGGCTGGAGTGAAAAAAATAACAAAAAACTGCTAACAAAAGATCAAGATGAAAATAAAATTAATTACATGGGACTGAGTGAACTGATAAGGATGATTATAATTTTTGTGACTTTCTGTTTGAATAAAAAAGAAAAATCCCACAAGGACTCAGAGGCAAAAAATATACAAATCAATTTTTACTACAAAGTAAAGGAGCTGTTACAGTGGAGGATTACTGGACTGAATGTCAATATTATGACATAATATGAGTGTGTTTCGTGTTTGGTAATTGCAATCATTGTTGCTTTTGTTGTGGTCACCCATTTACAATGCTTGGTGTCAGTTTATTTATCTCTTGTAAAAATAAAATACAGTCTTTGTGTGTGAAAAAAAGAAAGAAAGCATAGGCATCCAGCAAGCGTGTTTTGTAATATAAATTATACAATATTATAAAGCTAATCATAAATATTAAAATGGAATCCATAAAAAAAAAACTACTGGGAATTCCCTGGCAGTCCAGTGGTTAGGACCCCATGCTCTCACTGATGAGGGCCTGGTTTCAATCCCTGGTTGAACCAGGTGGGACCAAGATCCTGCAAGCTGCCGTGTGGCATGGCCAAAAAAAATAAAAAATAAAATAAGGCTGGAGTGCCTATATTAGTGTCAGACAATTAGATTCCTAGCAAAGAATATTACAATAGAATAATAGATAAAGACCTTTATGTCATAATGATGAAGGGATAAATCTATCAATAGCATATAACAATTCTAAACATTTATGCATCTAATAATAGAGTTTTAAAATACATGAAATAAAAATTGATAGACCTAAGGAAAGAAATAGACAAATTCACAGGTATAGTTGGAGATTTCTCTTAGAGATTTTTCCTCTTTTAATACTCGATACAAACAAGTAACAGGAAATCAGCAATGATATAGAAGGCTTAAACACACTATCAAACAACTTGACCTAACTGATATCCATAGGATATTCCATCCAACAACTGTAGAATACATATTATTTCTAAATGCATATGGAACATTTATCAAGGTAGACCAAATTCAGGCCCCTAAAATGAATCTAAACAAATTTAAAGAGATTCAAGTCATGTAAGGTACATTCTTTAACCAAAGTGGAAGTAAATAGAAATCAAAACCACAATAATATTGGGAAATTTTCTGAAAATTAGGAAACTAAATAGCATACTTCTAAATAACCTATGAGTCAAGGAAGAAACCAAAAGGCAAAATCAAAAACACTTTGAACTGAATGAAAACACAATGTATCAAAATTTGTGGGATTATTAAAGTAGTACTTAGAGACAAATTTATACCACTAAGTATCTATTTTAGAAAAAAACGATCTCAAACACATAAACTCAGCTTCCACCTTAAAGAACTGAAAAAAATCCAATAAAACCTAAAATAAGTAGAAGAAAGGAAATAATAAAGACCAGATCACAGTAGAAATCAATGAAATAGAAACATTTAAAAAAATCAATAAATTCAGCAACTTATTTTTTAATAAATATATGTATATATATAATGTAATAATAAGCAATAAATATTGTTTAATAATGACAAAATTGGTAAACCTCTAACCAAACTGATCAAGGAGAAAAATAAAGAGAGAAGACACAAGTTGCCAATATCAGATATGAAAAGGGATGTCACTACAGATTCTATAGATATTAAAATGGTAATAGGGAACCATTATGAACAATTTTATGCTAATACATTTAATAAATTAAATATAATGTAAAACTCCTTGAAAATCACAAACCAGCAAACCTCACTCAAGAAGAAATAGCCTGAATAGCACTGTATCTGTTAAAGATATTAAATTTGTAAATAAAAACCTTCCAACAAAGAAAACTCCAGACCCAAATGGCTTCATCTGTAAATTCTGCCAAACACTGAAAGAAGACATTAGAATGATTCTATTCAAACTCTTCCAAAAAATTGAGCAGGAGGGAATACTTACCAACTCATCCTAAAGTCAGCAGTACCATGACAACAAATCCAGACAAAAACATTACAAGAAAACGACAGAATAATATTCCTCATAAACATAGATTCCATGATTATAAACATTTTAAAAAACCAAATCAACATTAGTATATCTTGACCAAATAGGGTTTATCCCATGAATTATCCCATGAATCAATGTTAAAGTTGATTTAACATTTAAAATGAATCAAATTCACCATATTAACAAACTGAAAGAGAATAACCATATAACTATCTCAACAGATGAAGAAAAAGCATTTGACAAAATTGAACATCCATTTTTGATTAAAAAAAAACCTTTTAGCAAACTTATAATTGGAAAGTAACTTCCTCAATCATATGAAGGGAATCTATAAAAACCTCTAGTCAATATCACAATGATGGCAGGCTGAATTTTTCCCCCTAAGATCAAGAACAAGACAAGGATATCCAGGCTCACTACTTTTATTCATTATGTTGGCGCTTCTAGCCAGTGCAATAAGGCAAGAAAAAGAAATAAAAGGCATCCAGATTGGTAAGGAAGAAGTAGAACTGTCTTAACATACATACACATATGATTCACATACAATATGATTGTCTATCTAGAAAATGGGATGTAATCTATTAAAAACAAGTTACTGAGACTAATACATGAGTTTAGCAAGATTGAAAATTGCAAGATCAATATACAAAATTCAACTGTATTTCTATATACTAGCAATGAACAATTAGAAATTGAAATATTTTTAAAAGATAATAGCATCAAAATATGAAATAATTAGGTAAAAAACTGGAAGAATATATGCAAAACCTGTCATTGAAAACTACAAAAAAATTGTCAAGAGAAATAAAAGAAGACCTAAGTACATGAAGAGATCAACCTTGTTTATAGGTTCAAAGGTTCAGTATTGTTAAAATGTCAATTGTCCTCAAATAGATTCAAGACAATCTCTGTTTAAGATTCCATAAGGCTTCTTTTTGGTAGATATATACAAGCTGACTCTAAAAGTTACACTGAAATGTAGAGGTTGTAGAATAGCTAAAGTAAATTTTTAAAAGAAGTGCAAATTAGAGAGTTAACACTACCTGTTTTTAGATTCAATATAAAGGTACAGTAATTAAGATAGTGTGATGTTGGCATCAGATAGACTGACAGATCAATGGAACAGAATGGAGAACCTAAAAATTACAAACAGACACACACTGATTTTTGACAAAAGGCAAAGGCAGTTCAGTGGAAGAAATATAGTCTTTTCGACAAAAGGATATCTGTGTGCAGAAAAATGAATTCCAATCAATATACCAAAAAATACCTTAAAATAGATTATATACATTAATGTAAAACTGAAAACTATGACAATTCTAGAATAAAACATAGTAGAAAATCTACTTCTTTGGATATTATATACTATTTTTATTGTTTTGCTGCTAGAAAATGTTTAGTGGTAATCATCCTTCATTACCATCTTCTTCTGTGCTTGTCTCTATATCCCAGGAGCTGTAAACCTGAAACTAAGTTTCTCAAACTCTTTAACACTAGATTTTAAAGTGCAATGTAAGTTCTGCCAATGAATACATTCATATATAACCTGGAGAGAATGAATGAAGGAATGACCTTTCCTTCTTTGACAGTGGCGATGGCTGATTATGAGTTGTGGAAAACATGAATTTTTGCAGCAGTTGGACACTGCATTTCACTGCCTTTCTGATTTTGCTCCTCCAATCTTTCCAATGATTTAAAAACAACTCCTAATTCCTTATATTTATTTTTTTCCTGCTTGAAATACTTTTTTCTTCTATACTGAATCATGACCAATATATTCTAAAATATATAAGATGTATGCTTAAGTTATCAAAGCCAAATGTGAATATATTAATCTTCATAATACATAACCCAAAGATCTTATAGCACTTTAACTCCATTAATTCTATATTTTTAAAATTAAGCTTCAAGATTTTATACTTATTCTTTTGTATATTCAGTGTTCATGTGGATTACCCACGTATTTAGAACCTTCCTTTCTCTTGATTCCTTTCTACATTTCACATCTTCCATCTGGAATCATTTTTTTTCTGCCTGAAATACATCATTTAGAATTTATTTTACTGACAGTTTGTTGATAACAACTCTGTTTAGTCTACCTAAAGTGTCTTTATTTTGTGCTCATTATTAAAGGATATTTTCACTAAATGTAGAATTATTTATTAATTATTAATTTTGTCAACATACTTAAGACATTCTTCCTTTGCCATCTAGTTTCCTTTATTATTGTTGGGAAGTCAGCAATTAACCTCTCATTCATTTGAAAACAACCTGTATTTCTTTAAATCTTCTATTAAGATTTTCTCTTTGTCTATGTTGTTCTATGATGTGTTTATGTGTTTTCTACATTTATAAGGCTTCTTGAATTTATGGATTTATGACACTCATTGGTCCTAAAAATTCTTAGCCACTATCTTTTCAAATATTGCTTCTGCCCTATTTTCCCTCTCCTCTCCTAGTATTCTGATTAAATGTATGTTAGACCTCCTCACTCTGTCCTGTGTATCACTTGATTACTCTTCATTTTCTAGCTTTCTGTCTCTTCATGTCATACATATGCTACTTTCTTCTGGCATATCTTCCAGTTTACTAATTCCTTCTTCAGCTGTGTTTGATCTGCAGTTAAACTCATCTTTGGATTTCTAATTTTAATAGTTGGATTTTTCATTTTCAGAAGCTCTATTTAAAAAATAATCTACTCTGACAATCTTTATAGCTTCCTTCTCATACATATATATTTACACTTCTTTTTATTTCCACAAACAGAGCATTATGGATGCTATGCTGCACTGCCCACTTCCCTTTGGAATAAGAGATTCCTTTACTCAGCTGATGGGAATGTTGTTGTCTGACAACCTCTTTGGATCTTGCCTTGGTGGAAAAGAGGTTCCTTACCTTAGTTGAAAAGAGGGTCTTCCTAGGGGTGAGTCATATCTAAGGACTGGTTGCAATGGGGATTTAACAACCTAAATCTCTCCCTCCAATTCAGGATATCTCTGAAGAGCCATCCTAGCTTCAGAGCTTCCTCTCATGTTGGCTGAGGCCTGTTAAGACTGCATCCCAGTCTGACTTCTTCCTCTGCCCAATCCTGCTTTCTTTTCTTCCCCCACAGGTGTTGATCCCCAATAAGCTTTCTAAACTCTAATATCTATGTCAGGGTCTGAGTCCCTGAGAATCCAAGATGCAACCCGGGGTAAACATAATTGTTTTATAACTTCTCTCTGGTCATTTTGATACTAAATTCCTTGTTGATATATTTCTATTGCTTTGTTTGTTTCTGCTTTTCCATGCTTATTTTGTTCTTTGTGACTTGGTTATCTTTGATTTTATGATACCCATTATATTTAAAATAATTATTTGTAATATTTGAGGCCAAGGATGCAAGTGCTTTCCTTTGGAGAAAAATTTCATTTCTTCTTTCAAGTGCCATAGATATATCAGTATAGGATCACCCTATGCCAAGTTTATGCCCTAAGGCTCCTTGGACCATGTAGAAGATGTGAAACAAGACTGAAAAACTATAGGCAAGCTGGATTCCTTCTGGTTCACATTTATACCAGCTTGTTGTGGAATGTATCACATATTAGACTTCAAATCTTGTACAGATCTTGGATTTTCATTTTCCCTCCCTTTTTTTTATAAGGACTTCAAAACAAAAGTTCAAAATTTCCCAAATTGGCCAATGCTCTTAAGGCAAAAATGTCTTCTGTGTTGCCTTTACTGCTCACGTTTTCCCTTAATTAATTTTCTCAGTAATTCCTTACTATCTTGTTATCTATTTGATACTTTTAAGAGGACTTGTAGTTTTTTCTCAATGGGTAATTAGAACCAAATAACCTAGCCCACCATTATGGAAAGCTAGGAGCACCAGTCCCACCCACTTCATGCAGATATTTTTGAGATATGATATATTCAAGAGTGTCAGGAAAGGAATTCAGGTAGCCAGAATCTAGCAGTGGCTACTAGTTTGCTTTGTTCAAAAAGACTGTAAGCTTCCTTCTAACCTCAGAAGAAAAGAGTGCCAAGATGGATGAATGATGTCTGCCATGGTCACAGGAGGTGGTTAGCCATAGAAATCCTGGGGCCAGATAATTCTGAAAATTTTTTCCAATTCTATGGACCTCTGAATTTATGAATACGAAGGGCTATTTTTGCCTAAACTTTAGCTAATCCTCTCATTTTATAAACTGCTCAGCCTGAGGTTAAGACTCTCCATGGTCTTGTCCCAATCTATATTGCCAGACTCTCCTGCTATTACACCATATGCACCACAAGCCATAGCTAATCAGACTCTTTGTATTCCCTGAAACATCTCTCAAGCTTTCCATCTCCAGCAACTTGACTCAGAGTTTCACTGCTTGGAACACTTGCTCCCCATTGTACACACAGAAATTGTGGACATTCTTCTAACTTAGCTCAAATCTCATCTCAACCATAAAGCTCTCTTTGGTCTTCCTACTGGATTGCTCCTTCCTTTGATCTGTCAGAGCTTCTGAAACCTTTCCAGCAAACTTAGCCTTTCTCTCTCTTTTTCCTGTATTATCTGGGTCTTTCTTTAATCTCTTGTTCTATATTGTTAGGTGCAAGAGACTCAGGCTGGGACTGCCTTATCTTTGTACCTAACGTAGCTTGATACTCAACACGTCTCCTTCCAGGGGAGAAGTCTCTGATGAAGGAGAAAAGTCCTATTCCTCAGTATTATTTGTTCTTCAGATGTGGGCAGTAGGAGCTACTCATATGCTGAGGGATAACTCTAGATCCCCTAAGCTGTGCCCACCTCTCCCCAGAGTCCTGGGACAGCTGTTTCTAAGGCTCATACTGAAGCACAGACAGTAGGACCAGGAGCCACATACATGCTTTGCAGGCCAGGACATGAAGGTAGGAGTAGGGCACGCCTGGGTTGCTGTCACCTACCAGCAACAGAACTGGCCAGGCCAAGCATAGTTGAGTATTTAAAATACATTAAAGGCCTGCTGCCTTTGAAGTTGGAAACTATCTCTATTTAATCAGAGAGAAACAACTTTTCAAAAGACTTTTTCCCCTCTTTTTTACCTTCAGCTTGCTGGCTTCTCCTGTGGTTAGTAGCATGAATAAAACATGCATATCCCAATTAAATCTTGATTTAATTTCACTTCTTTGCAAAGCTGATGAACTCCAGTGCTTTCATAAAGACACTGAGCATTAGCATTCTTTTGTTATGCACAATCCATTCTGAGGAACAAGGGGCTAAAAATAATCAGCTGCCTCTCTCCTGGCCTTGCCAAGCTCTCAGTGAGTTAGGGAGAAAGGAAAACACACACACACACACACACACACACACACACACACACACAGCTCCAGCCAGGCTAATCTTCCCTGCAGAGACCCCCTGGTAACTGCAGAGAAGGAGAGCACATTTGACCATGAGGAACATCTTAGGGTTGGAAGGCAAACACAGTCTGCAAAAAAAGACACCTTCCTAGGGACTCTTGGGCACTTCACCTGGAATAGTCAGGAGCTCACAGTGATTTGAGAGTCCCTCCCTTCCTTTGCTTCCCAGGAGGCACCAACAACAGAAAGTGCTGGACCAAACTGCACCATCCCAGAAGGCTGACTGAGCTTTTTGGTTACCACTTGCTTTTGAGTTTAAAAAATATGAAATTCCCCTGCAAGTTTGTTCTCATCATTTCAAAAAATAAATACATATTGAAGACTGGAAGGAAATGCATGAAGTTATTTCTGGATGATGGGATAATGGACCATTTTTATATTATTCCACATACTTTGCAGTTTTTGAACTCTTTTTAATAAACAGAACTATATTTTATCATCAGAAAAAGTTATCTTAAAGAGACACATGTATTGAGCTCCCTTACTATATTTTGGAAGAGTGATTATCTCAGAAAAAGGTCCCTAAGTTCAAGGAGTTTTTAACCTACATAAAGTAACTAGTAGTAGACAAGGTAACTAATAATAAGAACTAAAGTTTGAGGTCTTGGTTCTAAGAGGTCTAGAGAAATAACTCTCTGTGAAGGTAGCAGTAGATAAAGAAGAACTTCCAGAGGAGGTGACACTAGAAAACTCTGGATCTCAGGGTTAAAATGGCCTTGGGAGTCATGTAGACCAACCCTACATTTCATCTTAAATTTCATCTCCATCAGCCCCAGGGAATGAACCCCTGGGAAACATAGTCAGTATCTGACCAGAGACTTGATACTGTCCAAGGCAGTCTGATCCATGTTTGGGTTTCTCTTACTATCAGGAGGTTCTCTCTCACACTGAGCTTGAATTGGTACCCTGGTGGCTCTGATTTGCCTCCTGAGGTCACAAGTATTAGATCTGCCCTTTCTTCTGCAAGACGGTCCTTCTCATCTTTCACATCGGCTTTCACACATTTCTTCTGAATTATTTCTTTTCTTGACTAAACAGCTATAGTTTCTTCAACCACATCTCAAACGGCATGACTTCCAACTGCCGAGGGCTTCGAAAAATGGGCGAAACTCACACAAAATGAGAGAAAGGGGAATGAATATTCTTAGCAAGGAAAATAGTACAAGCAAGACACAGATTTTGAGGGAGACCAAGTATGTGGATTGGTCTAGGAAGAAGCCAGTCGATCTGGGGCTGAGTTTAACTGGGGAGTTGGTAGGAGGTGCAGGTAGAGAGGTAGGGAGGCTGGCCCCCTGGGGAAACCCTAGATTGTAGACTCCACTCCCCACACACTGAACAATCTCTCTCATTCCAAGAGGAACCTGCTCTGGGATTCAGGGGATCTCCTTGCAACCAGGTGCTATAGCTTCATGAGAACCCAGGCTACTGTGGACCCAGTAGGGGATGGCCAGAGAGAAGACAGCCATGAAAAGATGCTTGGTGTTTAGTTACTGCAGACAGCTTTTCCCTCAGCTTCTAACTCTCCCTGTGATCTGACCAGCAAATCATAGACAATCCACAGCCAGCTTGTGGAGGAAGACTCCCTGAGGTCTCCATGTCCTTGGGGATATGTCAGTTTAGCCAAATTGGAGGTGGTTAGTAGGGGCAAGCTTCAAAGAGCTTGTCCCTGAGATACAGGCTGATTTCATGGTTTGTGCAAGGAGGATGCTAGAAAAGAGGAGGGGCCACAAAGAACATGACAGGCCAGGGCAGGTATAGGACAGAGAGCTCAGGGCACAGAGGGGGTCGGAGGACAGGTCTGAGGGTAGTTGCTACCTGTGAATTCTCCCTTATCCTCAAATTCCTCCAGTCTCATGGAGCTGGAGTGAATATCAAAGGCTGGATAGATGCAATGAAAATGGTGCAGAGGCTGTACACACTCGGGACATCACGATGATGAAAATAGCAAGCCTGACATCTGTGGGCCCTGCAGCAAGGGTCGTAGGGAAGCAGCCTGACTGGGACTGCCCATCTTCCCTTCCCACACTTGGTTCCGCCCTATGAGACAAGAGGACCTGCATGCATGTGTGTGAATACCCCAGACCACATGTCTAAGCTCCATTCCTTGCCTTGAGAACCCAGAACCTGGTCTTGAAGAAGGGGTTGTGAGATCTAGGGGTCATGTCCTGTGGGTGCCAAAGATGTGGACACAGCAGAACAGGAGAAAAGCCAGTGCTTGGCCCCTCTAAGCATGGAGCCCAGAGCCAGGGCCCTGGTAATGTAGGGCTAAAGACAGCACTGATGAAGTTCTGATGACCCTAAAACAGTGAAATAGAAGCAAACCATACAGGCCTGGACTCAAATCCTAGGTTTAACACTGACTTTCTTAGTCATTTAACCTCTTAGAGTTGTAGGTTCCTCCTGGACAAATCTGAGACTGCACACCTGCCTTGCAGAGTGGTTCATTTCTGCCAAATATCAGCCTTCCAATAAACAATGGTTATTGTTGTCTTTAACATAAAGTCACTCAGCAGAGGACAGCAAACTCAGAGCAGTGAGAAGAGAGAGCAGAACCCTTGGGAGAGGGAGTGATCAAAGAGAGTGGGGAGAGGTAGGTGAAGTTTCCCTTGGGGGCTGAAGACACCCTTGGACAGCTTAAGTAGATCCAGATATGTCCAACCCTGGCCATGGGTCCACAGCTGACAGGCCTTCAAAATTGTTTTGTGTTATTTCATCTGAGCAGACTCCTGCTCCATGTTCAGGAAAAAAAAGTCTGGGCTTCCCTGGTGGCGCAGTGGTTGAGAGTCTGCCTGCTGATGCAGGGGACACAGGTTTGTGCCCCGGTCTGGGAAGATCCCATATGCCGCGGAGCAGCTAGGCCCGTGAGCCATGGCCGCTGAGCCTGTGCTTCCGGAGCCTGTGCTCCGCAATGGGAGAGGCCACAACAGTGAGAGACCCGCGTACCGCAAAAAAATAAATAAAAAATAAATAAAAAATAAAAAAGTCTCCTGCTTTTTAAAATCTCCAAGCAGTCTCCCACCCTCCATTTTGCACAAGTCCAGCCCACGCTGAGACTCTCTCCCATACAGGCTACACAACTGAGCTTCCAAACAGCTCACACCGGTAAACAGGCCCCCAAGACCCAGGAGGCACACACTGTGGGAAATGCACACACGGGTAAAGAGACAGGCCTGCTAGCACATTCACAGGTTGAAGGTCTTTCTCCCGAATGCAGACGAGATATTGCTGCAGTAAAAGGTGAAATTGCTCAGCCCTATCTTCCAAGCACGGACCAGGGAGGAATCCCTAAGACCAGGCTGACACAGCTCATAAATCTCCCACATTTCTGTTTGTCCTAACCTGCATCATTTCAAGTACATGTGGGATTGTCACATTTTAAGAAAATAAATTAAATGAAATGGTAGATTCGCCTTTGTGATCCTGATGTGCAGATTACATATTATTACGTTATGTATCTCACACCCTCCAGTGCATTTGCACTAGGGCATGATTATTGGATTTTGATGTATTGCCAACCTCAAACTCAAATAAATATTTTTCTCTACTAAGTGATGCTGGGAAGGAAGGCACTTCTTAAACATAAAGCCTATATGTGTGGTTTAGTAAGAAATGCAAGGAAGCCAAAGTGAGGAAGAATAAATACGCCACCTCTGGTCTTCCATGGTAAGTCTTATATATCTAGTTCCTTAAACCCCAGAAAAATAGACAGACACAGAAAAGAGGCCTGGAGCCTGCTCTAATTCTCAGAAGAATTCATGCACTCGCTCAACAGACATTTATTCAACATCTACTATGTGCCAGGCATGGTTCTGGACATCAAGGGTAGGACAATGAAGAAAGCAGACAAAAATCCCTGCCCTCCAAAAACCTGCATTCTAGAAATGAGAAGAGAAAATCAACGAGTAAAATACATAGCATTCCTGTGGGTAAGAGCCTTAGAGAAAAAATTAATTTAGTCAGTGGGTTAGGGAGTATGCTTGGTACCAATTTTAAATGGGTGGTCAGAAATGGCCTTGTGGAAAGAGTAACATTTGACACAAGCCCATTAGGAAGTGAGGCAACCAACCCTGGAGATATCTGCGAGAGGGAAGTGCTTAAAAGCAGATGGAACAGTAAGTCCAGAGACCCTGAGGCAGCAGCAGGCCTGCAATATTCAGAAGACAGTCAAAGCCTGAAGCAGAGCAAGGGTAAGCAAGGGGCAGTGAAGTAGAAGCAAGGGGTCAGAGAGGTGATGGGGGATGTGGTGGCCAAATTGGTAGGGCCTTATAGGCCACTGTAATAACCTTGGACTATTTTAGGTCTGTTGTACAGTGATGGGTGAAACATATATTGCCCCTGCTTTTTCAGAGACTATATTATGACTGAAAATCCTTAAGTAGCCAAATATGTGTAGAGTGAGAAATGTTATAGTTAGGGAGGGGGCTTGAGAGGAGTGATGGGTAAGTCAGAGAGAGACTCCTTCCAGCCCACTGCTAACCCCTCCACCATGGAAACCTCTCTTCTGAAAGTCTCTGGTTATCTGAAGACACCACTCAAAAGGGGTCTGACCTCCCCTCTTTACTGCCCTTAATGTAGCTTAAACAGTTGGCAAACTTTAGAAACCAAGAGAAAAAGAAATATTAAAAAGGACATAGAATTTAATATGATACAATTTCACCTCTCACATAGGTCTAAAGAAATGTAACTTTATGTCATTAAAAAAATATATGGATACTTACCTGGCAGGGGAGATACCATGATCATGAAGGTGGTTTTCCCAGGATGAGGCTCACTCATTGCACTGTGAGTGTGCTGACACCTGCAATTTCCCCAAATGGGGGAAACTCGACTGCATAATTTGTGGTAGTGGGGAACTGTGTGTGCGCTTTCCCCCAGCAATTGGTGTTTAATAATAGAACTGACCAGTTGAGCTGAATGAAAGGCGTAAAAACGTTTGAGGTGGACTTTCTCTCGTAGTGCAGTGACTGAGAATCTGCCTGCTAATGCAGGGGACACGGATTTGAGCCCTGGGAAGTTCCCACATGCCGCAGAACAACAGGGCCCATGAGCTGTAACTACTGAGCTTGCGTGTCTGGAGCTTGTACTACCCAATGAGAAACGCCACGACAGTGAGAGGCCCTCGCTCGTCACAACTAGAAAAAGTCCACACACAGAAACGAAGACCCAACACAGCCAAAAATAAATAAATAAATTTAAAAATTTTTTTAAATATATATACATGGAATCCTAGAAGATGGTGGAGTAGAAGGCCGTGTGCTCACTCCCTCTTGTGAGAGCACTGGAATCACAATTAACTGCTGAACAATCATCGACAGGAAGACACTGGAACTCACCAAAAAAGAGACCCCACATCCAAAGACAAAGGAGAAGCCAAAATGAGATGGTAGGAGGGGCACAATCACAATAAAATCAAATCCCATAACTGCTGGGTGGGTGACACACAAATACCACAGAAGTCCACCCACTGGAGTAAAGGTTGAGAGCCTCAAGTCAGGCTTCCCAACCTGAGGTCCAGCAATGGGAGGAGGAATTCCAAGAGAATCAGATATTGAAGGCTAGTGGGATTTGATTGAAGGACTTCGACAGGACTGGGGGAAACAGAGACTCCACTCTTGGAGGGCACATGCAAGGTAGTATGCACATCGGGACCTAGGGGAAGGAACAGTGACCCCATAGGAGACTGAACTAGACCTACCTGCTAGTGTTGGAGGGTCTCCTGCAGAGGCAGTGGGTGGCTGTGGCTCACTGTAAGGACAAGGACACTGACAACAGAAGTTCTGGGAAGTAATACTTGGTGTGAGCCCTCCCAGAGTCTGCCATTAGTCCCACCAAAGAGCTGGTTAGGTTCTAGTGATGGGTCATCTCAGACCAAACAACCAACAGGGAGGGAACCCAGCCCCACCCATCAGCAGACAAGAGGATTAAAGTTTTACTGAACTCTGCCCACCAGAGTAACACCCAGCTCTAACCGCCACCAGTCCCTCCCATCAGGAAACGTGCAGAAGCCTTAGATAGCCTCATCCACCAGAGGGCAGAGAGCAGAAGCAAGAAGAACTAAAATCCTGCAGCCTGTGGAACAAAAACCACATTCACAGAAAGGTAGACAAGATGAAAAGGCAGAGGGTTATGTACCAGATGAAGGAACAATATAAAGCCCCAGAAAAACAACTAAATGAAGTGGAGATAGGCAACCTTTCAGAGGAAGAATTCAGAATAATAATAGTGAAGATGATCCAGGACCTCAGAAAAAGAATAGAGGCAAAGATTGAGAAGATGCAAGAAATGTTTAACAAAGACCTAGAAGAATTTAAGAACAAACAAACAGAGATGAACAATACAATAGCTGAAATGAAAAACACTCTAGAAGGAATCAATAGCAGAATAACTGAGGCAGAAGAATGGATAAGTGACCTGGAAGACAGAATGGTGGAATTCACTGCCGCGGAACAGAATAAAGAAAAAAGAATGAAAAGAAACGAAGACAGCCTAAGAGACCTGTGGGACAACATTAAACTCAACAACATTCCCATCATAGGGGTTCCAGAAGGAAAAGAGAGAGAGAAAGGACCTGAGAAAATATTTGAAGAGATTATAGTTGAAAATTTCCTTAACATGGGAAAGGAAATTGCCACCCAAGTCCAGGAAGTGCAGAGAGTCCCAGGCAGGATAAACCCAAGGAGAAACATGCTGAGACACATAGTAATCAAACTGACAAAAATTAAAGACAAAGAAAAATTATTGAAAGCAACAAGGGAAAAATGACAAATAACATACAAGGGAACCCCCATAAGGTTAACAGCTGATTTCTCAGCAGAAACTCTACAAGGCAGAAGGTAGTGGCATGATATATTTAAAGTGAGGAAAGGGAAGAACCTGGAACCAAGATTACTCTACCTGGCAAGGATCTCAGTCAGACTCAATGGAGATATCAAAAGCTTTACAGACAAGCAAAAGTTAAGAGAATTCCTCAACACCAAACCAGCTCTACAAAAAATGCTAAAGAAAATTCTCTAGGTGGGAAAAACAAGAGAAGAAAAAGACCTATAAAGACAAACCTGTAACAATTAAGAAAATGGTAATAGGAATATACATATTGATAATTACCTTAAACGTGAATGGATTAAATCCACCAACCAAAAGACACAGGCTCACTGAATGGATACAAAAACAAGACCCATATATATGCTGTCTAAAAGAGACCCACTTAGACCTAGGGATATATACAGGCTAAAAGTGACGGGATGGAAAAAGATATACCATGCAAATGAAAATCAGAAGAAAGCTGGAGTAGTAATGCTTATATCAGAAAAAATAGACTTTAAAATAAAGAATGTCACAAGAGACAAGGAAGATCACTACATAATGATCAAGGGATCAATCCAAGAAGATATAACAATTATAAATTTATATGCACCCAACATAGGAGCACCTCAATACATAAGCCAACTGCTTACAGTTATAAAAAAGGAAACTGACAGTAACACAATAATAGTGGGGGGCTTTAACACCTCACTTACATCATCCAAACAGAAAATGAATAAGGAAACACAAGCTTTAAATGACACAATAGAACAGATAGATTTAATTGATATTTATAGAACATTCCATCTAAAAACAGCAGATTACACATTCTTCTCATTCTTCAGGATAGATCACATCTTGGGTCACAAATCAAGCCTCAGTAAATTTAAGAAAATTGAAATCATATCAAGCATCTTTTCTGAACACAGCCCTATGAGATTAGAAATCAATTACAGGGAAAAAAATGTAAACAAAACAAACACATGGAGGCTAAACAATACATTACTAAATAACCAAGAGATCACTGAAGAAATCAAAGAGTAAATCAGAAAATACCTAGAGACAAATGACAACCGAAACATGACAACGCAAAACCTATGGGATGCAACAAACGTAGTTCTAAGAGGAAAGTTTATAGCAATACAAGCCTACCTCAAGAAACAAGAAAAATCTCAAATAAACAATATAACCTTACACCTAAAGGAACTAGAGAAAGAAGAACAAACAAAACCCAAAGTTAGCAGAAGGAAAGATATCATAAAGATCAGAGCAAAAATAAATGAAATAGAAACAAAGAAAACAATAGCAAAGGTCAATAAAACTAACAGCTGGTTCTTTGAGAAGATAAACAAAATTGATAAACCATTAGCCAGACTCATTATGAAAAAGAGGGAGAGGACTCAAATCAATAAAATTAGAAATGAAAAAGGAGAAGTTACAACAGACACTGCAGAAATACAAAACATCGTAAGAGACTATTACAAGCATCTCTATGTCAATAAAATGGGCAACCTGGAAGAAATGGACAAATTCTTAGAAAGGTATAACCTCCCAAGAGTGAACCAGGAAGAAATAGAAAATATGAACAGACCAATCACAAGTAATGAAACTGAAACTGTGCCAACAAAAAATTCCAGGACCAGATGGCTTCACAGGTGAATTCTTTCAAACATTTAGAGAAGAGCTAACACCCATCCTTCTCAAGCTCTTCCAAAAAATTGTAGAGAAAGGAACACTCCCATACTCATTCTAAGAGGCCACCACCACCCTGATACCAAAACCAGACAAAGATACTACAAAAAGAGAAAATTACAGACCAATATCACTGATGAATATAGATGCAAAGATCCTCAACAAAATACTAGCAAACAGAATCCAACAACACATTAAAAGTATCATACACCATGATCAAGTGGGATTTAACCCAGGAATGCAAGGATTCTTCAATATACACAAATCAATCAATGTGATACACCATATTAACAAATTGAAGAATAAAAACCATATGATCACCTCAATAGATGCAGAAAAACTTTTGACAAAATTCAAAACCCATTTATGATAAGAACTCTCCAGAAAGTGGCACAGAGGGAACCTGCCTCAACACAATGAAGGCCATATATGACAAACCCACAGCAAACATCATTCTCAATGGTGAAAAACGGAAAACATTTCCTCTAAAATCAGGAACAAGACAAGCACGTCCATTCTCGCCACTAGCATTCAACATGGTTTTGGAAGTCCTAGCCACGGCAATCAGAAAAGAGAAAGAAATAAATGGAATACAAATCGGAAAAGAAGAAGTAAAACTGTCACTGTTTGCAGATGACATGATACTCTACATACAGAATCCTAAAGATGCCACCAGAAAACTCCTAGAGCTAATCAATGAATCTGGTAAAGTTGCAGGATACAAAATTAATGCACAGAAATCTCTTGCATTCCTATGCACTAATGATTAAAAATCTGAAAGAGAAATTAAGGAAACACTCCCATTTACCAATGCAACAAAAAGAGTAAAATACCTAGGGATAAACCTACCAAGGGACACAAAAGACCTGTATGCAGAAAACTATAAGACACTGATGAATGAAATTAAAGATGATACAAGCAGATGGAGAGAAATACCATGTTCTTGGATTGGAAGAATCAGTATTGTGAAAAGGACTATACTACCCAAAGCAATCTACAGATTGAATGCAATCCCTATCAAACTACCAACGGCATTTTTTATAGAATTGGAAGAAAAAAATCTTAAAATTTGTATGGAGACACAAAAGACCTCGAATATCTAAAGTAGTATTGAGGGAAAAAATGGAGCTGGAAGAATCAGACTCCCTGACTTCAGACTACATTACGAAGGTACATTAATCAAGACAATATGGTACTGGCACAAAAACAGAAATATAGATCAATGGAACAGGATAGAAAGCCAGAGATAAACCCATGCACCTATGGTCAACTAATCTATGACAAAGGATGCAAGGATAAACAATGGAGAAAAGACAGTCTCTTCAATAAGTGGTGCTGGGAAAACTGTACAGCTACATGTGAAAGAATGAAATTACAACACTCCCTAACACCATACACAAAAATTAAATCAAAAAGGATTTGATACCTAAATGTAAGACGGGACACTGTATAACTCTTAGAGGAAAACATTGGAAGAACACTCTCTGACAGAAATCACAGCAAGATCTTTTTTGATCCACCTCCTAGCGTAATGGAAATAAAAACAAAAATGAGCAAATGGGACCTAATGAGACTCAAAAGCTTTGCCAAGCAAAGGAAACTACAAACAAGATGAAAAGACAACCCTCAGAATGGGAGAGAATATTTGCAAACAAATCAATGGACAAAGAATTAATTTCCAAAATATATAAACAGCTCATGCAGCTCAATATTAAAAAAACAAACAACCCAATCAAAAAATGGGCAGAAGACCTAAATAAACATTTCTCCAAAGAAGACATACAGATGGCCAAGAAGCACATGAAAAGCTTCTCAACACCACTAATTATTAGAGAAATGCAAATCAAAACTACAATGAGGTGTCACCTCACACCAGTTAGAATGGGCATCACCAGAAAATCTACAAACAACAAATGCTGGGGAGGCTGTGGAGAAAAGGGAACCCTCTTGCACTGTTGGTGGGAATGTAAACTGATACAGCCACTAGGGAGAACAGTATGGAGGTTCCTTAAAAAACTAATAATAGAATTACCATATGACCCAGCAATCCCACTACTGGGCATATACCCAGAGAAAACCATAATTCAAAAAGACACATGCACCCCAATGTTCATTGCAACATTATTTACAATAGCCAGGTCATGGAAGCATCCTAAATGCCCATCGACAGACAAATGGATAAAGAAGATGTGGTACATGTATGGAATATTACTCAGCCATAGAAAGGAACAAAATTGGGTCATTTGTAGACACGTGGATGGATCTAGAGACTGTCCTACAGAGTGAAGTAAGTCAGAAAGAGAAGAACAAATATCGTATATTAAGACATATATGTGGAACCTAGAAAAATGGTACAGATGAACTGGTTTGCAGAAATAGAGACACAGATGTAGAGAACAATCATATGGACACCAAGCGGGGAAAGTGGCAGAGGGGTGGGGGTGGTGGTGTGATGAACTGGGAGATCGAGATTGACATGTATACACTGATGTGTATAAAATGGATAGCTAATAAGAACCTGCTGTATGAAAAAATAAATAAAATAAAATCTAAAATTAAAAAAAATATATATATATATGATTCTTTGATTTCCTTGATTTCTTTTGACATATATACACTACCAAACGTAAGGTAGATAGCTAGTGGAAAGCAGCCACATAGCACAGGGAGATCAGCTCGGTGCTTTGTGACTGCCTGGCGGGGTAGGATAGGGAGGGTGGGAGGGAGGGAGATGCAAGAGGGAAGAGATATGGGAACATATGTATATGTATAACTGATTCACTTTGTTATAAAGCAGAAACTAACACACCATTGTAAAGCAATTATACTCCAATAAAGATGTAAAAAAATCAATCAATAAATAAAATAAAGTTTATAATTTGGAGGTAGAACTTTTGAGAAATAAAAAATTTTTTTAATGTAATCAGATGATTTTATTTGTTTGGGGGGGGGATATGGTTTTCTTTTAGTTGTTTCCAATTTTCCCTGCCATTTGTGTTTGTTTCTCTTTTATTTTCAGTATTTCAAATAAAATTTGTATTTAAAGATTTTAAAATACCCAAACTGTAACAGAGTACAGTGGATTTTTTTCTTGTATGATGTTAATATTATACAATGAAATGTATAAAGTGTTGTCAACTTGATTACTGACACATATAACATGCTTACAAATAAATTGTTGTGTTGATCAAAAAAAGGGTGGTCTGGAGGAGACCTCTTGGAAGGCAAGTGGTCTTTCTGGACAATGTCAAAGAAAGCGGGAGAGAGGGAGTTCTGTCTGACCCTGAAGACTTCTCCAGTAGAGAACCCGCTGGTTGCATCTCCCCCTATCTTCACCCCCTGTTTCTAGTGGAAATTCCAACTAGAAAGGCTAGAAAATGGAATCAAGAGGTGGGGTCAAGGTGGGAGAAGGTAAACATTATAATATCACGTTGTGGGGATGAGGAAGCAACTTTTACTGGGAAAACTTACAAGTCAAAGCCAGCAAAAGAAGACCTGCAGTTCCTGTGGGTCGAGGCACCATGGATCAGACTGTGGCGTTATGCTCTAAGGAAAGGATGCTACTTATAGTACAAGCAGAGCAACCCGGGAGTGGGATAAACAGGCCAGACCCAGGTGCCAGGCAGACTGCATGTAAACGCCAGCTGTGTAGGGAGTTATCTAAGAGTGCCTGCTGTCCGCACCTGGAAACTTTGTGAAAAGGTGGATTCAGGCTGCTGGGGGAAGGAAGACTCCAGTCTCATGGGAAGTTGAGCTAAAGCCCAACCCCTCCTATTAGAGGAAGGGGAGCTCTTGCTGTTGTCTGTCCATTCCCAGGAGATCTGAGCTTCAGAAAATGTCCCCGGACAATCTACTTGTCTCTCACTGGGTGAAAGACACACTCTGAGAAAAATTACTCAACCGTAGTAGCAAGAACACTGGTGCTCCCTTAGCATCTTAGAAAGGTATAGATAACCTCATGATGGAAGACACTTTAGGAAGCTCTTGTATAATAGAAGACAATAAAGTGGCCCAAGTATCACTGGCTTTCATGCCAGAATTGGTCCTTGGACTTGGAGAACGTATCACTCTCTGGCCAGCCATCTCTTTGGCTTTCAAATAAGGCTCTTCAGGCTCTACTTTTAGAAATCCAAGGGATCCATTGGAAGTGCCCCAAGGGCCACCATAGTGTAAGTGGAGGCCTCAGGTGGACCCTCTACAAGAGTTTGGAAACAGCACTCTCTTCCTTCCAGAGAAGCACTACTTTGTATTTTGGTTTCCTGTGAACGTTTTCATTTAAAGAGACAGTTATAATGGATTTTTTAAAATAGTTTGAAAACTACTGAATAAATATTCATGTCTCAGCCTTTTCCTACCCAAGTGGTCCTGCCGCATCAAAGCAGTGCCATGCCTAATCTACCAATCCATTGGCTGAGTGTCCTAAAGAAAGAAATGTCTTAATTTCCCTTCATCATTAGTTCCACTCTTTCTCTATCTGGTCTAAAGTTTAACCTAAGTCTCTCATGCTACAAGTACACTGAAATTCTCTGGAAAACAGCCATTCCTTTTGTCTGGAGCGCCTTCCTGTTGCTCCATCTCTCCCATCTTCACTGGCTAACTTTTAGCCATTCTCCAAGTCTCAGCATAGTTGTCACTTCCTCCAGAAAAGCCTTCTGGGTGCTCCCTTGGTTCTATTTACCCCTATCTGGGGACTCATACACTGCACTCAAATCACCTTTATCCTTAGTTCTCCCTTACTATACTATGACATTTTTTGAGAATGAAAAGTAAATTTGTCTTAATTATCACAGTCTTCCCCAGACCTAACTAGCCCAGTGATCACCATGGTTGTACTCAATAATAGTACTGGCGCCACAATCACTGTTATCTGCTAAATGCAGACCATATTCCAAGAACTGTGCTAGGCAAGTAACACACATTGTTTCACCCACATCTCACACCAACACTTGAGAGTAGGGTTATTTTATAGATAAAGAGACTGGATTCAGGAGGCTTTAATGGACCTATCCAAGATCAGCAATGAACAAGCAACACCATCATCTACCTCTTGGCTTTAGAATGGTCCTAAAGAGTAAGATTTAATTATCCCTACATCCTTCCATCTCCAATGTGGAAAAATTAAGTCAAAGGTGGTCAATGCTTAGGTGAGAGTCTAGGGTAGAGGCTGGCCCCGTTACTCGGATGTAGGAATATGGGTGGAATTTTAGTCTGTCTCTTGCTGTTCTCTGGAGAATAAATGAGTAGAATAGAGATATCCTTGAGGAGTTCATAATGTACCTATGGAACACATGGAACAGTCTTGAGAACATTTCCAGAACAATATACCAACAATCACTCATTAGCTCACAATAGAATGTATGAGCACCTGATATTATATATATATATATATATATATATATATATATACCTCAGTTCAGTTAAGTTAACCAAATATTTAAAAATCCTTTTTAACAAAAGAGTCACTGAGGAATTATTCAATTAAATAAACATTCCCTGCAGCCCCATTAAACGCAGGGCACTTTGCTCTGTATTACAGGGTACAAAGGAGACTGGGGCTGCAATAACCTCCCTTCCTGTGCTTCCTGCAACACCATGTGAAGACCTCTGGCTCTGTACCAACATGTGAAATTGTAATAGTGCCTTTTTGGTCTCTCTTCCTTACAGAATGCTTCATCCATCAGAGGCAAGTCACGTCTTATGCACCTCAGTATCCCCAAGACCTACAGCATTCTCTGCCCAAAGCATCAGTTGAATTGGATAAGTCAGATAGCAGCCCCCAGGGAGCTAGCAAAGAGAGACAAAATATGGATCAAGTTTAGAATTCAGGGAAGAATGTAATGGGTCTTCCAGAGAGCTAGAGCATTCTCTAGCTCTAGAAGTCCAGGGACAATGTTAACAATGAGAGAAAGCGGGAGTGATGGCTGTAACTGCCTAAACAAAGAGAATGGTGGAAACAAGGTGTGGCCAGAGCATGCAGGGCAAGGCTTGCATGGGGGAGGAAGTGGTAGACACGGAGGGCGGAGGACAGACTGGAGGACCCTGTAGGCCAGGGCAAGGAGCTGGGGCTTCATCTGTGGCAGAGAGTCCTGAGTGGTTTTGAGAAGGGGACATGGCCCGGGAGTCATAATGCTTTAGGCAGGTCACTCTGGCAAACAGTGGGCAGGGTGGGCACAACACAAGGAGACTGGGTAGAGATGTTTGTTGGTAAGCTACTGCAAAAGAAAACAAGAGTGGTCCTTTCTCTGGGGAGAAAGGAAGGGGCAAAGGAATGTGGAAGTGGCAAGAGTGGAATTGTGGTCAAATCAACGGACTTGACAATTGTCTGAGTGGGCGGGACAGGAAAAGAAGGAATAGGAAGAGAAACATTATGCTCCAAGGTTTAGCCCTGCCCACAACTGGGAGACTTGTGCTAGACAAACAGGTAAGGAAAAGGCAGGTCTACACAGTCTAAGGTGGAAATAGGACAAATCTGATTTCAGGCACCTTGACTTTGAGCCATGAAACTTCAACTTAACTTCATCACTTACTACCTGTGTTAATTTCTCTTTGCCTCAGTCTCTTTATCTGTTAAATGGGGATAATATAGGACTTATATCACAGGGTTGTGGTGGGAAAATTACACACACGCACATACACATGCACACATGCATGCGCCTGGCACACAACAAGCAGCCAATCTACCAGTACTGTTAGCATTGTTGTCACCTAGGTGGAAATGTCCAGCAGAAAGATAGAACTGCAAATCTGCTGCTCGGGACCAAAGCAATTCTTCACGAAAGGATTTATCATAAGATTGCTTTTAATAGAAATTCTACCTGTGCTTTTAAAGAGGATTTTTTTTCATTTTACTTACAACTTTTCAGAAAGCTATTTAGTGTATTAAGTGAGGCACACCCGTAGCTAAAATGAAACCACTTCAATTCCTCAATGAAGACATTCTTTGAAGTAAATCCCCTCTTGAAAAAGTCAGCCTGTGCAGAGAGGGCTCTGGAGGGAGGTGTGTTCTCCCCAGGGCTGGTGGCTCAGAGAGGGTTGGCTTGGGCAGGGGGCAGGTGGGGGAGAAGTAGATAAAAGCCCTTTTTGACAATGAGGGGTTTGGAAGGTCTAATGCCTGAGAGAGAGGAAGGAACTGCTGGTATCTGTGGGCAGCCAGAGGGGAGCACACCCTCAGGAGAAACATCGGTGTTCCAGGTCTCACCTCATCCACATAGACTCAGTCCATCTGAGTCTACGAGCAGGAAGTGACTCCTAAGAAAAAAAGCTTCTCCTTTATTAGTTCATCCTCTGATAAAGTGCCTGCTTTGTTGTTGCTGTTGTCATTTGCTAACATAAATCCTTATATGTTCAGCAGTATGAGATGTTAAATAATGAGGACTTCTTGGAGGAGGTGGCTTCCTGAAGGAATAGAGGCAGAAAAGGAGGGGACTGCTGGAGACGCTGCAGCAGCAGGGATGTCTCTGGAAGGCTCCAGTGTGGGAAAGAGCAGCTGACCCTGGGTGGAGACTACAGCAAGGACATGGGGTGGGGCAGGAGGTTCCTGTGCCCCATGAGGTCAGCTGGCAGCACCCCAAGGGTTAATGTGGGATGAGAACCTGGCAGGGTATGGAGGGCCATGTGTTCCCCCAGGGAGCTATACAGGAAATTGCCTAATAAACTAGCCCAGAATCCATCTCCTGTTGCATACTTTATTGATTTGAAACTTTCTTTTTTAATCAGTGGACTCCCAGAGCCAGATAGAATATAAAATAAATAAATAAAAGGAGTCCAAGGCGAACTGAGGAACAAACTGCCCCTGGGTTTCTGCACTCTCCACTCCATCCCTCCCAGCACTCCCAGTCATAGTCCCGCCACGCTTTATTCTCAGCTCTCCCACCCTAGATGTGTGAGGTCTGATTGATCAGCAAGGACTGTAAATGTGAGATTTATAGGAAGAAACTTATAAACTTTTCTAATAAACTTTTAAATAAATTTATAAATTAAAAAAAAATTTATCAATAAATTTATAAAATTTTTTATACCAGAAAAGTTTCTAGCTGAGATATGCATGATTTATAAATTGTTTTTTTTTTAAAAAACAAACATGGAGACCCTTGTAAATAACAGATTTATATATTAACTTTCTGATGCAGCATCCTACCTTTGAATGAGTGAACAGCATGAAGTTCCCATTTAGGAAACAAGAGCCTAAACCTACTGGATTGAGGGACCTGATTTATCAAATGCAGCCTGCTCCATTAATCAGAGCCCAGCTCCAGGATTCAGTGGCAGTGTGACTCTCCACGCTCTTCTGGGGTTTCCTCTTTGGGTGGTATCTCTTGCCTTCATCTTTATTTATTTCCAAAAGAAAAAAAAAATGTTGCAACTAGTCATTTTCACACTTCTGGGTCTCAGTTTATTCACTTTTAAAAAGAGGCCATTAGACCCTACGATAAAAATAATAACTGCTTTATATTTCAAACCTGTGGTATCCCAGGCAATGTGCCATGTGCTTTATAAACATCAGTGCAGTGACTCTGATAATGACTCTATGACCTAGATTTCGTTATACCCTTAGAGTGAGGAATCTGAGTTGGGGTGGGCAGGGTGTGGGTTGGTAAGCAGCTCTTCCAAGGTTGCACAGCTACGACGTGGTGATCTGGAGTTCGAACACAGGCACTCTGACCCCAGTGACCCATGTTCTTACCACTGTGTTTTATGACCACTCAAAATCCCTCAAGCATACATCTTCCAGAATATTCATATTGATCCCTCACTCTCTGCTTGCATGCATAGCTTCCAAATCAAATTGTAATTTATTTGAGAATAGAAGTGATGGGTTGTTGAAACTCACCAACAGGCCCTCCTCCAGGGCTCCAGAGCCTAGTACCGGGTGAACACTGAGAAGACGTCTCATAAATCCTGCTTGAATTGAATTGCACAACTCTGAAGTCAACTGAGATAAACATATCTCCTGCTTGGCAAACCTGACTCCAACCGTGGGATCGCATTAGAGCTAAGACGATGAAAACTAGAGTCCTTCAGCCTGATGATTTGATATGTGTCCTTCATTCCTCTGGCGTATAGTTGACGTGCAGCTGCTGTAGAAAAGGTCCTGGGCGGTGGGCGAATTCAAGTCACAGCCTCTGCTCGCTGGGAAATTATAGTCCTGCCAGAGAGTGAGCTGCACCTGAAGGCACTAAAGTGATAACTTGACAGCACTAAGGTGAAGTGTACAGAGAAGAATCGTTACCTGAGTTCCGTGAAGGAGTATTGCTCTCCACGACCAGTTGTGTGCTGGTATATGTTAAACAGCTGGTTTTCTGGGGGAAAAGAAAGCCCTGATTCGTGGTGCTTGCCTATTTCCATGGTGTAAATATTCTTACCATTGCTGATCACAAGCTACCAAGGTGATGTTACTGAACCCAGAGTTAGAAGAAATATGCACAGTGGGTTCTGGAAATGCCCACATGAGCAAGCTCCAGCACCTACTGCATACAACATGCGAAGGGTTCTTCCTTCCATCTCCACTGAGATATAACTCAAAGAAAGAACCACTGGGAGCAAGTAGAATACAGATGAGCTCTCAGAAAGAACTGTCTCGTGGTTGACATATATTAGGTACTAAAGGTATACATGAAACATCCTTCTGTGAGCGAAGGTTTTTGAAGGCAGGGCGAGAGAACAGATTCTCATCTGTCTGGGCTGGTTTATGTCCAGGCCTGCCTGCAGGCAAATGGCTGGACCAGGTGACCTCTAAATGTCACACTCAGCCTAAGGATTCTGTGATGCTGGCAGAATTTGCTCCTAGCTTTCTTCTGCCACTAGGGACGTGTCAGGCTTTCTGGAGACCAGAGTCAATAGTACCAGTACACCCGTAGAATGGCATCAGTAAACATTCCCTACAAAGTTGCTGACCTAGTATTGAACAGGTTAATTGTCACCACTGGGATGCTTAGCTGCCAGGGGAATTTCTAAGACTCTGGAATCCACAGTGCTGGAGAATGCAGACATACCAATGACAGCTCCTCACTCCTAAGGATGGTGAATGGGCCCACCTAACTGTGCTGGGCTTCTCTCCAAGGGTGCTCAGAACCTGAGAAAAATCTCCCCTCCCCCAGTCGAGGCCCGGGCTCACCCCGCCCTGCATGGCTGGCCCAGCCCAGCCCATCATCCTAGCTCAGCAGCTTCTCTGTCTGGCACAGGAGCACTTCCTGCACGTTCATCAGTCTCAGGGCTCACAACCGTGGTCCAGAGCCTCTCCTGGGAGATAGCAGATGATGTCACGGGCTCCTGAGACCTCACAAGGAGAGCAGATAGCCGCCTCTGCCAAGGAGGAAGGAGGGTGTGGATGGAAGCTGTTCTTTTCCATACCCAGGAAGCGTCTAAGAGAGGGCAGAGTTACTGTCTCTGGGACGAACTCACATTCGGAGGGAACGCTTCCCCCATCAGGAGAGGCCAGCTGCCAAGGAAGAGCTCTGGTGAGGCCTGTCCAACAGAGTGAACCCATTTCCAGAAGCAAGCTAGAAGGGCCCCGGGTCTACTCCTATTTCTAAGGGAAACAACCCCTACATTTACAGCTAATAATTCTGAAGTAACAGGAGCAAAAGGATGGGCTAATTTTCTTCAAGTCAGACCTCAGGTACAGGGTCAGAAACAGAACCCAGCGAAGTGGCTTGGCGAGCACCATCACTGCATATGGGGCAGATGGAGAATTAGATGCTCAAGTTCACAGCAAGCTGCTTATGAAGGCAGATTTAGGAATCAGGCTCCTGATCCTTGGTTCACCGCTTACACGGGCCCCAGTAAGTAATACAAATGATGACCCATTGGAAGCATGGGTTTTCATGGAAGAGCCTATGGATTAATTCAGTGGCAAAAGGAAAGCTGGGCTCAGCAGTTGTCTGGATTTCCCTCTGATTCTCTCCCCTACCTGATCAAAGATGAGCTTTTGTAAGTGCCATACAAATTCTCCCCTGAGCCTGTTTCTCTCCTGAACTCTCCACTTCTCCCAGCTACCTTAGTTCTACCATCTATCCATCCAGCCACCATTTGTCCACTCATCCATTCATTTGCCCGTCACTCATCCATAAATCCACACATTCACTTAATTGCAATTTATTGAAATCCTACTGTGTGCCAGGAACTCTTCTGGGAACTCAGGATGCTTTAGATCCAGTAGTAGTTAAAACCAGAAACTCTGGAGTCAAATTAACTGAGGTTCCAATACAGACTCTGTCACTTTCTAGCTGTGGGTCTTGAACCCATCATTTGACTACCCAAAGCCTTGGTTTCCCTATCTGTAAAATGGGCATAATATTACTCTCTGTTTAGGGTTATGCTGAATAGTAAAGAAATGACATATGCATATAAAATAGTACAGTCCTTGGAGACTAACAGGTACTCGGCAGCCTGCCCTTACATGTTGTGGAAGAGAATGAGGGAAATGTGATGTAGACCCTGACCTTAGGGAGCCTCAAGTCAAACTTCAGAGTCTGACTGTCTGGCAGATTGAGCCTGACGACTAGGGAAGCCAGATCACTAGTCTACTCATCTCCCATCCTGCTCTCCCACCTCTTTCTCCTCTCTGCCGTCCCCTTTTCCCTCCGCCATGGTGACTCTGCCTGTGTCATATCAGCTAGACCAGATGAATCCCATTTCTCAGATCTCCTTCCTCGTATGTTTCTGGTTAGAATGAGCCACCAGAGAGATTTTCTTGCAAGCATTGGAAGGTGGACGTGAAGCCACAGCCATGGTGGTTTTTACATTCAGAAGCTTGTGGTGGAAGCTGTTTGGGCTCACACGCTTGCCTGCTCTCGCCTCTCTTAGATGCTGGGCACCAGCTGGCTCCGGGGCCAGGTGAGCCTTTATCCCATGGTGAGAGGAGCCACCTTCGCTGCGTGTTACCTATTTCAACACGATTGGAGGTGGGGAGAACTGGCACAGATTCCAGCCAGTCCACCCTTGTGGGTTCCAGCTTTTCTTGTAGGTTCAGTTTGCCCTTCTCTCCCAAGATTATATCTTTCTTCCCTTCACAACTGCCTTCCTGTGGATGTGAGGCTCCAGCATCAGATAAAAGCAGCCTTACAAAGACTAAGCAGTTCCCACAATTGTGTAAGGTCCAACTCCTGTAACAAATCACTCAGGTAGGTAGGTAGATAGATAAATAGATGGAAAGATAGAGAAAGAGACGTGTAGATATAAATACATATGTGCGTATATGTGTATATATGCATGGGTATGTGTGTACATATGTGCATAAAAAATGCATGTTACGCATACATGTGCACACACACATGCACACACCTCTTAGTGATCTAATGCTCTGATTGAACCCTGACTGGCTGACCATCATCTTCAAGAATCTTCTTTCACTTGCCAGCTATGTCAGCTAATACATGTCTCTCCTCCTCTGGGGATGGGGAATATCTTCAGACTGACTCCTAGGACCCACAGAAGGAATTCTCAGAGAAAAATGTTGCTTCATCCCTTCCCTCATCCACTGTTACCCAACCCACCACCTCCCCGACAACCTGCCACTCCCAATCTGGAGTTTGTCTTGGCTTCTCTGTAAACTCTGGCTCCCTTGTTTCATGTCTTCTCTTGTCCTGCAAAGGAATGACAATGGCAAAATCAGATCTTGAAAGTCACTAGATATTCCCAATGCTGGTCAAGAGCTCACCATTTATAGGAGCTACAATGAGGCCAAAAGGCAGGGCACCTCCTAAATAATGGTATCTCCAGCATTGTGCTTAGCCTTTTTCTCATTTTGCTCTACGCTCTGCCCCTTATTGGTCTCATCTCTTCTCTTGTCCCACAAGTATCTATCTCTGGACTCAGGCTCTTGCTGGGGTTGCAGGCCTTTCATGACTGGAAACTTTCACTCATCCTCCACACCCACGCCCACCCTCAAGTCAGTCTATCTTTGTGGCAGTGTTATTTACAGTCTGTTCAAGGCTCAGCTCATGGTACCAGTTACCAGGGCTAACAACATGAGCGCCATCTTTGACACTCCACCTGCATTAGTGGCCCCCAGTACTCATGCATCATATCCAATCAGCTGCCCATGGTCCTGCATGTTTACCTTCCTTCTTAACATCTCTCAGAGGCACTTTTTTTTTCCCTCTGCAGTCCCTCCCACTGCTAGAATCCCTAATTCAGACCTTCCTTCTCTCTCTTGTGTTTTGTTTCAAAATCTCCCCAACTGGTCTTCTTAATTCCTGTGTGTCTCCATTCTCGTCCTTTTTAAACCTCACTGCCAAATTAGTCCCCACTGAAACGTAGCTCTTACCTTATTCTTCCTCTGATTAAAAGCTTTGAATTCTCTCTCCATTTCCTATTGAATTAGTTCAAAACTCCTTACCTTAGCATTCAAGACCTTATAGAATTTGACCCCTGCCCACCCTGCCAGCCTTATTGCTCCCCTGCAGGTACCCAATACTTCCTCCCACCCAATTGAACTGTCTACCGTATGCTGAAATGTCCTGTTTCCCCGTCTCCCAGCTCTGTTTATGTTATGCTCTGACTTCCACCACTTCAAGTTTCCAATCTCTGCCTATGAAATCTGATCCAGTTTTCAAAGTCCATTCAACTGCCACCTCTTCAAAGAAATCATTTCTGAGCCCTCCCAATTTGGCCCCCATAGCATTTTGTCTTCCTGCAGGCCCACTCACCTCAACCTCTCTGATTATTACCTGTGTCCTTGTGTCATCACTATGTACATGTTTATAAACCAACCAGAACCATGCTTCTCTTCATTTTTTATCCCCACAATGCCTGGCACAGTAACTTGCACATAACTACTTGTTAGTTCAACCAAGCTGCTGCCCACACCAACCCTATTCCCACTCAATCTCACTTCATATGTCAATGTTGTTGATTTTATTACCAGGAAATCATCTGTATATTCCTGCCTGCTTTGCTCACCATGCTTTATATCTCAAATTAGAGGTAAGTTCGACTTTAGACTGGCTTTTAAATATCCCCAGCTGATTCACTACTGCAGCTGATGCCTGTAACATTTATTTATAACTTTGCAAAATTGGCCAATGGTTAAGATATATAAACCCTAAGGGGGCTCGTGCATTTCCAATACATTAAGGTATATTTAAAACATGCTGTGTCTTATCAGGGCCTTTAAAATACACATTACTACAGGAGCTGGAAGGATGGGATCAGGGTAATTGGCTAATGAGAATTCTGAACAGTGCCTGGAAATACTGCAGAACTGCCCTTTGAGAACTGTGCTCGCACCTATTAATGAACTTTATCCACGGCTCTAAAACACAACCCTGTGTTTTAAACACAAGCCCAGGAGGCTCTGTAGCACGAATGCTGTTGCGTTAATTCACACCTAGTTATGGTGACTGGCACCAGCCATCAACACTGGTCAGAAGAAAGCTACTGCAACATCCTCGAATAATTACTAAGGCTGCGTTTATTTTATATCAGGTGCCAGGTGTTAATATGGAAGGGCATGTTTTTCTAATTCAAAACGTGTGCATGTATGAGGGGGACATGGGGAAGTGTGTGTTTGCGTGTTCACAATCATGCCTGTGCAATGGACTGCATACACTGACACATTCTGCCATTTAGGAAGGGGCACGACATAGTAGAAAGAAGAATGATGTGGGAAATGTAGCGACTTTCCAACCTGAAACAGGAGTCTAGATTCCAGATAGAGTTTCCCATGCTTCACAGCCCTGCAGTGAATATTCAGATTAAGAATAGTTCAAGTCTAAGCCAGTAAAGACTGTAAAGTTGGCAAAATGTTGACCTTGTGTCGCAAAGAACAGCCATTTCCTTCATGATGGGAGGGGGAAAGGCAGCTTCCCACTGAGCCTCTACATGGTGATTACCCAGAGTATAGCAAGCTAGATTGCCAAGTGCACTTGCCTTATTTGGGGCTGTTTGTTTGGCTTGCAATGACTTCTTTGAATGCCCTCCTGCCATCTCTATGTGTGGGCTCCAACTGCCATGTTTGTACATCTGCCCAGTGCTTTGGTCACAGATCATTGGATTAAGGAGGAAACATGGGCCACTTTGCTCAAGTGAGTCCCATTGTTACAACTCCCACTTCTCCGCTGTTGATTCCAAAATCTGTATCTCCATCACATTTCTCTCCCTACAAATTCCATTTTTGTCCAGTGGTCCACTGGACAGAGAGATCTACCCGGTGTCCCCCAGATAGCTCATGCAACAAGTCCAAACATAACATATCCTTTTCCTGTACCTCTCAAATCTAAACACCTAGGTCTGCTGACTTTAACTCCAAAATAGCTTTAACCCATCTCCTCCTGGCTTAGGCTCTTGACCTGGACTCCTTCAAAAACCTCCCAGCCCATCTCCCTGCTTCCAGCCTCGTGTCCCTCAAGTCTGTCTTCCACAAGAGTTTAAGCCCAGTCTCATCTCAAAGACAAGGTGGCTCTCCCTAAGGGTTGTAACCTGAACATTAAAACTCATTCCCCTCCTCAGTGTCTCCCTAGCATTTACAAGCTCCCGTTTCAGCCTTCCACCTACTCCTCCACCTTCATCTCGCTGATGTGTGCTTTGCCTTCAGATAACACAGGACTACTCCACTGTCACCAGAGGCTCTTTCACCGTGAAGCTCTTGGCCTTTGAGACTGTATTTTCACGATACTCCCACCCCCTCTCTGTCTCTATTTGGCTAATCCATCTCAGACTCTAAGACTCCAATGCCACATTGCATGACTCCCAGGCCCCCCAGAAGCTGATTAGGGACCCCTTTTCTGTGTTCCTCTGATAGCCTGACCACATCTCCATCACTGAACTAAGCACACTGTAATATAATGATTTTTTAGGCTTGTCTGATCCAACAGACTGTCAGTAACTTGGGAATAAAACTATATGTATTTATTTCCCCTTTGTATCTTCAATCCTTGATAAATATTTTTGAGTAAGTATATGAATAAATGAATGAATGATGTGTGTGCATGTCAAGAGATTGCTCCATAGCTACAAGAGGGGAAAAGGAGCATATGTCAATGGATAGAATTTGCTGAGGCCATTGCGCTCCCTGAATCTTGAATTCGTACCCAGGAGAGAACACAGAGGAGACAAGGTTATTTTTTTTCAGTTTTATTGATATATAGTCAACATATTACGTTGAATTAGCCAGAGGTGTACAACATAATGATTTGATATGTGTATAACAAAATTATCACCACAATAAGTTTAATTAACATGCATCACCCCATATGGTTACAATTTTTTTCTTATGATGAGAACTCAAGATCTACTCTCTTAGAAACTTTCCAATATACAACAGAGAATTATTAACTATAGTAACCATGCTGTACATTACATCCCTGGAACATTTTTTTATCTTGTAACCTTACTCTCCACCCCTGCCCCTGCCAACTACCAATCTCTTCTCTGTTTCTCCAAGTTTGGTTTCTTTAGATTCCACATATAAGAGAGACCTTACAGTATTTGTTTTTCTCTGACTTATTTCACTTTGCATAAGGCCCTCAAGATTCATTCATATTGTCACAAATGGCAGGATTTTCGAAATTAGCTTTCTGTGGTGATCCTGGAATCTGAGACTTCTGACCATCTGAAAAGTAACTCATTACTCATTCTGTGCTTGGTGCTAGCCAGGCAAGGCAGAATTCCCTGTCCAGTTGTGTTTCAGGGAGCCATGCAGAGAGGGGAAAACAGGACAAGCCCAGGACTGAGCTGACACAGGTCCCATCACTAACTTTGCTGGGGGTCCTTTGACAACTTGCTTGACCTCCTGAGTCTCAGTTTCCTCATTTCAAAGTAGAGTAATAATCCTTCTCACTTAGGGTTGTTTTGAGGACTGAGTTGATGGGTGTGAAGACTTAGAACAGTGCTCAATATATAATATTCAACAAATGGCGGGTGTTATCATTAATAGTAGTGTGACATAAATTTTAAAAATCACCAGCTCTTCCTCTAGAACTATGTCCTTACATCAGCGTTTCTCAACCTCCATGCTATTAACATTTTAGACTAGATAATTCTGTGTCTTAGGGGGCTGTTTTGTGCACGGTAGGATGTTTAGCAGCATCTCTGGCCTCTACTCACTAGATGCCAGTAGCACCATGTCCCCCCTGCCACCCAGTTATGACAACAAAAATATTTCCAGACATTTTCAAACATCCCCTGGGAACACAACCACCTCTAGTTGAGAAACCCTCCTTTAAAGAGGGAGGTAACCTCTGTGGCCTTGACTTTTTCATCTGTAAAATGGAAGAATTTTCCCAACACTTTAAGTGTGATTTGAATCAGGTGGGATAACGGAGCTGCTATTGTTTTGAAAATTTCAAAGTGCTTTTCAAATATAAAGTGATTGTTTTGAAAGACTTCACAAACTTGAATACTTAACAGAAAAGCGAGTATACCCCCCTCAAATGACCACCCCTCCCTCAGGTTTGCCCAAGAACCCCTGTGACACTAAGGCTTCTGGGCCAGTCCTGTTCCCAAATGCTGGAGGGAGAACTGGCATGTGAGGTCACTGCCCCAGCATCGATCGTCATGGTGGTGGCCACTGTGGAGCAGAAAGTCGAGTATGAGTCTTGCACAGTCCCAGGGACATGAGGCCATGATGGTATCCAAACTGCGCTGCAAGATAGTGTTCTAGAATTACTAAAACTCAGGCTGCTGTTGACCTGTGAGCTTTGGAGGCCCAGGTATTTCTTGCTGCTTGTGCAGGTACTGCTGTTGCAACTGTTAAAGTTTGCAATGGCAGTCAAAGTAAGTCGGGTAGTTATTTCAACCTGGACTTAATTAAAATCACATGACAGGACCACAAGCAACCAAACCTTCATAGAGTGCACCAAGGTCTGCAAGTTCAGTGCTTGAGTCCCATTGCAATAGCATCAGTAAGACCTTTCTCCAGTCAGAAATTCCTGAACTTGGTGTGTGGTGGGGAGAGAATGCCCCAAATGTTTGGCACAAATGATGCGACAAATTTGCCTCTTCTCTCCCCTTTTCTTGAAGCTTATCAACAAGAGTATATTGTAGGACAGAGACGTTTAGACAAGTACTCCTGCATGGTGAGTGTCACATCATAAACCATCTTCAGAAGGGCTCCTCCCTAACAGTGATCTCTTTGAGTTTATTCTCAGATGCCAATCATCATCCTCCCTACACATCACCAGGAAAGAGTAACTACCCCCTATTCCAGGAACCCAGAAATTTGGGGTCAAGCTCAGATCACCAGCTCTGGGTGCCCTTACTCCTTGGTATCTTCCCTTCTTATGCTTTCAGTATCCCTTCCTTCAGGCAGACTTTGCACAGGACCATTTCTTGCACCTCCAGACCATCCCAGCTTCACATCTTAGTGAGCATGGTGTCTCTACCCCTTCCTTTTCAGAAGACCCTGGGCTCTTAGATAAACTGGTCCAGCCCCTCTAGAGAGATCTGCATATACAGTCTGAGGGCCAGTCGGCTTTTATCAAGTCATAGAAAAATGTGTTATACACACTCCCCAAACAATGTTTTTTTTTCTTCTGTTTGCAAAAGAGAGAGGAATCATGCAAATAATTCCACTCATAATAAAAATCTGTTCCCTGTGACTTTATCAATTGGTGGGTTTGGAAGTGGCTCTCATAATTTTTAAACTCTTTCCTCCTGGAAGGTAGTATTATAATTAGCTTGGTGATATGTCTCTCCATATCCAGAGATGGCATCATCAGAACTGAAGAAAGGGCTTTTGGCCAAGCAGACAACCTCTTTGGGCCTCAGTTTCCCTGTCAGTCAAGTAAGGAGAATAATCCCAAGGCTGCTGTTAGCACGGGAAGCAGAAGGAAGATGGCCCCATTCAATAGAAGCAAGAAAATCGTCTACCATAAAGCCAGCTGAGCTATAAAAGTATTTTGGGGGGTCTCTGGGCAAAGATGCAAAGGCAGAAGAATGCAAGACATGGAATTGGTAACAACAACTCTAGGTAACTCAGTTTTTTAATTAGATAAACCTTCAGCCACCTGTAGAAGCACTTCCATCCCACTAACCACAGGCCTGAGATGCAGCCGTGCAGCCTCCAACGTTCCCGCCTGGTAGGAACTGGGGTACAGGAAGGCCTCCCTGCTCCATGCAGCATCATCCATTAGAAAACAAAAAAGGAACAGTAAGTGCCACTGAGCTCCTCCATTAATTGCTAAGTAAGGGGAAAAAAAGAGAAGAATAAAGTGCTTTTACCTGCTCGGCTGGATAATTAAAAGCTGCCTGAAGCACTGCTAACCTTTTTCATTATGGCAGTGTTCATTATAAAGCCAGAAAAAATTAACTACACTGCATTATCAGATATCAAAAAATATTAATAGCAAAAGTTAGAAAAGGAAAGGAGGAATTTTGGGCAAGTTAATTAAACCACACGTCCTCAATGACTTATTAAGTGACTGGTCGAGCTTCCTGGAGCTCAGTGATTCCCAGAGAGCTTGCGATGTGCTCCTGGCTCCTCAGGAAATGAGTTTCCAGCCCGTGGAGCTGTATTTTTTTGTGTCCTCTAATGTGAATTTTCCTTTCTTTCTTCCTTTCTTTCTTCCTTTCTCTCTTTCTTCCTTCCTTCCTTTCTTTCTTCCTTCCTTCCTTCCTTGCTTCCTTTCTCTTTCTTTCTTTCTTTCTTCCTTCCTTCCTTCCTTTCTTTCTTTCTTCCTTCCTTCCTTCCTTCCTTCCTTCCTTCCTTCCTTCCTTCCTTCCTTCCTTCCTTCCTTTCTTTCTTTCTTTCTTTCTTTCTTTCTTTCTTTCTTTCTTTCTTTCTTTCTTTCTTTCTTTCTTTCTTTCTTTCTTTCTTTCCAAATATTTCCCACTGAGTCAAGTCCTGGATGGGGACTGTCTTGGAGCCAATAGTAATGGGAGCTCATTGAGAGCTCGTAAAGGTCACTACTGTGGGACTGTGTCGGAAGCCAGTTCACTGCATTTTTCAGCAAAACCCTCTCAGTTCTTCTGTAACTGTACAGGTGAGAACATCTTATAATGAGGTCCCTTTGCTGCTTCTGCAACCAAAGCCCATGAATGGGTTCAAGACAGGCCTCCTTCACCTATGGGATTCCTGTCTACAAGGCGTGGTGCTGCAATATGGCACAGGGCATGGAGCTAGGATGGGCCCCTGGGGCCTTGAGAGCTGTTTGGAGTAAGTGTGCTGTCGACTCTACAAAAATTGGAGTAGCCAATAGTTTCACAGAGCAGACCCTGGTTAGGGCCCTGCTGCAGCAGCAGAAAGGCCTGCAGAGCAAGGACTACTGTACTAGCAATCTTTGGTGCATTGATATGGCATCCTCTGCAATTGTTTAAATGCTTATTACAGACAAGTGTACTTATGGCACTGTTCTACATGGAGCTCTTTGCATGAGTTCAACTAACATAACAGTATGAGGTAAAGACAGTACATGGGCAGAGAAAACATCTTCGATGGTGGAGGGAACAAGAAAGGGAATAAAAGCATTTTCATTTAGCGAAAAGCAAAATTGATGACTATGAAAATGTAGTATTGATTTCTTTTTTTTCTTCCTGCTGGCACTGAGCTTTCAATGAAGTCATAGAGCAACTGGGACTCCAAATTTAATTGGTCCTGCTTCAGCCTAATCTCATTTTAAGAGTCTATTTTGCATGATTTCTGGAGACAGGCAGAAGGTTCTCTTTAGGCAGAGTGAGGGTATCTTTTCTCCAACACGCCATCATGACAATCAGACACTGTTCTGGAGACTCCCATCCTGCACTTGACTCTGGGCTTCTTCCCTGTGCCATACCTTGGCCCCAGTGACAGCTCTACTCAGAAATTCAGGAAGCAGTGCCACTTACCCAAAGAAGAGCTTTCCATGAAGTCAGTATGAGTGATGGTTTATCAAGTTGCAGCCTACGTGGTTAGTGGGAACAGGAAAGCTTCAGCTTATATGTGAAAGAAAGCCAAAAGGGTTACAGGGGAAGGAACAAAAGGTTGGGTGGAATGGATAAAGTCATTGAAATGCGCCCAAAGGTCATGTCTCTTCCTGACCATTATTAAGAGTTGTGTTTGCACAGATAGCTTCTTGCCAGCCCACTATTTCTTTTTTTAATTTATTTTATTGAAGTACACTTGATGTACAATGTTGTGTTAATTTCTGCTGTACAGCAAAGTGACTCAGCTATACATACATGTACATTCTTTTCCATTATGGTTTATCACAGGATATTGAATATAGTTCCCTATGCTATACAGTAGGGTCTTGTTGTTTATACATCCTATAGATAACAGTTTGCATCTAACCCCAAACTCCCACTCAATGCCTCCCTCACCGGCCCTTCCCCTTGCCCACCACAAGTCTGTTCTCTATGTCTGTGAGCCTGTTTCTGTTTCATAAATAGGTTCATTTGTGTCATATTTTAGATTCCACATATAAGTGATATCATATGGTATTTGTCTTTGTCCAACTTACTTCACTTAGTATGACCATCTCTAGGATCATCCATGTTCCTGCAAATGCCATGAGTTCATTCGTTTTTATTGGCCCACTATTTCTATGCTGCAGTCAATGGAGGCTCAGGAGTCTCAGCAACAGGGCCTTCTCCCTGTTAAGTAAGTTGTGCATGGAAAGTATTGAGAGCAGTGTCTGGCACTTAGTAAGCACCCAGTAAATGTTATTGATTCTTCAACATCCTGCCTCTTTATCTAGAACTTTTCATGAGCTTTCAATATCTTGAGATGCCCTGAAAGCAGAAATCTAGAGATAACAGAGGAAGATATGAACATTAAATTTTGAATAATTCTTTAGAGGTGGAGTGCTATATGGAATGACACAGCCCTCTTCTCTATATTGGCAAAATCCTTAACTTTCTGGTTTCTAATCCATCCTTCTGGGGCCGGGGGCGTGTGGTGAGGCAGGTAAGAATCAGTCTTTTAAGCGCTTTTCCAGATTTGAGACCAGGGTTCAAGTGGGCCACCAGTCAACCCCCAGGATTTGAGCCTCTCCACAGAGAGGCCACTGACCACTCCACCTCTCTCTTAGGAATGAACATAAAGGATGGACTCCTTTGCCCAAAGATCAAGAGGAATACCTTGGCTTAGGACCATATAAGAAAACTCTTTGGAACTGGGTGACTTGGAGCTTGAAGGAAGTAGAAAAGAGGTTGCCCAAGGCCCTCCTCACCAGGCAAGGCTGCAAAACATATCATGCCTCCTTAACTAAACTCACTTCCCACAGATCCCTTGTCCCTTCCTGTATATTTCAAGTGCCATCTTCCAAGTCCAACACAAGGTCCACAATCCCAGGAAGTCTTCTTTGACTGAGCCCAGTCCTGGTTGACGTTTTTTCCTCTTAACTTCCATAGTGTTCTCTGAAATTTCCATACTTACCACCCCAGATTGGTTAGTCTATCAGTTTCTTTATTCTGGAGAGTTTGACAGCATCATGATTTAAATCTCTCTTCTGTTCCACTGGGCTCTGGAATGGTCATTAAAAGTGCCCCTCCAGTTGGGTCCACTGAACACTCACTGCCTTTCATTCATGTTATGTTTTAGCAAGTATTTTATAGTTAGTTGTTGTCGTCCATTCTATTCATGAGCAGTTGGAGGGAAAGCATCATTTATTTACCTTTATATACTTATCATGCCTAGAACAAGCACATTCAATACATGTTTGTTGGGTCACAGTGAATTGAATTGAATTGCACTTACTTTTTTTTCCATCACAGGACCTAACTTGATACGGGGCGGAGTGTGGGCACACACCAGATAGTTGCTACTGGGTCTGAATTAACCCCCCTCAATTCTCTCAGGCCCCTCAATCCCTTTACATCGTGCCAGTGTTACACGACTATAGAGTGAAGGAGAACACGGTTTTCTAGGCGCCAGTAAACTTTGCTTTACCCTAAACCTACCCGGCCACCTGCCAAAGAGACAACCCTAAGTGGTCAATAGCTTCCATTTCCCCTCTTATCTCTACAACTTAATTTACTTCTATATTCTAGGGAACCACATAACTATCTAAAAAGGAAACTACAGATGTGTCTTGAAACTCGAGGTTTCCAGGCATATTCTGTATAAGGGAGTTTTCCTCAAATGCCTCAGAACCCATGTGAAACATGGAAACAATCCATTTATACCTCCTTCAAGCGCAGAAGGTGTTGTCCACTTAATTTGTGACTTTGGACAGGCAATAACCTCTGGGCCTCACATCTCTTTCTATGAGGTTAAATCAGATCATCTCCAAGATCATTGCCTTCCTGTTCTAACACCAGGTGCCTCTGACACCCTGTGGAAGACCCAGTTGGTTAAGTAATGCAGCCATTTCTAGCTTTGTTCTCTCTTGCCCTCTTCCTGCTACTGGTGATGAAAATAAAGACTTATATTTACTTTCTCAGGTCCTCATACAATACGAGTAGATATGTGACTAATTCTCAGCAGGGGCTTCTGGAAAAATTTTTTTTCTTTTTGCTTTCCAAAATAAAATAGACAAATACAGCTTATGATGTCTTTTCTTTCTTCTTCCTATCTTGAGTGAGGAGTTGTTAACCATTTGATGATAATGAGGTGGGAAGCATGAGGACAAAAAGCCAACATATCAAGGATGGTGGTGTACCTAATTCCTTGTTAACACATAAATATAGAAATAATTAATTGGTAATATGAAATTAAAAATTGAATCACCCTAATTCTTTACGTTATTTTGAATGTACAGATATGGTCCAAATCTTCATATGACTAGTCTGTTCACATTGTGATACGCTTCTAACTAGCTTTTTTAATTGAAAAGTAATACATGCACATTCTTAATAACAATATTTCAGAACAATATAGATCTATGAGACCATCCCAGTGAAGGAATCTCTCGTGCCTCCATGAATTCAAGCTCCTATTAGGCAGAAATTTTGTTGAAATTTTTGCCAGAAAAAACAATGTTGCTGAAAGCCTCCCTGACACATACTGATCTAATTTCTAGTCAAGTGGTTTCATCAGATAAATCACTTTATTCCTTTGTGTCTCCTCCATGAGTATAACTCCAACTTGACCAAACTCACAGGAACACACACACAGACACACACACACACAAACACAGACACACATACACACACACAATTTGCAAAGTGCTTTGTATCATACAAGTCTTCACGTACATTATCACATTTGAGCCTTCTATCAATCCTGTGAAGTATGTTCTATAATTCCCACTGTTTTGTACACAAGTTAACTTAAAGCAAGTTCCCATAATCTCACTGACTCCAAATACAATACATTCACACAACTCAATGGCAACTCAGGTTAAAATTGTACACCCTACATCCTCAACAATGGAAGGCCTTACCTCTTCCCCATCCTGGGGCTTAAGCACAGAGTGAGTCTTCAGAATCTTGGAGAAAGCTCCAAGGACCATAGAAGCCCACTGGGAGCATCATGTCAGAGAGGGTGCTTCCCTTGCCCTATGGAACTCAGCAACCCTTGGCTGGGGAGGGAGTAAAGGCGGTTCCCCCTCCAGGGCCCAGAGCACAAGTAATTAACAGGTGATCACAGAGCTGGACAAATGCAGACTGACGGCGGGCTTAACTTCCCTCTAACCTGCGCCTTGGCTAACGTGAGTTGTACAGCCAAACCCAGCCTCCTTGACATGTTGTTCCTTCTCATTAATAAATAACTGCTCAAAACAATTACACTTCAGGAAACTAACCTTACTTTTCTCTTTTCCTCTGAAAGGTACCAAAAATTAAAAGCAAAGATGCTTAAATCAACTGGAGTGCTTCTGGGCAGATGTTCCCAAGTGCAATCTGTCTAATGGGAAAGAGCTTTCGGGGGAAGAGCTGTCACTCTGCAGCCCCCCCGGAAGGTCCACCAACAGGTAAAGACAGAATAAATGGTTTCTCCATGAAAGCCTGGCCCTCTGCATATCTGGATCCCACTGCCTGATGAACTTAATTTAACTCTCTATTTTAGCTCCTCCTGGAGCTGTAGGCACATGTCAATCTTTTTTTTTTAAACCAAAATAGTATCATGAAAAGATCATAATACAAAATCAAACAGTCCCAAGTTTGAGTCCGAACTCTACCATTTATTAACTGTCTGTTATTTGACCATTATTTGTCTATTGTTGTGTAACAAAATACTCCAAAACTCAGTGGATTACAACAACGTACTTTAATTATCTTATAGTTTCTGTGGGTCAAGAATCTAGATACAGCTTAGCTGGGCCCTCTGCTCAGGGTTCCCCAGACTGTAATCAAGGTGTCAGCTGGGGTTGCAGACCTCTCGAGGCTCCACCGAGAAGGACACATATCCAAGCTCACTCATGTGATTATTGCCAGGATGCAGTTCCTCCCAAGCTGTTTTCTGGAGGCCTCCCTCCATCTCTTGCCATGTAGACTTTCCCATCGGGCAGCTCACAGCATGGTAGCAGGCTTCCATCAGGGTGAGCCAGGAGGACAACAAGATGGAAGTGACAGTCTTTTTATAACCTAATCTCAGAAGTGACAGCCCATCACTTTTGCCATATTCCCTTTGTTAGAAGCAAGTTGCTAGGAGCAGCCCACACTCCAGGAGAGGGGCTTATACAAGGACATGAATGTCAAGAAGCAGGGATCCTGAGGAACCACTATGGCAGCTACCCACAGCATCTTTGGAACCATGGTTTCTTCATCTGTAAGTGAGCATTGTATTAGCTAACTCAAGGGGTGGAGAAAACCAAATGACACAGTGTTGAGATTAGTGCCTGGAAGAATGCATGGCACACAGTCAGTGACTTCCGCCCCACCCCTCTTCTGCCTGTCACGTCTCTCTGATAAGTTCAGAGGCTTACATGCAAAGAAGGCTGCAAAGCAGGTCTCCACTTCCAAGGATGAAGCAAGAGGGATACAGCAAGCAAGTCAGAGGGTCGAAAGGAAAAAAAATGATGGCAAGGGGAACTTTTGAGTTCTCTGGATGGGTCAGAGACAGGCCTTCCCAGAGTCAGACTGTTGGAGGGAGTCCAGCTAAGGGGGCTGAGACCACAAAGCCTGGATGATGGTGAGAGTATAAATAAGGACCAGACTAAGAACAAAGAGCCTCATGACCCAGGACCCCTGACTCTGTATCATAGGCCCATGCCACCACCCTCCCCAGTGGTGTCTGAATATTCATGAATATCCATGAATATTCCTAGGGGGCGCTCCATAAATCCCAAGGTCTCCTCTCCCCGCAAGGTCAGTGGACTGTGGAGCCAGCTCTGAGCATTGATCACTTTCACTTTCCTCCTCTAATTCTCACCAGTTCATTAAAGCTTGACCTTCTAGACTTCTACAACTACTCTGGGTGTCCAGCCAGAGAGACCATTATATTTTAAAGGCTGTTAAACTGTCCAATGATATTTTAGCTTCTTTTTTTATATTTGATAGCAAATCATCAATCACTTGTGTAGACTTCCAAGTAAAAGCTGGGGAGCAAAAGATGGAGAATTATATGAAATTATGGTGGAATGAAGCAGTTAAATTTCTGTCTATCAGCTGAGGCGAGGCGAGGCGAGGTGAGATGGTGGTCAATTATCTTTTTCCACTCACTGATAGATCACCAGCACCATTGAGACTGTCAGCACCTGACTCATGACAAGCAGAGAGGGGTGTCGACGTGACCAGAGGACTGGGAACGAGGAACAGCTTTGCAGATGGTGCTGTGGCTTCTTCCAATCCAGATCTTGCCTTGCTGGCTGGGAATATTAGCCCAGGCCCTGACCACGTCCTGTCTCTCTGACCACTGCCCCGACTCTATCCTTTCTCCCCGTCTTTATGCTCAGAAAGCAGCAGTGCCACATGAAGCTCTCCACCAAAATCTCCCAAATTGACCTCATTATTTTCCTCTCCCATTCCTTATCTAACTTAACGGTACCATCATTCACCCAAGTTATTTAATTAGAACTTCATGATCGTCCCAAACACCTCCCTTTTCCTCAAGTCTCCCCACCAGCGCACTCATCTCTGAATCTGTTCTGTTATCTAACACAATGATTTGCCAACTCCGCCCCCTCTTCACCATCCCCTCTGCTGTTGCTTGGTCCAGGCCCTTATCACCTGTTCTGAAACCTGTGGGAAAAGCCTCTTAATTGGTCTTCATGGCTTTAGTGTTTCTTCACAAATACATATGCACTCACACAAACATGTACATACTCCACACTCCTGCCAGTTTCTTTTTGAAGGCACCTTCATGACTGCATCTCTTTCCC
>NW_006788845.1:1031118-1097877 GCF_000442215.2 Lipotes vexillifer
TCTTTCCCTCTCAGACTTCAGGAAAAAGCTAAGACTCCTCACCTGGCATGTGATCTCACAGTTCACCTGATACCACGTGCCGTCACCAGTCAGAGGAGTTTGTGGTTTTCCTCACATGCTCTGTCTTGTGTCCACGGCTTTGTTCGTGTTTGTTCCTATAACAGAGTTCAATCTCCCTTCTAGTCTAACTGGCCAACTTCTCCCAACCTTCGAGACTCAGATCCAAAGTCACCTCCTCCACCAAGTTTTTCCTGACTTTCCTCTAGCAGTTAGCCAATCTCTTCTCTGTGCTCTCACAGAGCCACGCAATTCCTCCACTGTATTCTGACTTTTTGGACCTATTTCCCCCTGCTCCTGGAATACAGGGTCCCTGAGTAAAGACCATGACTTGTCCTCCAGCATCTAGCACCATCCTCGTCATAGGGGCCGCTAAGTGTCTGTCAATCAATGATTTGCCAAGGACTGTGGAGGAAGACAAACCAGGTTAAAACATCACTCATCCACCTACTAGTTCTGTGACCTCAGTAAGATTTCTGTGTCTCTGAATTTCATTCCTTATCCATAAAATAAAAATGATTTCTACAACCCTATGAGCATGGTATAAAGACAATAAATGAGATTTAGGAAATGAATGACTATTGGGAGTGTAAAGAAAGGGGAGGTGTTTGGGATGAAGCTGAGGTTTCTAGTAATAACTTGGGTGAACGAAGGTACCATACAGGAGATAAGAAATGGTAGACCAGGAATAGTGTAGTAAAGAACTCAACATATAGTAGGCATTCAATTTCTCCCTTCCTTGTGGAAGTCTAACAACTGGAGGATAGGAGGAAATAATGTGTCTCTTAATTGTCCACCGTCTCATTTCTTTCCATCACCTGTTTCCTTTTAATGACCTAGATGGATGCCAAGGCATGTGGTTGGAGCAAAAACCCCTCTATTTGATATCACTGTCCCTGACAGACTCTAAAACAAACACACTGAGGGATCTGATCACCCCCCTAAGTGACTCTGAACTTGCTTGTCTGGCACGGCATCATGTGTACACGCAAACACAGCTGGACAAGCAGGTAGGGAGGACGCGCCCTTGTAAGCCAGCCTGTGCCAACACAGCACCGGGGGACCCTGCCCATGACAGGGGGACTGGGAGGCAGGCTCCTGAGTGACAGTAGCTCATCCTGGACCCCCAGTTTCTGGCCTTGACACAGCTGGACCTGCCCCCAGTTAGGATGTAACTCATCTTCTTTTACAGATAAAACAAGGTTTCTAGAAAGGTTAAATGACTGCTCAAGCTAATATGACTAGTCTTTGGTAGAGAAAGAATTGGAATTCATTCTTCTAACATTCAGTAGCCAATTAGCTAACCACATGTCAAAGAGAATCCACTGGAGACTGAAATTTAACTTTGGAGAGGGGAGACTACTCCTTTGTTTGGAAAAAATCATCAGAAGAAACCTTTTACCAATGTAAATCTAAAGCAAGGACACATTAAAATGCTTGAAGAAGATCTGGGATCTATGAGGTAACCCGAAATGTTGATCCTTCAAACTGAGCCTTCAAGATTCTTACATTTACAGTAATTTATCTTAATCATTTCTCTACATATTTGATTGGAAAATTTTTCTTTATCTAAATCTCAGAAGAGAAATGCCTAAAAATTACTGTTTGTTTTTGAGACATGTATCCCTGTGCTTGTTTTCTTATGCAATGATTGGCTCCCCAAAGGTCAAGTATCAAGACTGGAAGAAGGGAAGTATAGACTTTTACTTTGAGGTGAAGGACAGAATTGGGTTAAATCTGGTACAGCACAACCTGGACTAGACGGTTTATGTCAACATATGACATTATCTAGTACTGAATAAGATAGACTTTGGTCATTGCCTTGTGGAACCATTATATTGATGTTTGAGATGATGCAGATAGATACAGCCTTTGGGCTTCCTTCAACGGGTGCCTTACTCCATCAGGCAAGCAAGGGGAATCTCTCTCTCTCAGGGGATAGCCCAGTCCCTCTATTAAGAGATTTTTCCTATTGAAGTCAGGACTACTTCCTTCTGATTAACTCCCAATCCACCGATGTATAACCTTAATTACATCTGCAAAATCCCTTCACCTTTGTCATGTTCTGTTGACCACAAGCAAGTCACAGGTCCTGTTCACTCTTAAAAGGAGGGGATCATACAAGGCATGAGCCTGAAGAGGTGGGAATCATGGCGGCCATCCTAGTGTATATCTGCATAGTGACTTGGAACCAATGAGATGGATAGGCAGTAAGGCTTTGATCTCCTTCTTGACATGTACACTCTCTCTCACTACTCGCTTTTTTCTCTTCTTCCCACATACAAGCCACAAGCATTCTTGTCTCCTCCACGTAATAAGCTCACCAGGGCAGGCCAGCAGTCACTCCATTCTCTATCTATGACTAATTAGGAAATTTCAATTCAGGAGAGAATGAAAGAAAGTCCATGTTCCAACTTCATTAAGCCTCAGATCCAAACCTTCTTTTCCTATACAACTTTACCACCTATATAACTGATATATTGATCCCTGATTCCTTTCCAATTGTTTCAGAACTCAGAGACGAGAGTTCTAATTTATTAGAGCCTCAAATGCCACTTGGTGCTCTGAGGACTGGCCCCAAAGTTGTGAGAACAATTTTCAGCTAGGCAGCCACCCTAAGACGTACCTCCCCAATGCCCTGACTGTTTGGGTGTAGAGGGAACGGAAAACTGGCTTTGGTAGTTGCAGGCACCTGAGGCCTGCGACACTTTAATATAAGGGAGGAAAAAGTACAAAGCATGTCATTTGTCTTGGAGATTTAAAGGGTCCTTTACACCTCATTTTATACCTGATTTTGGAAAGGGTATAGCTGGTACGGCAAACAACTGGAGTGTTTATTAAAGTAAGAAGTCTTTTTCCTCCATATTCTGTCCAAAGGTAAACTCCCTCCCTCTTCTTTTTTTTTTTTTTTTTTTGACCCCTGCACCTCTTCTTACAATAGGGAGGACTAGGCTATGTGTGGCCATGGGCAGCGTGCCACACACAAGAGTATCTGCCCTTCCACACCCATGTCTGGTACAACTCCAACACTCTCCAGCCTTTCCTGGGGCCACAAATCTCAACATATCACCCTGTCCCACAAGTCAGAAACAGGTAAATTGAGAGCAAAACAGTCCAGACTACAAACCTGCATCAGCACCACCACTCCCCCAGACCACATTCCGACAAGGAAGAGGCAAATTCACAAGAGCCATCACTTACGAGCATCCAGAAGAGAAACTGAGACACAGAGAGGGTAAGTAACTCTCTCAAAACACTCAGGAGTCAGCACCCAAATGGAGAGTCAGACTCTTCTTTGTAGTTCCTGATACCTCACTGCTCCCTTAATAGAGCCATGAGGTAATTAACCCCTTGCATGCCCAGCGTCTCCTGGGAAATGGGCTGCTGGTATAAATAAACCAGGAACCCAGGGGCCCATGGGGGTCAGCTCCTGCGGCACCTCAGTTAAGGCAGCTAATAACCACAGCAACATGATTCATTACTTAGCACTTGAAGGGAATGGGCTGTCACTGGCAGTACCTCCCTACCCAGACTGACTTACTTCATTTGCATAGGTAATGGTCATGTTATTAACAGCTCATTAGTGTCAGGCCCAGGTGACCAGAAAGACAGATTCAGTGGACTGAAGGGAGAGAGTTTCTTATATTTCAAAGAAAACCCTACCAGGAGTCTTATTCCAGGGCCAAGAGGGGGCCCATGTAACCCAGACACTATTGGGAAGGGTTCTAAATCAGGGGTCCCTTTCTAAAGGACAAAACGTAACTCTAAAATGACATCAGTACATATAATTAAAGTCTCAGACATGATCTATCCTGGATAAAACCCAGAATCCCAGTCTAATCATGAACAAAACATCAGAAAAATCACATCTGAGGGTCATCCTACAAAATATCTGAAGTCCTCCTCAGAACTGTCAAGGTCATCAAAAACAAGTTTGAGAAGTGGCCAGAACCAAGAGGAACCTAAAGAGAAATGACAACTACCTGTAATGTTGTATCTGAATGCGATCCTGGAACAGAGGACAGTAGGTAAAAACTAAGGAAATTCAAATAAACTACAGACTTCATAATAATAATTTGTCAATATTGGGCCAGTAATTGTAACAAATGTACCATGCTAGTAGAAGATGGTAATAATAGAATTAACTAGGTGTGGGTTATATGAAATCTCTCTGAACCATCTTCTTCTATAAATCTAAAACTGCTCTAAAATAAACAGCTTGAATTTTTAAGTCTCTTACATGTATGTGGCACAGTCTTACTCATGCCATGTTATTATTCAAACTATCAGTGTTGGTTCTCAATGCCTCAGTAAGATAGGGAGACTAGGCATATTTACCCTTCCTTTACAAGTAAAATAACTGAGATTTAGAGAAATTAAGTGATATACCCAAGATCACATAGCTACTAAGTGTAAGAGATTAGTTTCATTCTCAAGTCTTCTGATTCAAAGTGATTGGTATCATCTCAGAGAGAACAGGGATAAAGAAAAAAGACAGTGTAGGTCTCTGGATAACGGCTTGAGCAGTTGGCAATGGGGCATGCTAACAGGGACAGATGAGAAGTCAAGGTCAGCCAGGGGATCATGGTCATCCTTGTAGGTCCCCTTGGTGTCATACTACAATCAAGCCTTAGAGTGAGAAAGAAAATGTACCCCTCTTTCTTTCTCATCCATTCCCCAATCTCCCCCACATCCTAGATGTGGCAACCATCCAGAATTCTTGTGCAGTATTTTTGCCCACCCAAAAAGCAAAGTGACACGACGATCTTTCTTTCTTTCCCTCCTTATTTGACCTCAAAACCTCACCCCACAGAATGTCAATACCAGCCCCAGCATAGAAAAGAAGTGGTCCAGGCCTACACAAAATGAGTTGATGGGTAATGATGACCCTAAATCTAGCTCCATTTCTGCCTCTTACACTTTCCTCAAGCCCCTGCTGTTTTCTAATCCATCTAGAAGCAAACAGGAGAGAGAAGGAAGCTGTGAGCAAGTTTGGGGAAGCACAGAGAGAGACACCGGTGACCAGGCCCTGCTACTGCCCATAGAAGAAAATGAAGTAAGAGGAAGAAAAGAGACCAATTGTGCATGGGGAAAATACACTGAAATGCTCCTGATTTTAACCCAAACCAATTGCTGGCCTTGGGGCAGGTCGTTTTAATCTCTCTGGGACCCAATTTCCTCTTCTGGACAATGACAGATCTGGAGGAGGCAATCTCTAAGGGGCCTCTGAACTTGGGCCTTCTGTGATCTAGTTCACGATCACAGATCTAGTTGCCTCTGTTAGGCTGGGATTCTCATCAACTGGAAGAGAAATAAATGGAAATGTAGTCATAGGGTGATTTAGAAACTGAAACTGAATCAAAGTCACATTGTGCCTATTTTGATGAGTGGAGAAGTCCCTGGTCACTTTTCCACAAGGAGAGAATGCTCAAGTGACCACTTAACACACTGAGGATTATTCAGCAAATACCCACTGGCTTTATTATGCTACACTGTGTAGTGGGTTAGAGACAAAAAGGGTATTGGGGACATCGAAAATGCATAATCCATTTTTTAAGCACTTACAAGTTCACCCCATACAGTCCAATCCAACAATTATAAACACCAAGTTGTCTGCTGTGTGCTATACATAAATATTTTGTAATGGAGATGTACATGAGGTTGGGGCAGGAAAGGACTGGGAGTTTGGGATTAACAGAGGCAAACTATTATGTATAGGATGGTTAAATAACAAGGTCCTACTGTAGAGCACAGGGAACTGTATATGATATCCTGTGATAAATCATAAAGGAAAAGAATATGAAAAAGAATATATATATATATATATATATATATATATATATATATATATGTACAACTGAGTGCATGCATGAGGGTATGTACATGGATGTTCGTGTGCATGGGCTTACCTGCCCTAACCCACCAGTATTTCCATTTGCGTTATCAGGAAAAATCTCCTGGAGGAAGTAAGCTCTGAGAGATGAGAATTTCTCCTCTGGGATGCACTAACCCCCACTGGGGCCAGAAACTGTGGGAAGTCTGAATCTCTAATGAAGTCTTCATCAGATCTTGGCTTCAGGGAGTGCAGGGTCAGCAGGGTGGAATGGGGGTGTTCCCCTGCGCTGCTCCGTGCGCTCCCCTAACCATGCCTTCCTCCCTCCTTTCTACTTCTTCCTCCACCCTACTCCCTGCATGCATTTCCCTCCCCCTCTAGCCATATACTGCCATGCCCCAGACTCTCCTAAGAGCAGCAAATTACTCCCATCATTTTAAAAATGTAATCAACTGCATTTGATCCAGCAGATGCTTTTGTGAGTATGGGTTTAAAAAAAAAAAAAAACATGTTGAAAAAAGTGGATAAAATATAAATTAAAAAAGAAGAATAGATCTGGTTACAATCAATAACCCCAGAATTATTGACTCCTCTTCCCATTACACTGTGATGCCTCTGTAATCTTGCTGGCAGATTCTATAAAGGACGCATCTGTGCAAGATGAGATGTCCATTGTCAAAAGTTACAATTCTCTCCAATATAACTCCCATAACAGCAGTCAGGCAGTTTCTGCAGAGCGAACTGGTATCTGGGAACAAAATGACATCACTCTCTAAAACCCATTTTGTGTCTCTGCCCCAGGCCATCTCTGTCCTTAGCAAGTTGGCAAAAGGAAAGGAAGCAGATCCAGAAGCTGAACTTGGCCCAGCCTGGTGTCCTGAGTTCACGCGTTTCAGGCTCTCCTTGACCCTTCCAAACCCCTTCTTGGAGAGGCACACACCTCTACCCTTAGTGGAGCTAAGGTCCTACTAGAAACAACTGGATTATTCACTCCGAGGAAGAGCTGAAGCTAATCTCTTTTTCCTTGTACAAATTCTCCACGTGAGACTGTTGCTCGCAAGAAAGTTTCAGCTGAGGGGCAGAATCCAGAGTTGGTTTCCAGAGGTTTCTCCAAGACAGTTGACGGCAGCTTGTAGGCTTACATTAACTAGAAGAAGCAACCTGCCTGGACAAGGCCCCAAGAAGCCAAGCCCCTTGGCAGTAGGGTGCCAGACTTACCAGGAGTCAAGGGAAGTCTCCAGCTGGGAGCCACTGACCCTGGCAGGCAGCGGCCAGTTCAGGGAGTTCTTTGGAGCTCACCGTTTAATCCCCAGAAGACGGTGTGGCCAAATGTGAAGGGCACTGGTCTGGGAACTGTGCGACCTTAACAAAAACCGCCTGTCTCTGAGCCTCAGCTTCCTCATTTGCAAAGTAAGAGCGCTGATGGGACAAGTTCATAGGCCCTTCCGACTCTATGTCTCTCCCTCAACTCAGAGCTGTGGTGGGGAGTGTAACTTCCATCACTCCTCAGCCTTTCCAGCCTTTGCTGGCTGATGCCCTCTCCCCAGAGGGGTTTGGGAGTCTCCCTGCCAAAGGAAGAAAACCAGAAAATCTGGGTGGACCCTGCCCTCAGGGACACCCTCCAAATGGAAAGCAAAACTCTGCTGGTTTTGAAGATGAAGATTTACAGCCAGAAGTGAGTTTCCCTGGCAATATTGTTTGCTGCCTTTATGAGCAGCAATTACATAGCATTTGGTACCTGGGAAGGCAACCAGCGAGAGCTGAAATGGTGAAATGCTCTATTACTCCAAGGAGCACAACGCCTTTGGTAATAAATTTTGACATTCATTAAGACAAAGCCAGAATTCAATCTGTTCTGGGGAATTCTCTGCTTCCAGCCTCAGGAATGGCCCTTATTTACAAGATGTCCCTGAGGGAATGAGACAGGCTGGCTCACCTTGCTCCCCAAGATACATTTTATTCAACCAGCTCATCCTGGGCAAACATGTATCTGACAAGCCAATTTGAAAATGAATTTGGTACATTTTTTGAGTTGATTATTTATTCTGAAAATGAACGCCCACTCTGGTCAGGCTGACAGCTCTCGGGATGAGAGAACCCTGTGTTCTCAGCTCCCATTTCACGTTTCCTCCCCCAGCAAAAGGGAGCAGAATCCAGAGGCCCAGCTCTCCCAGCCTTGGGGCTGGCAGGCCCCTCCAGCCTCATTCACCGGCGCCCAGTCCAGCATGTTTTCATGCTGCTGGGGGAAAGACAGTGTACAGTGCCTGTGCCTGGGAGAGTGGGGTGTTGTGAAAGCTGAGGGGGTGGGGTCCATCTGCTCTGTCTTCCTGATGGTTTGATCAGGCAAACATTTGCCTCCCCCTTACCCAGAGTCATCGTGAGGTCCTAGTACAGGGTGAGAGACCCAGGAGCAGGGTATGGGGAAGGGAGGGGCTTTCTATGCCATTTGACTTCTAGTCTCCCCGTCCCTTACTTTCATTATTTCCTCTTGACCCCCATTAAGTCAAGATGATATCTTGGCAAATTACACGAAAAGATAACATGTTGGAGGGATGTGCTCAGAGGGCGCACCCTCCGCCCCTCCCCCTCCAGCTTCCCGGAGCACTCAGGGACCCTGGCTTTCTAGTATAGTCCTGGAAGGCTTCCTGCAGGAAAAGGACTATGGGAAGGATGTAGGAAGCATGCTTGGGAAATACCGAGCTGCCTGTGGCTAAAACCTCCCTGAGAGGCATTAGGTCATGGAAGGCCTTGAACGCAAGGCTGAGAAGCCTGGACTCTAAATTTGCCAAGGTGATTAGATGGCTTTTGTTCAGCAGTTTTCAAATTTCTTTGAGATCATGAGCCTGTTTGTTCTAATGTACACTTGTCTAGAACCTCAATGTACAAAACGAATATAAGTTAAGCTGTTCCAATCAAACACAGATGAAAGACCCAGAGCCCTACCCTCTTCCTTCACTCAGAATCTGGTCCCACTGATATCAGGATCACCTGAGCTGCTTGTTGAAAATGCAGGCTTCTAGAACACCTCACCGGACCTACTGATTCATATTCTCTAGAGATGGTGCCCTGGAATATTCATTTCCTTCTACCACTCTTGGTGGCTGCCAAAGCACACTAAAGTTTGAGCAGCATGCTCCAGGGCTTGGCAGGGCAGAGGGTAAAGGTGGATACACACCTATGATTGGCAGGTAAATCCTCCCCCTTCACTTGACTAACCCGACCTGTGTTACCTACCTCCCCCTCCCAGCACTCTGGTGGGTCTGCATTCCGAGAACACTCCGCAGGGGCATCATGTTAACTGTTCTTGGTGCTAAACCTGGAGAGGAGGGGACCAGAGGTAACAGCAGTTATAATAAACCCACCAACCCCCCCAAACCCCCACCCCTCCTTAGGGCCTCTGTGTGGCTAGACACCCCAGGCTCTGAAAGCACATTTTTTTTATGTTTCTTTTTTTTTTTTTGCAGTACACGGGCCTCTCACTGTTGTGGCCTCTCCCGTTGCGGAGCACAGGCTCCGGACGCGCAGGCTCAGCGGCCATGGCTCACGGGCCCAGCCGCTCCGCGGCATGTGGGATCCTCCCGGACCGGGGCACGAACCCGCGTCCCCTGCATCGGCAGGCGGACTCTCAACCACTGCGCCACCAGGGAAGCCCCCTGAAAGCACATGTTTTTAAGCACCTTGAAACCTACATTCCCACTCCCAACTATCAGCATGAAAAAGGTCATCTGTTTCCCAGCTCAGCTGCAACAGCAGATAGTTCAGGAGATTGAAATCAGAAAACCTTAAGCCAAAGATCTTCAGAGACCTGCTCTCTGCCAGGCAGGCTGGTGGGCCCAGACTCAGGGGGCCCACGCTCAGGGTTACAGCGTGGATGGGGAGCCAGTTTCCAGAGAACCAACCTCCAAGCCAACACACGCCCTGAAAAGACGCAGCTTCTGCCCACTCAGTCATGTCACTATTCTGCTTCCAGATGGAGAGTGAGGGGAAGCTGCCCTGAGCAATTAAGTGTCTAGCCTCAGGTCACAGAGCAAGTCAGCTCAGGCCCTCAGAAAGCACCAAGTCCTCCTGCAGATTCAGGCAGCAAGTGGGCAATCTGCCCTGCGGCTGGCCCCTGGCTTATGGCACCTTCCTGTTGCCTGGCTCAGCAGCCGGGGCTAGCTCGGCCTCTGCTATCACACACCTCAGCCAGCCCGTCACCACCCTGATCTAAGCCTCCCCTGCCACCGCAGCCTGGGGCCGCTGGAAATCAGGAGACACATACCCACGTAGGTGATGGCTGTCAGGAAGCGAGCCCAGAGAGAGAGAGGAGGAGGGGGAAGCCTTGGTATTCAGTTTCATCTTTAGTTCTCTGCCCACTAATGGGGGCAGTGATGGGAAAGTGAGACATATAGGCACAGTGTCACCAGGGTGACAGAGAAGCCGTAAGCCAAGTAGATGGGGTGTCACTGGACAATCTGTTGTTTGGTGCTGACCCCTCACCACCATCACCTACCAACATTCCTCCTTCCTTTGGGAAACCGCTTCACTGCCATGTCAGTTGTGTGATTCTAATGGGATGCGGTTAACCCCTAGGAGCAGAGATGGCCTGAAATCCAGGTCCAGCCAATTATCGCTCCTCATGCCCTTGGGCACAGTGATGGTTCAAGGATGGGCCTGGGACCATGTCTGGCCAATCACTGTTCTTCCCTGGGATTTTTTTTCAGCCTGAGGGTTGGGGGCGAGGGGGAGCTAGAGATGGAAACCTTCCCTGACACCTGAAAAAGACCTCTCTGTAGCAGGAAGTAATGAAGCCAAGCAGAGACAGGCAGAGTGTGGACACAGAGAAAAAGAATCCTGATGACATCACCTGAGCCCCTTAATCCAGTAGTAGCTAAAGTCCCCAGATGCATGTGCCAGTAAATTCCCTTTGTTAAAATAAGATAAGTCAAATTGAGTTTCTGTTACTTGCAACCAAATAGTCCTGATAAATATAGTGAGAAGGAGAACTATAAACTGTCAAACGTAAAACAAGCTGTTTAAGTTGGCATTGAACTCTGGCCATGAGTATAAAGGGAATCAGGCCAGAAGGACAGCAGGCAGCAGGCCTAGAAGAAACTGATTCTGGGCTGCATCCGCTTATATTGCTTGGGTGATAGAATTTCACAGTTGTTGAGGTTTTACCAAAGGCCAATAGCCTTAAGGGCTCCCTTGTGCCCTATGGAATTGGAGGAGGGAGTGGGTCTAGCCAGGAGCCAACAGTGGAAGGGACAGGTAGAGTTAGGGCCCAAAAAAAAGAGAGAAATCTTCAAAAATGATGCACATGGATTGAGGACCCCTAGTCTAATTGGAGGCTTGATGAATGGAACTGAAATAACAGCCCCATTGCTCATTGAAACTACTCTCTCAAAGGTCAGTGGTGACAACCTAATTGCTAAATCCCAAAGTGCAGCTTCAGCTGCGGTGTGTCCACACCGGTCTGCAGCCTAGAGCACTGTTCTCAGTGCTTCCTTCTTTAAATGCCCCTCTCCCTTGAATTCCAGACTCTAAATTAGTCCCCACACTGCTAGGAGCATCCTTGTGTCTCCTCGGATGACTCGATTTTCTTCTCCCAACCCTGAAGTGTGGGCACTGCTCTAGATTCTACCTTCCAGCCTATGTTCCTGCAGAAGCCACTCCTCCTGGGCCAGAATTGCTAGCCCTGATCTCTCTTGTAAGCTCCAATTCCCATTCCCGATTCAAAGACTCGTCACCTTTTACCACATCCAGGGCCTCCTCTGACTTTCTTGGTACAGGGAGTGGACCCACAGGTCTCCCGGTAGCTCAGGTTCCAAACTTGAGAGCAAACAATGACTCTTTTCTTCACTTCACCCTGCACAGCAGGTCATCCTGGTCTGTAATTTCTGCTATGAATGTCACAGACTTCTTCCCTTGCTCTTTATTTCTCATTGTTAGTTCTTTAATGTCTTTATCACCTTCCACCTAGACTTGTGCAATGACATTTTCTTTGCTCTAGTCAAACATTTTATTCAACAAGCATTTACGGGGTGCCTTTTATGGACCAAACCCTGTGCAGTCTTCATATTCCCGAATTCATTCCAAACACTACAACCAAATTAATCTTCCTCAAGTACTACTTTGATCACATCATCCTGGGGCTCTAAAGCCTTCAATGGCTCCCCAGTGCCTACTAAGTACAGCTCCCATTCATCAGTCCGTCATTCAAAGCCCTCCATAATTTGTCCCCAACCTACATTTCTGGACTTATTCCCTACTATTTCCTCTACGTAGACCTTATACTCTAGTCAATCTGATCTATTTGTTTTTCCTTAAACAAGCATTGCACTTCTCCACTCCTGAGTTTTTGCCTAGTCTATTTCCTCTGCATGAAAGTGTCCCCCACTTAGCCTGTGTCTGCTCTTACCCATGTCTCAGAGCTCAGCTCAAACACGACCACCATCTCCGTCTCTTAGCACACCTGCCAGAGTGATTGCTCCAACCTTCAGGCTCCTGTTTTTAGCATTTAGATTTGATGCTTTGCACTGTGGATTGATGACCCATGCTCTGGTTGCCCATCATCATAGTTCTTACCTGAAGCATCTGTATGAGAATCACAAAGGAAGGGGCTTGTTAAAAATACAGGCTCTGGTGCCCTGCCTGGGGTAGGGCACATTTTCAGCATGTATCCCAGTGATATTCTTGTGCATTCAGATCTGAGAGCAGCAGTCCTGTGAGAGTGTAAGTTCCCTGAGGGCAGGGATCGCATCTTACCTGGCTGTGTAACCATCAGAGCACCTAGAAACTGAAGTGGAAGGGAAGCTCCAAGATCACTGAGTTCAAACACCAGTCCGGTGCTTGACTATCCTCTCAACATTCCTACTAAGTTAAAATTTGCTGAACTTTTCTAATAAGAACAAGTTTGCGTAAAGAACATTCATCAGTGTTTAGTCTAAGATCGCTGTGGACAAACTGCTTTAGTAAGAGAACCTAGCCCAAGCCTCAGAGCAGAAATCTGACTCTAATATTGGTACCTTAAATGTTTGTAGTTTTCATGAGAAACTTGGATTCACTTTTGTCTCCTGGATACTGAATTTCCTAAGTGTTCTCATTCCCCTCTTGTTTTGACCATGGGATACCCATGGTGAAATCCATGGCCACCATCAGCGGGTACATGGGACTTCACGATGCCACAGGGCACCTCACTCATGGTTCCATCAGCTTCTCTAACCTTGTTTTACTTTTGCCTCTTCTTTTTACAAACATATTTTTTGTTTATTTTATCTTGCCATATCGTTTGTATCTTTGCAAACTGTCTTAAATTCTTTTTGTAAGAAAGCAAGTTATAAACAAATAAAATAAATTCCTGAAGCTATAGATGTGCAAATGCTTTCTGAATTTTTTTTTTTTTAACCTGAGGAGAGAAATTGGGCTGAAGGATGAGTCCTTGGCTTGGCAATTCTGATGGAAAGCAGGGCCAGAAAGAACAGATGGAGTAAGTGATGATGCAAGGTCAGAGTTGTAAAAAATTAGGACTCGTAAAGAAAACATGGATTCCGAAAGGATGATGAAGTCTTAGAACAGGAAGAGATGAGAGTGGTTTTAGAGTATTAGTCATAAAAGGCAGAAGCAAGAAAAAGCTTTTAGAGCAGGAAGAAGTACTTAAAACAGGGGCAGTTTCAGAGAACTAACCGTGGGGTCTTTATACCCAGAGAAGGGAGGGCCTAATTCATTGTAGTTCTGAGGCTCCAGCGCAGAAGGACTCCTGTTGGGTTCAGATGGCTGCATGGAGGAATGAACTTAGGGTCCAGGGAAAAAAAAGATCTTACTTCCCCAATGATTACGAAAACTAAAGAAAAGCCCCTGGGCTAGAATCGGAGGTTGAAAGGAGAGTATACAGGAAGGGGAGCCAGAAACAATGATAGAAGTCGGCCCTGTATTGAAGGCATGCCACATGAATTGAGTATTATGGGTCTGTGTGCATAAAACTTACCCAAGGTGCATACCTTTGGTATATTGAGGCCCGTAATAAATTGTGTGAAGTTTACGTAGGAGAGTAGAGGTGGAGAGACAGGGAGCAAGGCAGTTATAAGACAAACTTTTTTTAAAAATTGAAATATAGTTAATTACAATATTGTGCTAGTTTCAGGTAAACAGCAAAGTGATTCAGTAATACATATATATTTTTGCAGATTATTTTCCATTACAGGTTATTACAAGATATTGACTAGAGTTCTCTGTGCTGTACAGTAAATCCTTGCTGCTTATCTATTTTATGTATAGTAGTTTGTATTCGTTAATCCCATACTCCTAATTTATCCCTCCTTCTCCCTTTCCTAGGAGAAACTTCTGACTTCAGAGGGGCAGGCAGTATCGGACTATGATCTGTGTAGCATGGAAAATGCCTAGGCCCACGGGCTACACTTCCATAGGTGCTGGTAACCGCTAAACACCTTTGGGCTGCCCCAACTCAGGATCACAATGCTTCAGGGGGGCACCCCGGTGGGCAGGAACTAGCCTTCACAGGAGTATCTGATTCCACCTCAGGATCCAGGGCCCCAAAATATCATCAAACATAAGAAAAGAGAAAAGTATTTATTGAATGATTGTTCATTCTTTCATTCAACACTTATTGAGTATTTAATGATCACTGAGCACTGCAGTAGGGAATGGAGATATAAAAGATACTAACACATATTTCTTGCCCTTAATAAGCTCCAAGGTCAGGGAGAAAACCTCCATGTAAACAAACTATTACAGTGTTTGGTATGACTAATGCCAGAGTTGTGCAAAATGCTACAGTATAGATAAGATTACAGAGGATGGAACAACTAACCCTGCCCTGGAGAGGTAGAGAAAGGGGGAATATTTGGTCAGGGTCTTGAAGGATGAGTAGGAGTTGTATAGATAGAACAGAGAGAACAGCATAGGCCAAGGTACAAAGGTCTTAAATAGAAGGGAATGTTTTTGAAACCCTGAGAAGTTTGGAGTAATTAGAATAGTGTGGAGTAAGAGTGGCAGGATATGTGGCCGAGGGTTTGGAGCTGGACTGTGACGTTTCCTCATATGACATCCTAAAGAGTCTGTATTGTCTTTCAGGCAGAACAGTAACCTCAGACATGTTAAAGAAAAGTAACCCTTGAATAATCACCACCACCTGCTGGGAAACTTCCAGGATCCTGATATCGCATGGGGTGTCCACCCTTGAGCTACCGTCAGAGTGGCAGTTTCCTGATACTTTAGGTCCGAGGTGAGGTGGAGAGGCTTAAAAGGTGTAGGCCAGCTGTCAGGTTAACACTGTGGGTATAGCAGAATCACTAGGGTGGGTTCTGGAAGCCCCATTTTACCTGGCTGGGAGCCAGGAATGGGCTGAAATGCCCCTGGTTCTGAAGGCCCAGTGTGGGCCTTCAATCCTTGGGCCCAGTTACTTTACAGAACAGCAAGAGTGAATTCGCATGCCAGGAAAAAAATGAAACGCGGAACTTCCTCCTTGGAATCAAGTTGTTATTGTTCAAATGCATTATTAATGACCAGGGCTGCAATCATTTATAACACGGTCATCACAAAAGCAGCTGTTACCATTTACACATAGCTCTCTGCGAGTTTGTTATTAAGGTAATATTTTACCATGCATGCAACTTGCTCAGGGGCTGCATGCCTAATGCTTGGCTTGAACAGATCCCCCACTCCCTTCTTAGAAGTAATCACCCCTTCCCTTTCTTAACAGCGATGCCAAATGCCAGGGAAGGGAGGCAGGAGAAGGAGATGAAAAGAGGAAGCCCTGAAGAATGGAAGCAGAAATACAGGCCATATTTCCCCGCCCCCACCCCCATCCTTTTTTCTCCCCTGCCTTTTTTTTTCTTCTTCTTTTGAATGAAAAATAAAAATGCAGAAAACCTCAGGAGCCTTGTAACTTTCCAATTTTTATTTAAAAATAAACCACCGTCGCGGCTGTCACCACTCCTGTCTGCGGAGCACAAGTTCCGACCCCACCGCCCAATATTTACACACAAGAAAGTAAATGCTCTAAAGAGAACAAATAAATCAGCTTAGATTCTACAAAGGAGTAGAGAATTTGCCAAAAAGGAGAATCTGGTTGCCAGCATAGTCCTTTGAGGCCCCCACCAGCCAGCAGACCCAGGGTGACAAAAGGCCTGGGCGACAGATATAGAAGGAGCAGAAGGCCGTGTGTGGCCTGGTGGTCCTGTGCCCTCCCCAGGCCGGACCAGCCCCTTGAGTTTTTCCTACTCCTGTAGGATGGTCCTGGACATCTGTATCGAGGGTGCTAGAAGCACTGGTTGGGAACAGACTGCAAGACTCAAGAAAGAACTCAGGCAGCTGGGAAAACTCTAGAGGGACCCACACCCCAGGGGCCAAGTAGAGTCTGAAAATGCTGAACTTGCCTGAGCTTTCACCTGATCACTAAGAGGACAGCCTCTTCACCCTTTCCAGCCAGGAAAATAGGGGCATCACAGGAGGACCTGAGGCGTGACACTCACAGCTGATGGTTGAGTGCACAGTGAATGGGTAGGTCACCCAACAAACGCTACAGAGTGGACTATAGGGGCCAGAGCTATTCTAAGCACTGGGGGAAAGTTGGCTGCATGGCACAGACCTCATCTGATCTGAGAGGTCATGGAAATTTGATGCAAGTCAAGAGCTGGAGGGGAAGGTTAACTTGGCCAAAGGGGAAAGTAGCAGCATGTGCAAAAATCCTGGAGCAAGAGGGAGATTCGATTAAGGAACTGAGGGGAGGATATATGCTGGGGTTTGAAAAGTGAGAGGAGCCCAGCCAGGTTGTGTAGGGCCTTGGTAAGGATTTTGATCTACATTTTAGGAGCAATGGGAAACCAATGCAGGCTTTCAACCTAGGAGGACAGGATGGCCAAATTAGAGTTTTGAAAAGAGCTCTTGGACCACAGGGTGGAAAACAGACTAGACGGGTCAGCCTGTGTGAGGTGAGTTCAGAAGCTGTGACCAGCAGTAGAGGATGGCACTTTGGCCGAAGGTGGTGGCTGAGGGAAAGGGAGAGCCAAGAAATAATGAGGCAGTCAAATCAGCAAGGACTCGGTGATCAACAGGTTGAGGGTTTCAGAGAGAGAGGGAGCCCCCCGGTTTTCTAGCTTGTGCGGATGGAAGTCCAGACTTTCTGAACTTGCAGAAAGAGAACAGTGGGAGAGGCCAAGACTGAGAGTAAAGAGAGGGATTTCAATTTTGAAAGTGTTGAGTTAGAGGCAGCTTTGGGATAGCAAAGTGGAGATTCCAAGTATGCCATTGGAAATGCAGCTCTGGAGAGTACAGGACAGGTCTGGATTGGAGACAGGTGAGGGAGCCATTGGCATAGGGATGATGATTGAGGCCAAACGCATGGGGAAGGTCAACTTTGGAAAGAGTCTAGAATCGTAAGAAATGAGGGCCAAGTTTTTAGGAGCTCCAATGTATAGATGGCAGATGGCAGAGAAAGATGAGCCCACAGAGGAGACGGAGAAGCCCCTAGCCAGGAGAAAGAATCCGGGTGAACCCAGCATCACAGAGAACAAGAGAGGTGGTTCTTCAACTGGAGACAGTGGTCAAGAGGGTGGAATATCACTGAGAGGTCAAGGGAAACAAGGGGTGAAAAATGTCCATTAGACAGATACACCGACATCCACTGGTGACCCAGGCTATGGTCGTATCTGTTGTATATGAAGGCACCCAACACTGTGATGGGCACATAACCAGCCCTCCATAAATGTTGGCTCTTGTTAAATTCCCTCTCTAAGGTCTTTAAGTCTAATATTCTCCTATACTGTTGAAGGAAAAAAGAAAAGGAGACATAGGCTAACGTTTTAACAGGAGACCTTTAAGGTTAAATCTAAAGAATTTCCCAATACGAAGGCCTATAAAACACCCATAAAAGCTGTTAAAGACAGTGAGAGAATCCTGGATGAAATCAGGATCAGGTCAGATTCCTATGTGTCTGGGACAGGTTTGACACAGCCCTTCCTCGAAGCAGAGAACAAACCCACATCTCAGGACTGGTCACTTCTGCTCTGGGTGGTCCCACCCTTCCTTCCCTGTCCCCATGGAGATGAAAGCCTTCTCATTTCAATAGGCTGGAGCCCAGGTTAATGTGACCAGGGCCACCAGCAGAAAGCGCCCAGAAGACAAGCACAGAAAAATAGGCTTGAAGGGCCACTGAGTGGCCAGGATTACAATGTAATGCCCGGCCTCGGGTCAGTAATGGCGAGGTATTAGTCATCCCTTCAGACCTCAGCTCCATTATTTTTGCCAGAAATGTGAGAACAGCTCTCAGTAATAACATGTGGAATCACTTCCAACTATTTGCCTTTCAAGTCAGCCTCCTCAGGTCAGGTGACATATCTCGTTTAACAGGAGGTGCCATTAGAGGGAAGATTCAACGTGCGGCTAAAAGCATTTGTAGCGGGAGATGTGGGTGTGTGGCTGGTAACTTGCGAAGACTGCGTCCCTTCCCTTGTTCTGTTGGGTTTTGTTATGGACGCCTTTTTCTTTTCTGAAGGAGGCTGGTCATTAACCCTCCCCTGCCCAGAGCATCCCCTGGCACAGCCAGGGCAGGTTGAGCAGAATTAGAAATCTCTCCTGCTCTCACCAGAGCTTGCAGGAGGCTCCCCGGGCTGGCACGATTACTCCAGGCATCTCGCCATCCTTGTGCGCCTGTCCCTCACCCTGCTTGGGTGACCTGGTGTCTCCCTACGCTGATGTCTTACAGAAATAACTATAGCTGTGCAAAGAGAGCCACAAATCTACTGGCCCACGGAATTTGTATATGGCCCACGGAATTTGTATATCTACCCACAAAATGAGTCATGCCTCTTGCCACGCCTTGACAGGCCCAGAAGCCATATGCCAAGAACAGCAGGAAGGAAGGGGTGAAACTCTAGAAGAGGAACTTGTCATTTGATTGAATTTTCTCACTTTTACTGAGACTTAAGTACTTTTTCCCTGAAGGTAAAAGGACCCTTTAAGGCCCTGCCTGCGCTTCTTAAATCTTTGTCCCCGAGTAAACTTTCCAACTCCTGGAGTCCTGACTTCTCTGAGCCTCAGATTTCTTCATCAGAAAGATGGAAACAGTAACTGCCACCTATCAAAATAGAGGCTATAATTAAAAGCATTGAGCACAGAACTAAATGTGTATCAATTACATCTCTTTGGGCTACGTGTTACAAAGGATCAAATCCCCAATCAAATTACCTAAACAAAGAGGGAATGTGTTGGATGGTGTAACTGACAAGTCCAGAGCCGAGCCTGGCTTTAGATATCTAGAGGGTGACCCAGGAACTGTCCCCAGGACAGAGTTTCTCTCTCACCATCCCATTCCGCTGTCCCCGTTCCACGCCATGCAAGACCTGGTGGCAGCAAGATGGTAGCAGCTGCTTCAGAATGGCATTCTCACAGTCCCAAGCCCAACAGAGAAGGAGCTATTCTTCCCCTCGACAATTCACTTAAGTCCTGAGCTGGACACTCACTGGGTGAGTTGGGTCATCCCTGAACCAGTCACCATGACCTCGGGCTTGGAATGTGATCACTGGTTTAAACATTTAACCTTGAATCTCAAACTCCACCTGGAGGGGAAGAATAAACGGGGTGGCCTACCTATCTCAAGGAACTGAGAGTTGCATGAAAGATCATTACAAAAAAAAAACAGGCAGGGAGGATGTTAGGTATCCAAATATAGAATTATCCACTGCAAATAATAATTTACCATCCTGCCCCACGTGAAAGAAAAGGGTTATTTGATAGTAATGTGTAATAAAGGAAAGCTCCATGGAGTCTCCCCTAAAACTTTTCAGCAAAGTATCCTTCTCTCCATATACTAGTAATATATTGATTGTACCCGTTATGGCACTTTTCTCAATCTGCCTTCTATTAGAGTTACTTACTGTCAGTCCCTGTCAGCTCCATTGCAGCTGAGCCTCTAGAGATCAAGATTCCCATACCCCACACAGCACCAAGCAAGTAAGGGGAAATCCATTCACATAGGAGATGCTTCCAGACCCATGCTGGCTCCCTGTGTCCAGCTCAATTCTCTTCTTCTTTCCCTTCCCCTGACCATTTCATCTGTGTCGGGGGAGACTCGTAGAGACCAGTGGCCCCAATGAACTCTAAGGCAAGATGTTCCCCGAAACCCCCTCTTCTGCTAGAATCTGCCTCTGTTACAGCTTCTCTCATATTGTATCTCAGATGGATTTCCGGGTTCTCCACCACAAAGAAAAATCTCTGGGAGCAGGTAGGACCTTATCTTTTCACCTTCATTATCCTTGGTGCCTAGAACAGTATCTGGCTCAAAGAAACTGCCCACTTAAGTGGCGTAGTTATTACCCTAGATCTCACTCACAATCACCCCCAGATTCTCAAAGAAGAGCCTCACAGTCAGAGCTACAGAAAAGGCAGGTACCTGCTCACGTGAGAGGTTAGAGAGCTAGAGGGTTGTACACAAACCATTTAACCAGAGAAAGGGCGGTAGGACTCACTGTCATTCCTGTTCTGTCAAGCTGGAGCAGATAGATGGTACAGGGAGCCTGGCAGGATATAGGATGTAAACTGAGCTAATGGGAAAGGGGGTGACATGGTGGGGGGAGGGGACTTGGCTTGATTCAGCATCAGGTAGGTACCCATAGGGAAGGGGGAAGCCAAATATTTAGTGGGGAGCTGGCAGTAGAGACCCTCCAAGGCAGATGGATAATATGGCTGTGGCTTTGGATGGTCATCCTGGTCAGAACAGACCCCAGTGGCATCAGGAAGCCAAGAGGAACAGACTCAGCTCCCTGGGATGGGGGTGGGAAAGGGCCAGAGAGGAGGTCAGTCCTGCAACCTCAGTCAGGCAAGACCGGCGCTCTGGGGCAGGAGAGCTAACGAGGAATCCAAGCAGAACCCCAGTGGTATGAATCGGCCACTTTAGTAATGATCAAAGGAAGGGTGTTTGCTGGATTCTGGGTCTATGGGCAGACATCTGAGAACAGCAGTGCCTCTACCGGTAAGATGGAGATGCTGGTACCCTCCCAGCCCAGCTAAGGCAGGGATGTGCCTCTAGGAAAAGGCCTGTGGGGCTGGGGAAGGTAGAACTCACAGGCTGGGCCGTGTGAGAAAGATTTCCTGGAAGACTCCCAGACTGAGTGTGTGTCTAGGGCCAAGGGCTGAGTCACTGCCAGCAGCATCTGACCTCACGGATCCCCCTAGTCAACAAGAAGCAAGAACAGGAGGCTCCGGAGGCTCCCTCGGCTTTAGAGTAAGCTCTGCAAACAAAACTCAGTTTTTAGGGGTTAATCCACAGCCCCAGGAGGAGGTGGAGGCCTCCTCTGCAGGGCAGAGCCAGCGAATGGGCTGAGACTGAAGGCAAAGCACGGGGCTGCTGGACTGAGGTTAGTTTGGCAGCAGCTCCAAAGAGCAGCCCTTCAGTCGCTGGGCTTGTCTGAGCCCTCAAACGCCAGCTGCTAGGGCTGAGCTGTGGAGGCCACCACCTCTGTCTGTCTGTCTGATGGTTTGCTGCTCTGAATCTCACTTCCCCAGCACCCAGGGCACCCAGGACACTGCCTAGTCTATGTGGCTGACCCCTTGTATGTGTTCTCGGCACCTACTATGTGCACAGCCTCCCACCCCCTCATTCCCCTCCCTCCTGCCTCTCTCCAGCCCCCCCCCCTACTCCCCGCCCGAGGAAGGGGGACCTGCAGGCTCAGTCAGCCCTCTGGCCAGCCAATGTAAACTGAGCTAATGGGAAAGGGGGTGACATGGTGGGGGGAGGGGACTTGGCTTGATTCAGCATCAGGTAGGTACCCATAGGGAAGGGGGAAGCCAAATATTTAGTGGGGAGCTGGCAGTAGAGACCCTCCAAGGCAGATGGATAATATGGCTGTGGCTTTGGATGGTCATCCTGGTCAGAACAGACCCCAGTGGCATCAGGAAGCCAAGAGGAACAGACTCAGCTCCCTGGGATGGGGGTGGGAAAGGGCCAGAGAGGAGGTCAGTCCTGCAACCTCAGTCAGGCAAGACCGGCGCTCTGGGGCAGGAGAGCTAACGAGGAATCCAAGCAGAACCCCAGTGGTATGAATCGGCCACTTTAGTAATGATCAAAGGAAGGGTGTTTGCTGGATTCTGGGTCTATGGGCAGACATCTGAGAACAGCAGTGCCTCTACCGGTAAGATGGAGATGCTGGTACCCTCCCAGCCCAGCTAAGGCAGGGATGTGCCTCTAGGAAAAGGCCTGTGGGGCTGGGGAAGGTAGAACTCACAGGCTGGGCCGTGTGAGAAAGATTTCCTGGAAGACTCCCAGACTGAGTGTGTGTCTAGGGCCAAGGGCTGAGTCACTGCCAGCAGCATCTGACCTCACGGATCCCCCTAGTCAACAAGAAGCAAGAACAGGAGGCTCCGGAGGCTCCCTCGGCTTTAGAGTAAGCTCTGCAAACAAAACTCAGTTTTTAGGGGTTAATCCACAGCCCCAGGAGGAGGTGGAGGCCTCCTCTGCAGGGCAGAGCCAGCGAATGGGCTGAGACTGAAGGCAAAGCACGGGGCTGCTGGACTGAGGTTAGTTTGGCAGCAGCTCCAAAGAGCAGCCCTTCAGTCGCTGGGCTTGTCTGAGCCCTCAAACGCCAGCTGCTAGGGCTGAGCTGTGGAGGCCACCACCTCTGTCTGTCTGTCTGATGGTTTGCTGCTCTGAATCTCACTTCCCCAGCACCCAGGGCACCCAGGACACTGCCTAGTCTATGTGGCTGACCCCTTGTATGTGTTCTCGGCACCTACTATGTGCACAGCCTCCCACCCCCTCATTCCCCTCCCTCCTGCCTCTCTCCAGCCCCCCCCCCTACTCCCCGCCCGAGGAAGGGGGACCTGCAGGCTCAGTCAGCCCTCTGGCCAGCCAGTGATTTGGGCTACAGATTCTATGCATGGTGGGGATGCCAGGAAGTAGGGTGCCCAGCAAGTGACTGGGGAGAGGAGCAGAGAGACGAGAGAGAGAGGGGGGACCATGCTCTACATTTTCTCCGAAGTCCTGAGGCCCTGAGTCTGTCTCTGCCTGCTCTGGAGCACAGGGAGCATGGACTCTGGGCATCGCCCGTCCCGGAGATCACACACACTCAGAGCCAAAGCTCCAGGTCAGGGGTGGAAACTGACATTGAAATGTACCATTTGCTCAAGAGCAGGGCTGGCCTCTGGTTTCTCTGGGGGCTGGATTTCTAGAAAGAGAAGGGTCTCCTTCGCCAGGCTGCGTCCCTTATCCCATCCCACCCCTCACCCAGCCCTTCCCCACTGGGTCCCCTGTGAGGACCCCCTGCCCATCTCTGCAAGGCCTTGGGGAGCCCTGGGAGGGGGAGGGGGCACGGAGGCGGCAAGAGCGCGGGGTGGGATTCGAGAAGGGGTTGCCTCGGCGCGGCCGTCCCCGAGCACCTCCCCTAGGGAGGGAGAGAAAGCACCGCAGAAGGAAAGGGGAGAAGGGGCGCCGGCGAGAATACAGTGCAAGCAGCGGCCGATCCGTTCCTCCGGAATCAGCAGGCGGCTCGGCCCGAGCTTCTAATCAACGGCCGCGGCTCGGGCCGGCTCGGGCCCCGCAACCAGTGCTGGGGCCATGTCAGCTCGCTGACACTATTGCCCTCGGATGGGCGTGCAGGCCCCCCGCCGCCGCGGTCCCCGGCTGCTTCCCGCGGGAAAAAGCACTCGGCGGACGCAGCATCCGTCCCGGAGCCTCGGGTGGAGGAGGGAGGCGCGGGGATCCTTGCCACCCCGCGGAGCCCTCCCGACGACGCTCCGCCGCCCAGCCCGCCCGTTCCCTTCACCCGGCCTTCTGCCCCCTATTCAGCACTGGGGCGGGGAACCGCGTGCGACCTCAGGCCTCCCCCGGGGTCTGCACCCCGCCACCCCGCACTCACACACACAAACCTGCTCCCAGGAGGAGCAGGGAGGGGCCGCAGCCTCAAGCCGCAGCGCAAAGGGCAGGCGGGAGGCGAGCTGGAGAAAGGGACACAGGGAAACTGGAGGGAGGACCTCCAGCATCCTTGGGAGTGGGCAGAAGCTAAACCCCAGCCGTCCACACCGGTGTCCCCACCTGCTCCGGGTCCCTGAAAAGACAGCAGATTATCAGGAGCCCGGGATGGAAGACCCAGCTCCCCTCCCTCACCTGCCCATCCCAGGATCCCAGCTCGCTCTTTCGGACCCGTACCCCCCGCTCCTCCCCTTGGCTATGGGCGTGGCCTCTCTGCCTTCACCAATGAGAACCACGCCTCAAATCCGGAGGGCTGGCCTCAGTGATCAGAGCTCCCAGGAGGTGCAGATCAGTGATGCTGGGCCAGGGTGCTACCATACCCATTCTGGATAAGGATAGACAGATGCTCTCTCAAGCTTGGGTAGAGCACAGCTTCTAAATAAATGCACTATTTCCACCTTCCCACCAGATTGCCTGACCTCAGCTCCTCTGTGGAAATAAAGACACTGCTGCGATATTAGGCAAGGCTCCCCGCTGGTGAGGAAGGACCCAGGGCACACATCTTTAACTCCACTATCTTATGCTTGCAGTCGGTGTATCCCACCCCAGCAAGCCTCCCACCTGGAGGACTTACCTGATCCACAGGGACTCTCTCCTCTTCCCTAACCCATGCATTTAAAAATCTGCTGCACACAATGCCATGCTTGCGAGGAGCATGTTCTGGCGTTATTCTCCAATAGTTTCAAGTGCCTATGTTTGACTCCCCCGGGGAAGGTAAGGTCATCACAAGCGGTAACTATTGCTTTGCTTGTTTTGATTCCCACGGAGCTGAGCTTAGATTGATGTAGCATAAGAGCTCAATAAACGCCCATGGACTTGGCTAATGGATGCACAGACTTGCAGGGAGCACTGCCCCATTAGGAGAGAAAGATGGCCTTACTCCCCTCTTCCCTACCAAAAGTAAACCAAGGTCCTGTGTCCTGGGGCGGGGGGCGTCTCAAAAATCAGCAGAGCTCTGCTCTCCCCCTCATCCTTGCTTGCCTCCAGCCACCTTGGCCCTCTGGATCCCTGTGGGTTTAGAGAGGCCGATGCTTGTGGCTCTTACCAACATCAATTTGCAGTCGACAGGATGCAAATTCACCCTATGCTGCGTTCATAAATTAATCTCCTGGGATTAGATTCTGTGTTTTAGTAACACTCCTGAGGCATTGTATTTACACATTAATAATAAAATTAAAAAGTGAGACAAGTTCTGACAACTTTCAATAACATTCAGAAATAAAGTGTGAGGCGCCGAAGTGTCCAAAGTTAATTAAGACCATTTGGTGCTGGCAGGGGTGGGGGTGATGCCTGCTGGTCTCCAACAGGTGCTATTTCTGAAACCCAATTTCCCTGTCTGCAACATACCTGATGCCTGCAGAAGACAAGGTGCTGAAATAAACAAAACTAGTGGCATGAGCTGGGACTATCTCTTGTTTGGGTTTACAGTGCTGGGGTTTACAGTGCTGTGGACACTTGGCTGGAATTTGTGGAGGGTCTCTAGGAAAAAAAGAGCCCTTTGGCCCTTCCCTGTGATTAGCAGGTGACGTGTCCAGACTGTTCACATCTGCTCCATGCAAGTGGGGTCCTGGAGGAAGTTAAGGGGTGCCCTATTCCTTGGGGAGGGGCTGGCAGCTCACTTTTCCACTTGTAGATGTAAGAGCCTTCCAGACCTCATCCCAGAACGAGAGGGGAGACAGCTCTAGAACCCAAAAAGAGGGACTCTGGACAGAATCCTAAAACAGGGTGCAGAGTGAAGCTGGACTTCCCTGCTCAATAAGTAGTATGATTTATTGCACAAATACTTGTACTTTAAGCCTGCATACACTTATGCAGTTTTGTATTTTCTTCATTTCCCTTTTAGCTTCTTTCAGTTGTAGAATAGTTCCTTTAAAAAAAAAACTGCAGAGCCTTTCTTTCATAAAGGACTTAGAAGAAGGGTAAGTAGAATTCACTTTATTTCTTTCTTGAGCCCAAATGGACCACTGGGTGTAACGCATGACAGGGACAAAAGGGAGAAACTCAGAGGAATATTTTGGGTGCTACCATTGGGGCCCCTCCAGAGTAGATCTTCTCAGAACTCTTTTCTTCACTTTCTCCGCAGCGTTTTGTTCATTTAAGGGACAAATGAATCCCTTCCCGTCCCACAGGATTTCCCTTGATTTTTATTGGCAGTAGAAATGACGTCAGTATACCAAACTCTTCAGCCTAATCCCAAACGATATCTAATTCCAGCTCATCATTCTCAATCTTTGCTAGAGTCTATCATCTGAAAGAGAGAAGACAAAGGACAAAAGGAAGTGGGCGTTTGGAAGGAGAATGACCATCTGGGTTCCCATCACAGCCTGAGATTTCCGACCCAATTAAGATTTTTGGTGGGTGACTGTAAGTCTTGTTTCCCACTTTGGACATCTGGCCCTTGGCTTCAGTAAAGGGCTTCTCAGTAACCAGGCAGATCTTGCCTCTCTTTTGAAACATGATGTTTCATGGGAAAATATATTTCATAAGGAATGAGGGTTGGGTCTAGCCACGTACTTTCACTACACCTCCCGTCCCAACCCTCTAACCAGGGAACAAGTTAAAAATAAAAAGAAATACCAACTGGGCAAAAGCCCTCACAATACAGTTGACTCAGTTCCTCAACATGGCCTCATAGAAACCGACTCCTCTCCCAAGTCTTATGTTTGCCATGATTGCATGCCTGTTTGCTCTAGAGCAAAGGAAAGTCATCTGACCTTCAGATGAAGCTCAGACTGGGAGATGTTGCTGCTCCATGGCTAAATTGCTAGAGGAAGGATAAGTGTTCAGGAAACCCAGGGATTGGGAGCAAGGAAAGATCCATCAGCTGAGCTATACCAGGAGGTTGTCTGCCCAGGGGACTGGCCTGGGGAGAAAACCTGTAAACTGCCTGGTAGTTAGAAAACGGGACTTTGCCTGCACCAAGTAGTTCATTCTTTCACTCTAAACAGCTCACAATAAGTGTCAGTGTTCTGTGGCCCACTGTGGAGAGAGGTTTCTGGAAAGAATAGAGGCAGTGCTACAGGTCCAAGGCTGTTATTTAGAGAGATGAGTGCAACACCACTGACTTTTGCCTCTTGACCGATCAATGCAGATGTAACGGCCGCATCTGTGTCTTGGGAACCAGGGAGGCAGATGATGGGGATTCAGAAGTGGCCGCTGCTATGTCCCCAAGATCTACTGTAGGATGTGGCCTGGGGAGCCCTGATTTCATGGCCAGACTCACCCCCTACCCTGCCACCCTCCTCCAGCTTGGCTAGCCCCTCAGAGGCTCCCTTCTTAGACATCAGAATAATTATCCCAGCAGTATCCTCTGTCTTCAGTTATCCCTCACCAGGTTTGCAAGGCTTCCTAGGAGGAAAGCAAGACAGGGATGGTCCCACTGAATACTAGGCTCCAGAATTTCAAGGATTTTTAAACCACTTCTACGAAACATTCCTTGAGAACTCAACGATTTTCTCATCATGTTCAGTATGATGTAGACGTTTAGCATGAAGGTCTGGAGTAGACTGTCTGGATTTGACTCTTGGTTGGAACACTTACTAGTTATGGGACCTAGAGTGAGAAGATTAACCTCTCAGCTATGCGTCAGTTTCCTTATCTGTAAAGTGTAGTAGATGATACCCAAGTTCCCAGAGGTATTGTGAGGTTATTGAGTTAATTAAATTAGTTGATTCACATAAAATGTTTAGAAGAGTGCCTGGCATTATTATTAATAAGAATATGTTTAGTTTAAGTCCTGCCAGCTGAGAAGATTCTACTTCCTGGCCTTCTTCTTTCTGGACCAGGTGACCTCAACTTTTTCTTTACCCTTGCAAAATTTATCCCAGCCAGGTAAGGAACTGATCCTCCACATAGAATTAATAGGGCTACTAGAACACCTGGCAACTGACCCAAAAGAGGGAGGAAACAGTGTTTATCATAATTTATATGTTTACATTCACAATGCTCCTGATCTTATCACTGGGAGCTCCTGCATCTCCAGCCCTATGCGCCTGGAGGTACTGAAGATTTTCAACCTGCAGACCCAAACCTGCCCTGTCCCTAACCTGCCCTGACCAAGCCCAGTTGTTTATTAGGGACCCTACCCCACCTGCGGTTGAGGGGCTATAATTGGTCTCGCTTCCCTAAGCCAGATACCCAGTGGGCCCAGAGCTAAACCCACGAGGGTTTTAAAGTCCACCAAGCTTCACCTTTCCCACTAGTGCTCACCTTGTCCTCCTAGTGAGCATGGCTGGATTCTGTCCAGTTTTGAATTTGCACTCTAATTCTCTTCTAGAACCATCACCCCACCCTAAATCTCTGTTTTAGAATCTTCCAATTTTTACATCCTATATCAGTCCTTTTTCCAAATAAACTGAACTCTATCTCAATACCCTCAGTCCTTGGCCTGGATCATCGCTGAAATGTCCAAAGCGCCCCCACCACCTGCACCGGGAGAAGCAATGTGTCAGCACTAAACTTACCATGACAATTGCCTTGCCTGGAGTCTCCCGGTGCTGAGCTGAATCTACCAGCTTACCCTTGAGAGACCGCCTTACCACTGGGGCAGACTCCACTAGTCCCCGCCCTGCCTGTAGTTAGTTTCCTTCTCTTTCTTTCCCTGTCGACCCATGGCTCAAGTTGCTACATGCCCTGTGGCCAACGCCTGGATGTTATGACAACTACAAACTAAGTTTTATACATGCAATTTGTCTGATGTTACTGCTCACCTTACAGCTCCACTAGGATGCTTGCAAAACACATCAAACTCGATAGTCCAAGAAACTCATGATCTTCTGCCCAAAACCGAACCCCCTTTCCACTCTGATGCCCTTCTAATCAGTTTTCCACACTGCAACTAGAGTGATCTTTTCAAAATGCATATCTGTTCATCACGCACATATACACTTAAAACTCTTCATTAGCTTGTCATCGTTCTTAGGATAAAGGCCCACAAAAGGGGGCTTCAAGGCTGGCTGCCTTTCCAGCTTTACCTGGTCTCGCTCTTCCTCTCCCTTGCTGTAGTCCAGACACCAGGATGACAGCACTCAGGGCACTTTGGAGGGAATTAGATAAAGGTGCCCCTTCTGGGAAACCCAACTGGAAAAAGATGCCCTTTCCTGGGGGCTGACACAGCTGCTTATGTGGCTGTAGCTTGGCAATTGGAGCAGGGCTGGCTGTTAGCTCCCTACACACCTTCCTCAGCCCAGCTGTGACCTCTGTCCACAGCACAGCCTGTGCTCTGGCCAGGCCGGTCATCCTTGCCGGTCATTTCTTTAGTCCCCTCAAAATACACCATGCTGCCTCCTACCACTAGGCTTTGCTCATCCCGCTTGCTCTGCATGGGACTCTCCTGCCCTCTCTCACTCTCCTGCCCTCTCTCTTTACCCAATGATCTCCACCTTGTCCTCCAGATTCCAGCTCAACCATCACATCCTCACGAAGCCCTCCTGATCTCTCCGCCTCCCCAACTTATTAGGATAAATTCCTTTGGGATAAGCTCTCACCAGACAGTGTTCCCATGCCTCTTGATACTGATCTCATCTTACAAGCTTACCCTCATTTGTATAACTAATGTCTGACTCTCTCATTGTATTACAATACAAGCTCCATTAGAGTAGGAACCATGTCTTTTTTTCTCTCTCCTTTGTTTCTCCAGAATGTAACACAGTGTCAGGCACATAATAGCTGATGATTAAATATTTATTGAGGACCTACTGAGTGCAGGGTGCTCCATGGTAGACGGTAGTGTCTGGACTTTATAATTGGAACAAGTTATGCTTCCCAGAGGCGTGATTAAGCATGTCAAAGAGGAAAATAATCTGTTCCACTTAATTATGCATTTTATTTAAAAATAGAAGTCTTTATTAAAACAACAAAGCATAAATATTAAAGAATGTATTTAAATAACTTGTACAGTTTAGTGCAAGCTTTAAAGGTGCATAAACACTGAAATGCAATTCAATGCCTTTTTAAATCGTTTTCAATCATTATCTTGACTATCTAATCTTGTCTCAACGTAGGTTGGGAGAAGAAGTAATTCATTTTGACTTCCCTAATTTTGTTTCAAAACCTGCTAAGGCTTTGTCCACAGCTCCAGCAGGTTTCTGGCCTCCCAGGCTTTAGATCAGATTAGAGCAAAAGCCTTTGCAGGTGGTTTGCATCTTTGCTCCTACAGGGAGAGCTCCTACAGTTTTAGAGGGGAAAGGTCCTTCTCCTAAGAGTAAGCATTTTGGATATATATCACCCCTGCTCTTTACCTGTCCAGTTCACCCTGGCCCTGCAGAAAATGGCAGATGGCTCAGAAATGCAAGACCGTGACTTCCACACGGAGACCCATACCTGACTTTTGCACCTGCCGCTTCTTCAGGAAGAAAAGCCCTTTGTGTGCAGCCTTGCTTCTCCCCTGACAGGATTTCTGATCGATTGCTTGATCTACATACTGGTTAGACACCTTCCTAACAATTACAGCCCCAGAACTTAATGTTGCAAACAGAATTGAACTGAGCCCAGGAGGGTTGTAAGGGAGCTGTAACGGTGCCCTACGCAAGGTGTGGCCACCTGCCCATCCAAGGTGTGGCCACCTGCCCATTGGGGATTGATGGCTTATACCACCCAGGTGGATTTGCTTCTGAGTTTAACCTTCCCTATCATCTTTTCCCACAGTTGTATATTTACAGGTGCACAGAGAGGGAAGCCTCTGGGGTGGTGAGAGCTGGAAAATAAGAAGTCCACCCATTGACAGAGTTGCTAAGAGGCCATTAATGCTAAGCTTCAGCGGTGGGACACAGAAAACGGCATTAAAGGATTTACTTTTCATGACCATAATTCACAGTTAATGTACATTTGATGTTTAATGTATGAACCAGAGGTGACTTCAAACTTGCGGACCTTTCCTAAATAGTGTTTTAATCTAAGTTTTTACAAAAAAAAAATAGAGGTTCATACACTCAGTCTGTCAGACAAGAGGGAGGGCAGAAAAGGCAAAGCTAGGTGTAAGAATCCAATGTGGGAGCAGGCTTTTGTTCAGTCTTTTATTGAAGTTTTACCTCTAATCTCTCCCTTTCTGATGCAATTTAAGATTAAATGAAAGGCAAGGCTGACTGTGAATGGTTTTACAAACAGGACAGCCAAGGGGCCCTCAGAAGACAGTTTTGTAAGAGGCTTTGGGCTGCAGTCCCTAGAAAGGACAGAGGTGGGAGGGTGGCAGTGCCCCTGTGCTGGGGGATGTGGCCCCAGGACAGCCGGCCTGTCTGTCCGCCAGGGAGACTGACTTTCTGGGTCCAAATAGGAGGTGATGGTGGTCACAGCACAGCTCACCATGGGCCAGAGTCAGGCTCAGGAGGCCCAAAAGCATAACTGTCAGAGCAAGAGGTGTCCTGCTCTGGTGGAAACAGTCCCAGAGTAAACATTCTGGGTCTTGGGTCCATTGTGTGACCTCAGGCAAGTGGTTCACCTCTCTGGACCTCAGTCCCCTCACCTTAACAACAAGCTTCTCAGGCTAAATCAGTGATTTCAAAGGGAGTCTGCAGGAGCCCTAAGAAACAGGAGCAGCCTCAGGAGCAATGGAGGGTCCAAGTGGAAGGACCCTGGCCCTCAGCACCTCTTCGGCAAGAGCTCACACTCATCTCTTTCATAAATAACGGTTCTATGTAAAAGGAAGGTTTCCCACTTCAAGATAACAACACTGAAAGGTACAATATCAGCTGATGCCTAAGATGCTTTCCAGCCCAAGCCTAGAGAGTAGATATGCAGAAAAGTCACCCAGAAGGATGTCCTCCAAAAAATATTATTCTAAAATGGGCAATGAAATAAGAGTAGCAGCTGACAGGACCTACGGATTGCAAAAGCCACATTACTAGAGATCATTGTGGTGTGGGGCAGGGCTGCCTTCCTTGGAGTTCGGTTGATCTGTTTCAAGGGGAGGAAGATGTATTCCAGCCATGCTGAGCTGCTTCAGAGAAGATGCAAAGTGATCAGGTGCATGGGGTTTTCCAGGTGAGTGCAGTGGAGGGAGATAGGAAAAAGGGAGTTAGGGGTGATTGCAAGGGAATTTCTTTGTAGAGCTGGGGTATGGAAAGAAAGAAAGGGGGCTTCCCTGGTGGTGCAGTGGTTAAGAATCCCCCTGCCAATGCAGGGGACAACGGTTTGAGCCCTGGTCCGGGAAGATCCCACATGCTGCAGAGCAACGAAGCCCATGCGCCACAACAACTGAGCCCGCACTCTAGAGCCCGCGAGTCACAACTACTGAGCCTTCACTCTAGAGGCCGTGCTCCACAACAAGAGAAGCCACCACAATGAGATGCACACACACCACAATGAAGAGTAGCCCCTGCTCGAAGCAACTAGAGAAAGCCCGCGCGTAGCAACAAAGACCCAATCCAGCCAATAATTAATTAATTAATTTTTTTAAAAAAGAAAGGAAGTGAGAGAATTTAGTAGAGTGGGGATGAAGGAGAAAAAAGAAGTCTTTTCAATAAACTTGGAGGATTTCTAAAGCTCTCTTCAGCTAGAATCATTTTATGATTTTTGTGGTTCTTTCCTATCTCTTAACATGGCTGGATAATGGGGAGTTCACTGCAGTAGGAGAAAAACAGTTACAACGAAGAAAGGAAGTAACAGGAGTTTCCAAACAGGCCAATGAATAGAACCCATCAACAGAAACCTCAGGGCAAGTACGGTGAGAATCCACTGTTTCCTTCTTGGTGTATTTATCCAGCCCATTTTTGCTGAGTGTCTCCTCTGTACTAGGCACTGGGGATTAAGGATCGCGAGAAGGACATGCGTGGACCCTGCTCTCAAAGTCCAGTGAGAAAGTCAGGACCTGAACACATGGTTACATGTAGGATGCAGGTGAGAAGAATGGAGGTCCAGACCATTCTGGGGTGTGAACAAGGGGCTCTTACTCACCAGGAAGCACGGGTGGGGAGCGGGGGTGGGGGGGGCTTCTCCCCTGAGGCCTTAGTGTTCTGAGGTCATCTCATCGAGGTTCAGAGTGACTCCCACTTCAGTGGTGGCCCGTGTCCTCTCATCCAGAGCTGCTCCCTCACTCATCTCCCCCGTCCCAAGCCCAGCTCTGGTTCCCTGCTCATCCGAGAGGAAGGCAGGGCTCCAAACACTGCTGGGGCCACCTCCTGCTCCCTCCCTCTGAAACTCTCACCAGCCACCCAGAAAGTTATGTTTCTCTGTGATCCTCCCACCTATTCTTCTAAAGGGACCCCAAGGCTTTCTTCCACCCCCTTTAAAAAAATTTCCTTTCTTAGGTTGCATTATAAAACATACGTTCTGGAAGAAAGAAGGAGATAGACCTGTTCTACTCTGTGGTGCTCAAACCAGACTTGAGTATTGATGGCAATCCTCATATTCAGAGATACATAAAACAAGACTCAGTCAGAGGAGGGTGACTAGGGTGGTGGGAGTACTTGGAACCATAACTCGCCAAGAACATGTAAAGAAATGGGATGTTTAGCCAGAAGATGCAGGGTGAGTAGGTGAGCTCTGTTCCAAAGCCTGAAGGACCATCCTTAGGAAGAGGAGCTGTACAAATCGATGCCCCCAAATAAGAACAAATGTCAATGGGCAAATGTTATAGAACAGATATTCTTATCTCAATTTTTAAAAGGAATTTTATTAAAATGGCTGGAAATGGAATGGAGGCCTTAGGACATCAAGGAAGGGTGAGTTCCCCAAGGGACACATGTAGGCATGGGCTTGGTGGACACAGAGAAATGAGGTGAAGGGCTGGCCCCAAGTTCTTTAAGACACTGCCCAGACCCGACAGTGTGTGACTTTCTGTACAGCTCAAATTAATCTGCCTTCTTTCCCTAGCCTTCAGTCCTTGTCATTCCTCTATCAGACACTCTACCAAGCCCTCCAGAGGCCCCTCAGGGTCCAGTAAGAGAGGAATTTCTGCCTGGAGGGACTCAGCCTCATGGAGCTCTGAGCCTCCCTGGTCCCTCCTCCCAACGCCTCCTGCATGACTGTGCCCAGTTTTCCCCAAGTGAGATCTGCCACATCTCGCCCTGGGCACACAGAGGGCCATCTCTCCCATTGTGCTGTGTGATACTGCGTTTACAGTAAGAAATATACATTTGGTTTTTGTCCCCTTCTGGCACAGAACTCCTAAAACACTTGGAATTTCCTAAGTGATGAGCACCAAAAAGGTTATGTTAATAAGGTGACTCTTGAAAGCCCCTACCTCACCTAAGGATTGGGGCTGGTTGCCAGGGGAACAAGTCACATGACTACAGGTTGGAACTTTCAGTCCCACTACCCTGACCTCCATGGAAGGGAGAGGGCTGGGGGCTGAGTTTAATCACCAATGGCCAATGATTTAATCAATCGTGTCTGTGTAGTGAAACCTCCATAAAAACCCAAAAGGACGAGAGCTTCCAGGTTGGGGAACACGTGGAGATTTGAGGAGAGAAGCGCACTTGGAGAGGGCATGGGAGCTCAGTGCTCCTTCCTCATTCTTTGCCCTCTGCATCTCTTCCACCTGGCTGTTCCTGAGTTCTGTCCTTTTATAATAAACCTGTAATCTAGGAAGTAAAATGTTTCTGAGTTCTGCAAGCTGCTCTAGCAATTAATTGAACTCAAGGAGGGAGTCGTTGGAATCGGTAGCAGGTCCATCAGAAGCACAGGTGACAACCTGGACTTGTGACTGGCGTCTGAAGTGGGTTTGCGGGGCAGTCTTGTGAGACTGAGCCCTCAACCTGTGGGATCTGACACTATCACCGGGTAGACAGTGTCAGAATTGTGCTAATTGCCTGGTAAGTGGGGACCACCACCACCCCCCCCCACACACACACACACACTGGAACTGGGTATCAGAACTTTTACACTGTAAGTGCAAAAAAAGTGGAAATACACAGTCCCTCCAGAAGCCACTGACCTACCTCACCAGCGCACAAGTCCGCCCGCCCTGGGAGTCAATCATTTACCACAGGCTTAAGGGGAACTTGTGTTTTCAGCCTGTCTGTCCCGCTTCTATTCCTGCCACTGCAGATCTCTCACGTGCTATGGCACGTGATACTTTTCCAGGCAAACTTCTACAAAGGCAGAGAGTGAAATGGATTCCTTCCAGGAGAACTAATCCCCCCAAAGCAAAATCTTCCACATGGGGGTGATGATAAACGGATGCCCCTCATCTCAACAAATGAAAGGTCACCCACAGACAGTGCAGAGTAATTATTAAATCACTTCCCCCATTTGTTCAGGATCAGTAGCGACCTTATTACCTGTATCTGAAGACAATGTCTCTAAGTCCTGGGCATGGATCCAAAAAGGTCATTAATAACAGGAGAGTCCCTAGATTTGCAGGGAAAGAAAGATCAGCTCTAATTAAGGAAGCCAAGTATTCCAGACCAGCCTTTTACAGCAACAGTTTGCATGGTAATAACAACAATTTGCATTTCTCAGGCACAGACTTTGCAGCCACCACAAAGGTAGCCAGGCTCACCAAGCCTTTTCCTCCTCCACAAATGGGATGGGACAGAACGTATGTGTTAAAGGCAGCCGGCTAGTGGGGGATTTTCTTACTGTCATTTCTCGGGGCTTCAGATCAGAGGCCACAGGCTAGAACCAGAGGCTCAGATTCCTGCCTCTTTGCCCAGACAACTGGACTTTAAGAAGAGCCAGGCCTGTGTGGGTCACCTCTTGGCAAAGAACGACACTTAGTCCTGACCTGGGTTCTCCAAGTGCCTGCCTTGAACAAGTCTACCCAGGACCTCAAGTTAGGAGGGCAGACCCCATTCCTCAGCTGCCTTAGGCTGACCAGTCAGTCAGCAGAGGCATCTCTGACCTACTTCCTAAGCTGCGGGCCCCCAACTTCCAACTTCCAGCCCCTACAGCGAGATTCTATTTTGCTACCTATCAGAAGAGCACCAGAACCACTGCAATCTCCCCTGCTGCCTCATATCCCTGCTCTTTCCCCTTCTCCACCAGCCCTGAGGAAGCAGCATCAAGAGTTCAGGCTCCGGGGCTTCCCTGGTGGTGCAGGGGTTGAGAGTCCGCCTGCCGATGCAGGGGACACGGGTTCGTGCCCTGGTCCGGGAAGATCCCACATGCCGCCGAGCGGCTGGGCCCGTGAGCCATGGCCGCAAGAAGGGTTATTGTGAAGATCAAACAAAATGATCAAAATGATGTATGTAAAATGCCCATCCCAGTCTCCCACCCGGCCGCGCGCCGGTTTCCTCCGGCTCAGCCTCCTCCTCCAGCGGTCTGGAGCCGGCGATCCGCGTGCAGAGAGAGAGGCAGGTGTACCCTGCGGGACAGGTGGCCTCCAAACCCAGGAAAAGAGGAACAAAGGTGGAGGAGCTGAGAATTTTTGAACTCCAGTCATTCAAAGGGACCCTCAAGTGTAAATATTCCTCCATTCGCCTGGACGGTTAACTCCTATATTCAGAAAGAAATACTCCGGAACGTTATGTGAACTATGTGCTAAACTTGATTGGGATCCCCTAGACTATCGGGTTCTCCCCTAGTACCCTTGCAATACAGTTTAAGATATGAAAGGAAGGTGTCTGAAGACAACCCAGTAGAACTCCAAAACCAAATAAAACTGAATGAAAATTCAAAAAGAAAAGAAAAGAAAATGCTCTTCACAAGCCTTGACTCATAGCACATATCAGAAATCATCATTGCATTATCCCAGACTGCCAAAAAGTAAAGTGGCCAGGATGGACTGAGAGAGTCTTCTGTTTCCTTGGCCCTTTGCCACATCCTGTAGGCCTGTCACCACCCTCACTCTAAACCCAGTGGTGCTGGCAGGATGCAAGTTGCTGCAGCAGTTGGGGTAGCAGTCAGTGACTCTCACCAAAGCAGAACAGTTGAGGGTCACGGAACGTCCTTGGGCAATGGACTGACGTCCCTCACGGTAAGTCTGAAGGATCCTCACGTAACCGGCCTCTGGGTTATTACAGCCAATGGATCTGATTAATCTAATTAAACACGGAATATCCCATTTCCACCTCACTCAGCCCCATGCTCAGGGGGCACCAGGCTAGATCCAGGTTGGCCCCCAAACATGCCTGATAATTAAAACAATTTTTGCCCTGGCTGACTGCTTCCCCCATTACTCTCTCCCATTACTGGAGATGCAAACAATAAATAATTTAATAACCCAGGTTGAGTCGAATCTGGTTCCAAAACAAAGTGTTTTAATTCTCCAGTGTGCCGGCTTTCAGCATTACTGTAATTCCATTTCCCTTCACTTGACTGGGTCTTTTGCTGCTTTTGAGGCTTCTTGTATTTCTCCCCAAGTTTTCCCCACGAGACCCTGACAGCTGCATTATAGTAGGTCTGGGCAGCTAGCATGATATCACTTACTACTCAAGTCCAGGTTGGAAGCAGCAGCACAGTGGCACGTACTCATTAGCCTAGTCATCTGCCCTCTGTCTTGATGGCTGTGGAAAGCTGTCTGTGTGGCCACAGGCAGGGCAGCTGGGCCCTCTCCTTTCCCCTCCATCCTTCTTTTTCTCTTGCCCTGCCTCCCTGTGACCCCTTCCAATCTCAGGCTGCCCTAGCTATAAGGAAAGGACTGGAAGGGGGCGGGGGAAGCACTGGAGGAGGTGGAAGGGGAATAGCCTCTCCCCGCTGGCCCTGCGGTCTGATCCCTCATCACACTCCCTTGCTGGCTCTAAAGGAAAGAGCTCCCTAACCCCCCAAAGAGAGATTAGGTTTTGATACCTTTCAAAGGAGAACCAGAACCACAACAAGCCCTCACGCTGACCAAGAACAATCTCCCTGGGCTTCCCTGGTGGCGCAGTGGTTGAGAGTCCGCCTGCCAATGCAGGGGACACGGGTTCGTGCCCCGGTCCGGGAAGATCCCACGTGCCGCAGAGCGGCTGGGCCCGTGAGCCATGGCCGGTGGGCCTGCACGTCCGGAGCCTGTGCTCTGCAAAGGGAGAGGCCACAACAGTGAGAGGCCTGCGTACCGCAAAAACAAAAACAAAAACAAAAAAAAGAACAATCCCCCTGCCGGTCCTCCCAGTCCTCAGCCCCATCCACAAGGCTCCCCTCCATCCTTTGGAGCGGTAGCCAGAATATGCTGATGTGAGAGTCTGGTGCCCTTGCCCACAGCAGAGCAGCCCAGGGGCCCGGGGAGCAGCAGCTGCAGGGGAGAAGCAGGGGTAGAGGAAATGTACCAATGAAGCTTTCGTTTAAATAAAGAGCGGGGAAGCATTGTGCTCCATTGATTACAATTTTTTTTTTCTGAATATTGTGACATTTGCAGGAAGGCTAATTTATTCAAGCATGGAAATCTTTAAAAACTTAATTAAGGGGCTTCCCTGGTGGCGCAGTGCTTGAGAGTCCGCCTGCCGATGCAGGAGACGCGGGTTCGTGCCCCGTTTCGGGAAGATCCCACATGCCGCAGAGCGGCTGGGCCCGTGAGCCATGGCCACTGAGCCTGCGCGTCCGGAACCTGTGCTCCGCAAATGGGAGAGGCCACAACAGTGAGAGGCCCGCATAACGCAAGAAAAAAAAAAAACTTAATTAAGTTATTTCTGTGATTTTTCCAAGCCTTATTGTTTCGAGTTCACATTTACTTTCATCCTTGTTAATAAAAAATTGGGGAGGGGGGCAGGCAGGGAAGAAATCGAGAAAAATGATCCCATAGAACCTCCCAGGACTGTTTCTAGACGCTGCATTCTCCTGCGAGAGGCTTTGGAGCCCCGGGGCATAGGGGTCCCAGATGTCAGAATCAAAGTCAGGGCCCCACCTGCACGAGAAATGGTGTGGGATTAATGCAAAACCCCGGCCTAACCCTCGGTCACTGCAGCACCTGTAGCAAGTTTAGGGCAGTGTAAACTCAGGTATGATTTTCTTCTAAAACACTGCTGATTGCATAGTGGTTGATGGCTCTCCTTCAAAGCAAGCTGGATACTCTGCCCCTTGGAGAATATCGAGGAGTGGGAGGATGGAGACGTGAAGGGCAGGGGACACGGGTTCGTGCCCCGGTCCGGGAAGATCCCACGTGCCGCAGAGCGGCTGGGCCCGTGAGCCATGGCCGGTGGGCCTGCACGTCCGGAGCCTGTGCTCTGCAAAGGGAGAGGCCACAACAGTGAGAGGCCTGCGTACCGCAAAAACAAAAACAAAAACAAAAAAAAGAACAATCTCCCTGCCGGTCCTCCCAGTCCTCAGCCCCATCCACAAGGCTCCCCTCCATCCTTTGGAGCGGTAGCCAGAATATGCTGATGTGAGAGTCTGGTGCCCTTGCCCACAGCAGAGCAGCCCAGGGGCCCGGGGAGCAGCAGCTGCAGGGGAGAAGCAGGGGTAGAGGAAATGTACCAATGAAGCTTTCGTTTAAATAAAGAGCGGGGAAGCATTGTGCTCCATTGATTACAATTTTTTTTTTCTGAATATTGTGACATTTGCAGGAAGGCTAATTTATTCAAGCATGGAAATCTTTAAAAACTTAATTAAGGGGCTTCCCTGGTGGCGCAGTGCTTGAGAGTCCGCCTGCCGATGCAGGAGACGCGGGTTCGTGCCCCGTTTCGGGAAGATCCCACATGCCGCAGAGCGGCTGGGCCCGTGAGCCATGGCCACTGAGCCTGCGCGTCCGGAACCTGTGCTCCGCAAATGGGAGAGGCCACAACAGTGAGAGGCCCGCATAACGCAAGAAAAAAAAAAAACTTAATTAAGTTATTTCTGTGATTTTTCCAAGCCTTATTGTTTCGAGTTCACATTTACTTTCATCCTTGTTAATAAAAAATTGGGGAGGGGGGCAGGCAGGGAAGAAATCGAGAAAAATGATCCCATAGAACCTCCCAGGACTGTTTCTAGACGCTGCATTCTCCTGCGAGAGGCTTTGGAGCCCCGGGGCATAGGGGTCCCAGATGTCAGAATCAAAGTCAGGGCCCCACCTGCACGAGAAATGGTGTGGGATTAATGCAAAACCCCGGCCTAACCCTCGGTCACTGCAGCACCTGTAGCAAGTTTAGGGCAGTGTAAACTCAGGTATGATTTTCTTCTAAAACACTGCTGATTGCATAGTGGTTGATGGCTCTCCTTCAAAGCAAGCTGGATACTCTGCCCCTTGGAGAATATCGAGGAGTGGGAGGATGGAGACGTGAAGGAGGCAAGCCTGGGATTCAGAGAGCCAGGCCCAGTTTCCTAAGAGGTCAGTTCCCAGAGCCAAATGTCACCCCAGGCAGCTGTGTTGCTTAGAAAATATGAGCTTGGGTCATATCAAAGGCTATTTTTTTCTTCAGCAGGGGCCCCAAATCCTTAGAAGTTGCGTTCATTCCTTTCTCCTGAAGATAGTACCAAGGGTTCCCCCATCCCCTTATTCAGATTAGTTAATGGCCCTCTGTGAGTCGCTAGAGTTTGTGGGTGACTAAGATGCTGGGGCAGAGGTAGAGCAAAGAGTAGACTCAGCCAAGAAACACGGAGGTGAAGATTCCCATTAGAAAAATAAACCCATGCTGGCAGGAAGAATATGCAGAAGCTATTCTATAGTAAACATGAATTCTTACAAATACACAAATAAAACACTCTGGTTAAGCTGGTTCCCCTCTGGGGCTAAGTGCCTTGGTGGGTTTGACGGGAGGCTGAGTGGGGAGGCACTGGATTTCATGTGGCTTTCACGTTTGGAGAGAGTTGGCTGGGGTAAGGGGAAGAAACGTCTCTCAGCTGTTAATCCAGGAAGGCTGAGCAGGCGAGATTTAAAGGGCTGCCTGAATGGTAAAGGACAGATGATTTGATAAGTGAACTTATTTATAAAGAAGGAAAAAATAGTCAAAAAAAGAGGCAGCGAGGACAGCTCCAGAGCCCGGTTGAGGTCTTCCAAAGTAGAGGAGACCACAGAGGGGAATAAGGATGGAAAGAGAAAAGGAGCTCTTCCCCCAGAAGGAGCAAAGCAGGGAGGACAGCAGCCATCTGGGGTCCAGGCTGCACTCACTGCCTTCCAACCAGGGTCTTGCCTGGTCGGAACCCTTCCTGCAAGTGATGCCAACTCTGAGCAACTAGGAATCAGAACCTTCCACTGAGGGTCTCCTTGAATTTCCTTTCCTGGTGTTTCAGCTTTAACCTCCAAACTGCTCCACAGAGCAAATATAGTCCCTTCTCACGTCTCTGGAGTACTTCCATTTCATTGAAAAGAAAATATTCCCATTGTGTACAAAAAGCATCCTGCCCCAACCCCTAAATGTACCCTCTTCTTTGTCCAAGACATCAGAATGGCTTCCCCTACTGGGCCCACAACCCAGGTTATCTGTGTATTCTGATGATATTTGCACATATTATTTTTAAGTCATTAGTCTCTGCCTGATACTGTGAGTCAAGAACTTTAATGGGAGAAGTTTATGGCTTGTCTCTTCCATCAACACAATAATTCACGGTTGTGTGGCATGTGCTGCACTAATGGAGATTGCTTTCAGCTGAGTGTTGGGTTTTTTATTTTCCTCCTCAAAATCATTAGCTAGGTCCTCCTGATCTATTAAAAGGAGCAGCAGCCTTTCCCTCGACCCACGCTGTCTGCTAGCACAGTGGTTCTCCAGGTGTGGCCCTTAAGAGGCCTCCAGGTGGTCTGCCTGCTAATCCAAATGGAAAGACATATAAAAGTGCCTTTTCTTCAAGTACAATCTCCAGAGAAGATTTGAATCTACATTCAAAAGGCCTCAAATGAATATTTTCAGAATTGTAAGTACAATAATGGTTATTTACCCAGGCAAAAGTTTCCCCGGACCATTATAAGGTTTTTGTAGTAATAAGTGAGTATGAGGAGATGCCTGGAGCTGGGCCTTTCTCTGCTGCTCCGAGGTCTGGGGTCTCAGGAAACGCTGTTTGTGCAGAGGGTCATGGCATCAGCTGTAAGTAAGGATCCAGAGAGAAATGTCTCCGGCTACCAGCCCATCCATCTCCTTCCAATGTCAAGAGTGGACAAAGAAGCGAGATAAAATAAAAACCAGTGAAGATGGAGGAGGCATTCATCCCCTGGTTATGTACAAACAGAGACCTGGAAGGCTGGGATTATTAGCCCACCTGCCTTCCCTGAGAATATTTCTTCTCCTGACGGCACCAGTACACAGCCCGGGCCCTGTGTTCAGTGGCACATCACTCTGTACACTGTAACTCTGGTCACCCACACCCTGGTTCTTTAAGAGCTTATCAGAGCCTCCCTTGGTGAGGGAAGAGGAAAAGGTTAATATCCAAACAAAGGTATCTCTGGGCATGTTAGAGTTTGGTTGAATTTCTACCATGGCAACAGGGAAATGGGAGCGGAGACCATTCCTGGAGCCCTCGATCTGATCTCTGAGTGCCCCTCCTGCTACCGTCTCCTTTGTGCACTCAAGCTGTTCCCCAGGTTGATGGAAACTTGAGGTCCAGTTCCTGGGGAGGACAGTTAGAACTCCAGCACCGTTAAAACCCTTCCTTGTCCCTTTAAGGGGCTGTTTCGTTCCTGGGTTGGCCTGTGTGCTTTCTGCTAAACTGCCCTCCTTCCTGCATGCCCCATCCTCTTCCAGAATGCTTTAGGGTAGCGCGGGCCAGCACTGCACTCTCCTTTGATGGACCTCCGTGATCCCCAGGCATTGTTCCCTTTTCCCTCTAGCACAAAACTATTGTTCTTTGTCTTTTGTTCCCTCTGACACTTGAACTTGATTCTAGAATTCTACGCCCTCTTCCTCTCACCACCTCATTCTCCCCCATCCTTCTACACCATCTTGGTTCTCAGCCTTTAGTGTGTGTCAAAATCACCTGAAGGGCTTGTGAAAACACACAATGCTGAACTGGGCCACAGAGTCTCTGATTCAGAGAGTCTGATGTAGGGCCTGAAATGTGCATTTCTAACAAGTTCCAGGTGATGCTGAAGCGGCTAGTCCAGGAACCACACTTTGAGAACCACAACTCTACATCTATGAGTCTTTCTTACTTCTCTCCAGGCAGCCTTGGGCGTGAAGGAAGCAAGCTTCTTTCTATACTGGATGTTTCTCACGCTTGCATCACCCCAAGGGGCTGTGCTCCCCTCAACTCCAATCCCAGAAGCCAATCAGGCTCACCTCTCCCTTTCCTCTGTACTGGCTGCAGCCCAGCCCCTGCTGCTTCCCCATCTCCCGGCCACTCCAAAGCATCTCTCTCCACCCATGCATGTGGCTTTTTGCCTTTTGCTTTTCTCTCACTCCCTGTGTTTCTTCACATCCATCTCTGTCTGCCAGATTCTCACATCCAGGCTTCCTCTGGCATCTATCCATCGTCCCCATCCATCTAACTGTGCAGATAAAGCCCAGTGTGTTTTTATGATTCCTCCTACTTCAGCCAAACAAGGATTTCCCTCTCAAATCTACTCACAGTTAGACTCTGTGCTGGGGACAGGGTGGACATGGTACCCATTGGAGTAACCCCTCTTGAGGCTGTTTACTCATCAAGAACAAAAAGCAGACAAGCCAGTACCCTGCCTTGGACCACCTGTCTTATAGATCCTTTTTAAGCACATTGAGCTGACTTGAGAGCCTCTCCCAGAGGCCTTGTCATGGGTATTTATTTGCAATACTCAAGGACCAAGAGAAAAAAATTATGTATTCCTTCCTGGAGCATAAGCCCTCGATCCCCGGGAAGCAGAATAACAGAGGGTAGAGGTTGAGAGTGTGCACTCTGGTCTGGGATTGCCTGGTTTAAGCCCCAGCTCTGGCCCTGACTAAACATAATCACAAACAAGCAACACACCTCTCTAAACCTCAATGTCTCCATCTACAAAATGGGCATATACCCCAAGGCAACATCCAGAGAATTAAATAGGGCAACACACCTAGCACTTAACACCTATGACTCACGCATGGCAGGACTTGGTAAATGCTAACATTATTATCCTCTGTGTGCACCAAACCTTAGAGCCTCAGAATCTGGGTACAGAGATTGAGCAAAACCATGGATGCAAAACCTTCTACCCACAACTAATCCCACACTGGACTAGCAGACCCTGGGGCTTCTCAGCTAGACAATAACCATCCCCCATTTTGCCCTGAGAAGTCAATCCCCCAGCACTTAACTTAAAAGCTTTGTGCTTTGTTTTTTTGTCTTGCTTTGTTTTTCTAAATAGAAAAAAAAATAATCCTATTCTTCTCTGTCCAGTGTTTTTCCAGCAAAAGCACGAGTCAGCACTAAGAGTTCTCCTTGGTCAGCAAGACATATGTTGCAGTGGGAGAATTTGGGGGAGTTTGAGGAGGGCCTAATGAGAATGGAAGTTAGGGGTTGGCTGGGAACTAGCCAATTTCCAGGTCTCCCGGAAATTCCTTAGGAATAATTCCTTCTCTTTCCTTCTACATGGACTCCGCTCCCTGCCACCCACAGAATCCATCCGTAAGACAGGCCAGAGGAATCAAGAGAAGTCAGATCCAGGAAGAGCGATTCTCCCAGCCGCAGCCTAGAGTCTGATGACTGGCAGGTTGCAACCCTCCCGTGGACACTGGGACTATTTCTTTGTCGGCCTGTCTCCCAGGAATTCTGTGCATGTGGCTTTTCACATCAGGGAAAGTGTGGATTATCTCACCAGCCACCCACCCACCACCAAGGTGCTTTCTGGGAATGTCCTGCCCAGAAGGACTTGGCTCAACTGCCATGGGAAGGACATGCCAAGACCCGCTGGCCATTTATCACCCTAAGAATGCTCACTCTTACATCTGCCACATCACCACTGGCAGGGTGTTGCAAACAAAGTAAGGAGCTTGTCACCTCACATCAGCCTGGGTGGCCAGGCTTCCCAAGGCTGCAAGGCCTAGCCTTTCTGGCTCTTGGACTGCATGGGCTCTCCTACCCCCATCTCCACATCCAGGAGTCTGGAAACCAGGCCCCACCCAGACAGAGTGGCAAGAACACAGGCAGTGGGCCAACGAGTCCTGATTTAAGATCCAGGTTCTGCCACTCTGATAAATTAAGCAAGTGGCTTAATCTCATTGTGCATCAATTTTCTCATCTGGGATATGGGGATGATGACTCCTGCTTCACAGAACTGGTCTGAGGCTTACATGTGTTCCATAAAAGCAGCTAGCGTGAGTGGATAGTAGGCACCTGATACTCTGTTGGGCTTACCCAATAAATGGTGGCTCTGGCCATTATTTGAAATAAGTTGCAATACTGATATGTTTATGGGTCACTGGAGTCAGGAGGAAGGTCAATTTCAGCACCCCAAGTACCTTCAGCTGAAACTGACCTGAGGGTGCTAGAAAGCAAGTCCAAAGTTATCCGCTTCTGCTCCTGCTTCCCTGGCTAAAGTCCAAGTGCATTTGTATTCCTTTGCCGCCAGCGGCCTGTGCATATGGAATACATTTTCTTTGGGTGTCTCACCATTAATGTTTTCATTTCTGCTTAGTGTCAGGGGCTTTGCAGGTCGCTGGACTTCCAGACCACTAAGCCTGCCTTTGTCTCAGCTTGCTTTGTTCTCTCATTTCCTGATCAGCCCGGGAGCATTTCCGGGCATGAGGGGCTTTGTATAGCAGTTCAACAGACCATGGGTTTTTGGAAAAGCAGGAATCAAGGCCCACCTCATACACGGGTCCCCTCTTTCCCCCCCTACCACCTAATGCTGCCTGTAGATCAAATGTTCTTTCCTTCCCAAGTTTTCTGACTCTCCCCACATGTGAATTTACTGAGCTCCGCCAATAAACACAAAGAAGTTAGCTGCCATGTTTGAAGCTCATCAGTAAGGGGAGCATGACTCTGGAAAGATGACCTTCCACTTGAAAGAATATAATAATTCACAGTGTTGGCAAGTGGGCAGTGAAATGAGCACTGATTAATGGGAGTGCAAATTGGTATAACATTTCAGGTGAGGGGGTGAGGAGGGCAGTTAGCCAACGTGCAACAAGAGCCTTTGAAACACTGACTCCACTTCCAGGAAGGTTCCCTAAGGAAATCGTCAGAAATGTGGTCAAATATTATTGTGATACAAAGATGTTCATTGCAGTAGTATTTACAATGGTGCAAATTGGTAAGCAATCTAAATATCTAACGATAGTTGATCAGATATATTTACATCCGCAGAATTAAATACTATGAACCTGTTTTTAAAAATAGAATAGGGACTTCCCTTGTGGTCCAGTGGGTAAGACTCCATGCTCCCAATGCAGGGGGCCCAGGTTTGTTCCCTGCTCAGGGATCTAGATCCCGCATGCATGCTGCAACTAAGAGTTCGCATGCCGCAACTAAAATATCCCACGTGCCTCAACTAAGACGCAGCGCAGCCAAAATAAATAAATAAAATAAATAATAAATAAATAAAATAAATTTTAAAATAAAATAAAATAGAATAATATTTAATAGGATGGGAATAGGCTCATGATATAATCTTAAGTGAAAAAAGATCATTAAAATGCAGATATAATAAGTAATCCCAATTTTACTTTGAAATTTGTATACATAGAAAAAACCAGATTGGAAGGAAATCCTCTGAAATATTAACAGCAATGATCTTTGGTAGTGTGACTGTGAATGATATCCTACTTTTTTCTGTATGTTTTCTATATTTCCAATAACAAACGTATTATAATCAGAAAAGAATGAAAACCATGTAAACCGAGGGGATGCTTTCCTCTCCAAGGTTCAGGACTACAGTTAAAAAAGACAGACTTGCACTAGGGAACGCTCTTCAACCCTGACCTCTTAGGGTGGCTGTGGAGATGCTTTCTGGTCCCAGTTGGCCTGGTCTACTCCCTGACAAACGTAAGACCAAACGCACCCGAGCCTGCTTGTCCGAGTGGACAGAGCTGGACTGGCTGCGATCTCCTGCAGCCCTGCACATCCTGGGAGCCTTTTTTTAAGCCTCCTATTAGCAGGCTTTCCTCCTGTCTATTAGGTCACTGAAGATTGATTCATCTCACTTCACTGTGGTTTACAATTTGCAGTTCTTGACCCTGACATCCTCCCCTGGTGCTGGAGCCCTGTTTCTGCAATACCAACAAGGCAATGACAGCAAGCAGCAGGTCACCTTCAGGCCTTGTATCCTCTCGGCCTCCTCAGCAGGCTCCTCACCCTCTCCCTTCCTCTCTGTGTCCGTCCAGCATCCACATACACAAGGCTGCAGCTTCAAGGAGCCCATGGGGTCCTACCCAAGATACAGGGGTAAAGGAAGGGCAGGGTGAGACTGGGCCAATGGGAATTCACTTCTCTGTAGCAAGGGTCCTTAGCTCTGTCCAGGCTACAAAATAAGAGGCTCCATTGCAGAGTCCACAAGGTCTGGGACCTTATGCCTTATCTTTTAACGTGGAGCAGGGAGCTCACAATTTCTGGTCCAGGTTACCATGCTGGGTGAATTCAACAAGCTGACAAAATCTGGGCTTCTGATTTAAAGGCGGGGTGTTTGCAGAATAATCTTTTTTGCAAGTCATATCAGCAGAAACCCCTGGGAGATAGTTAGAGGAAGTCTATCCCTCTGTCCCTTGTTGCCAGTTATGAAAAAAAAAAATTTTGTCCACTCAACCTTCAAGGTCTTTGGCCTCCTTACCCTCCACAAACTTATCTGCCCAATTTTTCACTTCTCCTCAATATGGCCCCGTCCATAAAATCCACTCTCCCTACTCCCTGCCTCTGATATCTTTTTCAATTGGTCTTTTCCCTCTCCCCTTCCAGTGTAATTGTAAAAGCAACACAACACAGAGGGAGGGAACCTGAATTCTACTCCTGGCTTCCTTGTTCATGAGCTTAGAACCTCAAGCCAGCTTAGAACCTCCCTGAGCCTCAGTTTTCTGTCTGGAAATATAGGAGTTGAACTAAAATCGAAACACCGTTCCAGTTCTCACATTCTATCGCACTTCTCATGACCATGTCAGAAGCCTTTCCTGAGTGAGCCTGCCCCTGACCCTGAGGCCCACAGGCTCCCTCCACTGTCGTGCTCACAGGGTGGAGGAATTTAGCCCCACTTGCTCTACATTTCCCGTTGGTTTGCTCAGGGTTTGTGTTTGTCTTCTGTCTAGGTAGAAAGTAGCTCTGGATCGATGACTGTGCTTTTTCACCACCCCCTTCTACGTGTGCAGAACACAGGAAACAGTCAGGTCAGGTGGTTAGTTGCCTAACTAATGCCTACCCCTCAGGCAGACGTGAAAGAGACTCATTTAAATTTGGTTTCCCTGCCAGAATTGTCAGGCCTCAGTGGCCTTGGGAAATCACCAAGGAAGAAAATCACCATTTATTCGGAAAACTCTGCCATCTGCACAGGCTGCCACCATCTCCAAACCTCTGCCTGGCCTGCCTGCTTCAAAAATCTAGCAGGTTCCCAGTTTCACTCCTCTCCAAGGAACTATGCCCAGAAGGTCATCCAACCCACTTTTCTTTCTCCCAAGAGACTAAGATGCAACTTGCCTAGTTGTATATTGGAGACAGAATCCCTCCCCACTAACAAATTCATATGTTGAAGGCCTAACCGCTTCCCCTGCCCCAATCAGCAGCCCAGAATGTGACTGTATTTGGAGATTTGGGGTCTCTAAAGAGGTAATTAAGGTTAAATGAGATCACTAGGGTGGACATCAATCCAGTTATGACTGGTATCACGAAAAGAGGAAATCAGGGGCTTCCCTGGTGGTGCAGTGGTTGAGAGTCCGCCTGCCGATGCAGGGGACACGGGTTCGTACCCTGGTCCGGGAAGATCCCACATGCCGCGGAGCGGCTGGGCCCGTGAGCCATGGCCTCTGAGCCTGCGCGTCCGGAGCCTGTGCTCCGCAACGGGAGAGACCACAGCAGTGAGAGGCCTGCATACTGCAAAACAAAACAAAACAAAACAAAAAGAGGAAATCAGGACACAGACACACACAGAGGAGAGACCACGTGAAGACACAGAGACAAGACGGCCACCTACAAGCCAGGGAGAGAGGCTGCGGAAGAAAAAAGCTGCGGACACTTTGATCTCAGACTTCTAGCCTCCAGAGCCGTGAGCAAAGAAATTTCTATTGTTTAAGCCACCCAGCCTGTGGTACTTTGTTAAGGCAGTCCTGGCAAATACACAGAAGAACAACACCAGGGGCCAATCAGAGAGAAAATGAGATGCATACTCCAAGAGTTCCCAGTGGCAGACTCGGATGGACGTGGTTAAAATACTTGCAGCTCTGAAACAGTGACTGGGCTGCAGAGTTCACCCTTTCCTCGCCCTCACACAGGCTCCTGGCTCCTTCTTTGTTCAACCCCAGCTAGCCTGCCCCACCCACCCCTGCCTGCATCCCTGCTCTCAGGAGCCATCGAGCACTACCGAGGGGGTCACATGCCAGCCGCAGAAGGAGAAAAGATGGGACCAATTATACTTTTGTCAAGGCTGCACTGTCTGATTTCCAGACATTCAGGACAGCTGAAGGCAGCACAGCTTGGGTCTGGAAATTTACTTCTCTCTTCCCTTCTTCTGAGCCTGTCAGGCAAGCAGGTTCTGGTCCTTAAGGGCCAAGGAGAGTCCAACTGAAGAGAAGGGATGTTCGTTTGTGTGTGTCTTTGTGTGTTTGTTTCATTACTTTTTAAGAGCAGTTTTGGGTTCGTAGCGAAATTGAGGGGACCGTGCAGGGATTTCCCACATACCCACTGTCCCCCACGCATGCATAGCCTTCCCGGTAACCAACATCTGCCTCCAGAGTGGGACGTTTGTCAATTTCTTTCTTTTCTTTTTTTCTGTTTTTGGCCATACCGTGGGGCTTGTGGGATCTTAGTTCCCCAACCAGATATTGACTTCCGACAGCAGTGAAAGCTTAGAGTCCTAACCAATGGACTACCAGGGACTTCCCAGCTCAATTTCCTTCTAGTGGTTGAAACATCATCAGATTTTTCCCTTCCTTTAAGTGTCCACAAGCTCAGAAAACCTAATAATAGTTGGTAGCATTTTTCGAAAGCCTATTATGTGCCAAGCACTGTGCTAGCCATTTCATTTACATGACTTCTGATCCTCCCAATCACATGTATGTGGGAAAGACCACTCCCTTCCTTCTTTTTTTTTAATGTTTTCAAAATATTTAGTTTATTAAAAAATTATCGTACATTAAAATTGACCTTTTTTGGCACGCAGATCTATGAACATTTCTTGAAGTATAGGTGATTTACAATATTGTGTTAGTTTTAGGTGTACAGCATAGTGATTCAGTTTGTTTGGTTTTTGTTTGTTTGGTTTGCTAATTATATTCCATTATAGGTTATTGTAAAATACTGGGTATAATTCCCTGTGCTATACAGTATATCCCTGTTGCTTATCTCTTCTATGTGTAATAGTTTGTATCTGCTAATCCCAAACTCCTAGTTTTTCCCTCCCCACCTCCCTGTCCCATTTGGTAGCCATTAGTTTGTTTTCTATGTCTGTGAGTCTGTTTCTGTTTTGTATATAGATTCATTTGTATTATTTCTTAGATTCCATATATAAGTGATATGGTATTTGTCATTCTCTGTCTGACTTATTTTACTAAGTGTAATTTTCTCTAAGTCCATCCATGTTGCTGGAAATGGCAATACGTCATTCTTTTCTATGGCTGAGTAATATTCCATTGTATATGCATACCACATCTTCTTAAGTCAATTGTTTCTTGATGGGCATTTGGGTTGCTTCCATGTCTTGGTTATTGGAAATAGTGCTGCTATGAACACTGGGGTGCATATATCTTTTTGAATTAGAGCATCCCCTTTCTAAGGATGTGAAAACTGAGGCATAGTCAGGTGAAGGAACTTGCCCAGGCAGGCAGCTGCTTGGAGGCAGAGCAAAGACAGAAAGTTAGCTTCATCTGATTCTTTGCACTTTCTACTCTCCCCCTCTGATGAGAAAACATACCTGTGAAAGTTCATTTATAATGTGAAATGCTATACAATGAAAACTGTTGTTTTTGTTTCAATTCCTATTGTTAATAACTGGGAGATTTTAAAGAGCAAGAGAGAGAGAGAGAGAGAGAAATCTTCAACAAACATAGAAATCCCATGACTTCTAAAACTGAGATCTGATCTCCAACTTAAAAACCTTCTATGTCTTTGCCTGAAGAGAAGTCTAAATTCCTTTGGAGACTGGAGCTGCTCCCCAGTGCCCACTGTAACAGCACTCTGTACCTTTCCTTCATAGGACCTAGCACAATTTGAAGTTATATATTTGGATGATTGATTAATGTCTGTCTTTCTGCACTGCGCTGAAGGTATATAGTTAGCATGACCATATAATTTATAGTGTAAACAGAAACACTTTTGAAAGTCAAAGGAGTGCTAGTAGTAACTATTCCAGGACAAGAAGAAAACTGGGATATATGGCCATCCTATGTAGGAAACAGAGACGGACTCGGCTTTGCTTGCCATTAGAGTCCAGTGCCGGATTCCATACTTGGCACATAGGACGTGCTCAGTAAATAAATCTGCTGATTGATTCAGCAACATGTCTTTCAAAGATTTCTCCACAATTTTGTCCCATTGTTGGGCTGTACCCCACAGACCTACAAGCCCTGTACTTGCCCAGCTTCAAGACTAAAGAAAGAGCCCAGAGTCAGTGACAGAGACATCAATGGTTTAATGGATGGGGGAGCTTACATGTCTGAAGCAAAGTGCTGGAGTGACACACCGCCATGTGCTGCACAAGACAGGCAGGTTACCAGTTATAGGGGGACTTGACATCATGTTGACTCATCGGTTACCAGGGAAACTAGCCCCTTACCGCCCCTTTGATAAGCTATGATGGTGGAGATATGCTGATCTAAAGATTAGAACAATCACTAGCCGGGCCGGGGCAAGTATGTAGGAAGGTCAGTCATGTGCGCAAGGTGTAGGTATGCAGGCACTGGCCAGTAAGGGGATGCAAAGAGAGCAGGAGAACAGTTTTCTTGGTGGCCTCAAGTGACCACATACCCGCCATATCCTTCAGACCTCATCTACTGCAACTTCTCACATACCCCAACTCTAGACACACGGGGGGTCTCTGTTAAGCCCATCTTGAACACACCATGCACTTTCACACCTCCAAGCTTTCACCAGCCTGCTTCTTCTGCCCATGATGCCTCCTGCTTCACACTACCTACTTGAATCCTCCCATTCTTAAAAGTCACCTCAGCTCAAATATTGCCTGTTCTCTCTGGAGTCTTGCTTCCATTTCCCAGAACACTTGAATATACCTCTCTGCATCCCACTGCATCGTAGTTATTTATGTGCCCTGTCCCTCATTAGACTGTGAGGTCCTCCAGGTTGGAGCACAAGTTTCATTCATCTCCCCAGAATCCATCCTGGTGGCAAACACAGATGAGGCATAGAATAAATGCCTGTTGAGAGAATAATAAAAGGTCGGAGTTCTCTGGGGTGTCAGCAGTAGAGAAAGATTGAAAAGGAGTGCCCTTGCGTTCTGAAAGAATCACGTCTATGTTGCTGAGACTAGACAGCTGATCACTTTGTACATCAAGCAGTACTGGGCACAAAGCAAGCACATCCTCAATCAATATCATCATCATCGTCATCATCATCATCATCACTATTCGCATTGTCAGTCTTTTATGGTGATGTGTCCCCTCGTCTCCATCTTTCCTGTCTTCCACAGCTCTAATGCCAAGTCTCCACTGGTTCCTCAGCTCACCATCAGCACTTTCTTTCTATTGGAACCAACCTTCTCCCCTGCCTTCTGTCAGCCTGGATATATTTGAGGAGTCCATCCTTGACAGGCAGATTTCCTGGCACTTCACACCATATTCCTCAAAGTGCATCTGATGCAACAGCTGCTGTCAGACTCCTTGGATTCTCCATCTTCCCCTCTGCCAGGCTGTTTGTATTCTTTAAAGACCTTTCGTGTAACGCTTGTGCTAATATTTATATCCCTGCTTAACTAGGCTGGCCTCTGCTGCCCTGGGCATTTCTTAGACTCAAGCAAAATGGAGTTGCAATCTTTCCAAGCTACTCAGTAGCTCTTTTCCCACTCAGAGCACAAAGCATGTTAAGAGCTGGAAGTTGCTTAGTGTGCCGGCTACCTGGGGGTTGGGATACGTCCCGTGAAAGATGTGCTGGGTTTAGCCTAGTCGTATATAACTAGAGGCTTTGGAAACAGACAGTCTTGGGCTAGAGCAATGCTCAGCCACTCATCAGCTCTGTGATCAGCCAGTGACTTAATCTCTCCAGAGCATTACTTTCCACATCTGTAAAAAGGAAGTCATAATATTTCATAGGGCTGGTGTGAGGATTAAATAGGAGAAGGAAAAGAAAGAGGCACGTAGTAATTGCTCACTAAATGGTATCTATTATTTTGAAAGCTAGACAAAAATGTATTGCGGACCTACTCTATTTAAGGTGTGTAGAGTACTAAATTCTGGTATTGGAGCAAAGGAGAGAAAAAGATGAAGATAATCCCTGCTTTCCTCCAATTCAAAATCAGATCTCAAAGCAAGCATGATAACAGCTCTAAGAGATACAGGCAGCTGCAGTGGAAGCAAAAAGGAGAGAGTGGCACTGGATGGGACAAAGCTGGGGTGTAGGCTGGGCCTGGAAGATTGAGAAGAGCCTTGGTTTGCAGCTCTGAAATTCTTGCAGAAGCAATTATCCGTGCAAAATCTCAGAGAAGGGCTGGAGAAAAACAATAGCAATGGCTGCTATTTGCATTGATTGCTTCCTCCAATGTCTCACATCATCTCATTTAATCCTCTCTCTCAACAGCCATGCCAGGGGAGACAGGTGCTACTAATATTTCCATTCTACTAGTAAGCCTGAGGCTCTAAAAGGTAAAGGGACATGCTCAGGATTGCAGGGCTAGTAAGTGGCCAAGTAGAACTTGAATTCAGGTCCGTCTGACCCCAAAGCCAGAGCCTGTAATCCTATGCTGTGTGTGCTGGGTGGGGACACGTGGATTGTGGGTAAAACCGGTGTGGCTGAAGCGTAGGTAGGGCATGTACGTGTGCGTGTGCACATGCCTGCATGCACACGACAGGAGTATAGCTCAGGGGTTAATCTGAGAGAGGTGGCTTGCAGGAGAGAGGTAGGAAACACTGAAGAAGATTCTGGAGTCCAGGCGGACGGGGCCAGCTTCAGTTCTTGCCTCTGTTCCACCCTGGTAGGCCCCGGAGGTTATTAATAACAGCCTTGATCATGCTAATTAGTGCAGTGGGAACAGTCCAGGGAGGGAGGGCGGTGCACCGGGGCAGGTACCGTACCCACGCTTGGGGGAAAAGGCCTCCACCTCCCATTTTGCAGGCTTCCAGGTCAGGCCCAGGGCTCCAAATTGACTTTGACTTCACAGGAGAGCTCAGCAAATCCTGCCAAAGCAAAATACCTGGAGGAATACCTCTCCCTCTCTGGAGTTTTGGCAAACTTATTATCCCAATCAATATCTGAGTAATTACAATCCCTTGTGATCAAAGGGGTGGGGGGCTGGTTTTCCCTTTCTTTGGCCTCTTTACAGGCCTCTCTTATCTGGAAAAAGATTTCTTTCTTTTTTTTTTTTTTAATCTACTTTCCCTGAATGCCCTGAAGGTCTGCGTGCCACAGAGGCCCCAGAATCCCCTGATTGCTTTTCACTCCTTAACTGCTACCTGCCCCAGCTCGCAGGCAGTGCTGGTAGGAATGGGCCTTTCAGTTCAGGCCCTTCAGCTCGGGCCCCCCACGTAACCCCCAAGGGAAGGAGCGGGGTGGGAGCTGGGACTCCGGGAGCCCAGAGAACAGAGGTGAGTTTACTTCCCTCTCCATTTAAGAGGAAGTGGGGAAGGGTTGGAGGGCAGGGCACCAAGAAAGAAGGTAAGCCAGTATCATCCCTCCTACTAGGCACCGGCCAGGCTTTCAACTACTCTCGAGGTCTAAATACTAGCGAGAAGGGGGAAGGGACTTCGGGGAATTAGAAGGAAGTAGGTTGGAAGTTTTCCTTTCAGTCCTTGACAAGGGATCACGAGGCTGAAAGGCATTTTTGTTCAGTTATCACAGCCATTCTTCTGCTGCCATGAACCCCTCACCCATGTGCCACCCAAACAAAAAGCCATCTATCCAGCCGGTAGTGTCCCACACCAGGCAGGAAAACCGCTTCTTACCTCAGCCTCCCTGGGCCTCTCAGTGACCAGGGTTTTCTCATGTGGGTCAGGGTGGGTCTCTAGAGGGCTGAATGTAACATGTGAACGTGAAAAGAGGGGCTGCCCACTATTTACAATAGCCGGGACATGGAAGCAACCTAAGTGTCCACCGACAGATGAATGGATAAAGAACATGTGGCACATATACACAATGGAATATTACTCAGCCATAGAAAGGAACGAAATTGAGTTATTTGTAGTGAGGTGGATGGACCTAGAGTCTGTCATACAGAGCGCAGTAAGTCAGAAAGAGAAAAGCAAATACCCTATGCTAACACATATATATGGAATCTAAGAAGAAAAAAAAGGTTCTGAAGAACCTAGGGGCAGGACAGGAATAAAGACGCAGACGTAGAGAATGGACTTGAGGACATGGGGAGGGGGAAGGGTAAGCTGGGACGAAGTGAGAGAGTGGCACGGACATATATACACTATCTAATGTAAGATAGACAGCTAGTGGGAAGCAGCCGCATAGCACAGGGAGATCAGCTTGGTGCTCTGTGTCCACCTAGAGGAGTGGGATAGGGAGGGTGTGAGGGAGACGCAAGAGGGAGGGGATATGGGGATATATGTATACGTATAGCTGATTCACTTTGTTATACAGCAGAAACGAGCACACCATTGTGAGGCAATTGTGCTCCAAGAAAGATGTGAAAAAACATTTTTTTAAAGAGGGGCTTCTTCATGGCCAGCAGCCCTCCAAGGAGTGGGGAGGTGGGCAACAGAGGGGCCTTCGGGGCTCAGCCTGGCCGGATGTATGATTTAGAGACCAGGTCCTTTCTGACTCTCCATGATTTAAGAAGTTCCTGCTTTCCAGAAACCTAGTTACCCCCAAAGATTTCCTTTAAGTCTTCTCAGCTTTGCTTCTGAAGAGGCCCTTCCAAGAACACCGCTGGGTTAGAGTCATTATGCTGCCGACCACTTGCCGGGCCGTTTATTGTATTTTTATGAGCAGAGTGCTGTGCTGCCTAATACATTTCCCGGGAAAGACTCTGAAGAGGGGGCTCCTGTGCTGCAGCTGCTAACGGGGGAGGGGCAAGATCAACACGGACCACAGTCCACATGCATGTCCCCCCCAGGAGGAGGGAGACATGAGCCTGGAGGATACAAATGACACATGCAGGTCGTACACACTTATGAGACAAGATGATAAGCCAGCTGAATACCCACTGCTGGGACACCTTGATAAACATTCCAGAGGCCAATCCTGTCCAGCTCCCTGCCTCCAGGCAGATCTGTTCCAATTTACCCCAGACCGCATGGGACTCTGCGTCTTTGAGGCAGGCAATTTCTCCATTCCAATGGCAGACCACTCCAGCGTTTAACAGCCCTCCTCCCACGAAGCATTTTCCTTCTGGAATTAGCAATGTTTGGGCCAGAAGGGAACTTGGAAATCACATAGACAAAGCCTCTTGTTTTAGGAAGGGCAGAATCAGAGGGTCTCCATTCCTGGAGAAATCACTCCATCCTATAGTACAGACACGCTTGGCTTAGGAGGGGATCAATCACCCTGCAGACCCCTTCAGCTTAGCTCAGAGCCAAGGGGGTGGCCCTGTGATCCAGCCCAGCTCCTGGGTAGGTGCATCAATTTTCATAAGAGAATGACAGCCCTACCCCAGGGTTGACAGATTCTAACAGTTTGTGTGTTTGTAAGACATATGGGTCCATATTTAATTGGCAACCCAATAGCCACACTTGAGGTATTTGGCAGGGAATATAGTCTCAAACTCACTGCCATGCAGTGTCCATCAAAAGCCCAGCTGAGAGAAAGAAAATGCATAAAAGTGCCTGAAGGATGTGTAGTCCCTCCCTCCCTCTGAAAACATGAACAATGAATCGGCCCCAGGATTAAACCAGGTCAGCAGAGAGCTGTCTCCTGGACCATGTCCTTCTGGCCTCCTATTTTCCCGAGTTAAAGTTTGGTCTGTGGGAGGATGATGTTACGGGGAGCAACCTAAAAAAGTGAGGCGCTGCGTCTCCTGTGAGGCTGTTGTTGAGGACCTTGATCATCGGGTCACGATGTTCATCCGGTAGAGCTCTCCCTAGGAAGACCCCCAGGAAAGCGCCTTCCTAGGTCAGCACTGGGAAAGTTGGGTTTCTCCTAAACAATCTTCTTTCCTTTTTTCCTCCCTATCTCCATTCTTTCCTCCCTCCCCTTCCCTATCCTCCCCTTTTTCCCCAACCCCTCCTTTCCCCTCCTCTCCCCTCCCTCCCTCCTTCCTTCCTTTTGTTCTCCCATCTTACAGACACTGTAATTGTGAGACTGATCACATAACCTTGCCCAGGTTGGCTGCCCGAAACCCTAGATTCTAAACTCAGGCCCTGGTTACCAGTAGTAGGTGCTTAGGATTTCAAGCTCTTTATGCTTATATTAGCCTCATTTCTGATCCCGTGAGACATTTCTTCCTTTGTTTTCATATTTTCCTTTCCCATTTGCTTCTAATATATATTATCTCACTCTGTCTCACGTATCTGTGTAAGCCACCATAACTCCACTTTGGCACAAAGCAGTATAAGTAAGTACATTAATGAATTAATTAATACAGCTCAAACTGTGCTGCACACACAGATTATATTTGCAAAAGAGTGCATTTACCGAGCTGGTACTGGAAGTCCTCCCAGACCATATGGGCCTTGAGCTAAGCATCTTGAAAGATGTATAAGATAAAGAGAAGCAGAAAAGTGGGGAAGTCACAGTTCAAATTCTATCCCTTCACTATAATCTAAGACTGCATCTTCTCATCCTTCTCTCAGCACTAGTGGAGCACTTCTCCAGTAACGTTACCCAGTCTAATAGCTCTTCAGGAATTTTTAGGCTTAGAATAAAAAAGCAAAAATTATAAAGTCATAGAAGGTACAAATCAACTATACTTAAATACAAACTTTTTTTAAATTTAAAAAATAAAATCATAGAAGGTAAGCTCCTGAAAGGAATCAGAGAAATCATCTCATCTAACCCTTTATTTTAACACAGAAATTAATGAAGGCCTTGAGAGGGCAAATCTAGTTCCTGGATCACTTAGAGCAAGTTCTGGGTCAAGCACCCTTAGTGGTGGTAGTTGAGGGGGAAAGTGTTAACTCCTCTGTCTTACAAATGAAATCCAGCAGCCCAGGGGAATTCAGTAATTTGGCCAAGGGAACTAGCAGAACCCCTGAGTCGCCTGCTCCGAGGTGAGACCTTCTCTGCTTGGAATCCCTGAAGTGTTAGAGCATCAGCACTTGGATTTCTCATTTCCCGATCCCTCCATCCCCACCTCCACACCCTATCTCTGGCCCCTTCCTGATCCCACTTCCTGCCTCTGCCCACCAGCTAACTGCCTTTGCATAGATCCCATATGCCTAAATACCAGTACTGATACCAAAATGCCTAAATCAAGGTTGACACTTGAGATAGTAACCAAAGGAGATTTTACCATCTCTTTTGGGCTCTTCTGTCTGGGTCAACTTAAGTGAGATCCTGATCAGAGGCAGGAGGATAGGGACAAAGGAATTTTCCAGGAATATTTTCAGGCTAGGGACTCTGTTGGTTCTGTTTTCCTTTGCCCAAGCTTAGGCAGCTGAATCTTGTTTTGGTGCCTTGAGGAGAAATGTGAACATCTGGAGCCCTTGCTGAGTTCACACTTCAAAGCCTTGAAGCTTTGCCTTCAGCCTGAACCACTCTTCCTTCCTTCCTCCCCTCCCCCCACCACTCCCCTGCTCCAGACACTGGCACAGGAGAAGGGAAAGATGTGATGTGGTAAGATGAGTGCAGAGACAAGGGGATTTTGGCACCGCAGGCATTTCCCAGGTGCTGTAGGATTGCTGTTTGTCTTTACGATCAGGAAAGGGAGAGAGTGAAAATCAGCTACTGATAAGAGACTCTTGTGTTTGCTCCACTGGCACATATTTTCTCAGAGACTTAGACTGCACTCACCTCCCCTGCTACCCATCCACCTCTCAGAACCTCAGGACTGGTTGGTCGGCAGCTCTCCTCAGATGGTCACACCCAAAGGCCCAGGGCCGAAGCCCAATGTGCAGTGCGACCAACCAACTCTCAAGGCTACAATCCATGGCTTATGTGTGACTAAGCTAGACCCAGCACATCTCTCAATGGACATGTCCCAACCCCCAGGCAGCCTGCACACTAAGCAACTTCTAGCTCTTAGCATGCTTTGCGCTCTGAGTGGGAAATAATTACTGAGTGGCTTGGAAAGATTGCAACTCTGTCCCGCTTGAGTCTAAGAAATGCCCAGGGCAGCAGAGGCCAGCCTACTTAAGCAGAGTTATATGTACTAGCGCAGGCATTATGTGAAAACTCTCTAAAGAATACAAACAGCCTGGCCGAGAGGACGAAGGAGGATCCAAGAAGTCCAACAGCAGTCGTGGCACCAGAGGCCTTAACCTTACCTCACACCATATACAAAATTTTACCCCAAAAGGAAAGTAAAAGCTAAAGTAAACCTTTAGAGCTATAAAACCTTTAGACAGAAATTAAAAAAAAAAAAAAAAAAATTGTGACTCTAGGTAACACCAAAATCATGAACCATAAAGGAGAAAATTGTCATATTGGATTTTATCAATGCTAAAAACTTCTCTTCAAAAGACATTCTTTTTTTTAAAATTAATTTAATTTAATTAATTTATTTTTTGGCTATGTTGGGTCGTCATTGCTGCTCGTGGGCTTCCTCTAGTCGCAGCGAGTGGGGGCTACCCTTCGTGGCGGTGCGCAGGCCTCTCGTTGCGGTGGCTTCTCTTGTTGCGGAGCACGGGCTCTAGGCACATGGGCTTCAGTAGCTGTGGCACGCAGGCTCAGTAGTTGTGGCTCGCGGGCTCCAGAGCACAGGCTCAGTAGTTGTGGCTCACGGGCCCAGCCGCTCCGCAGCATGTGGGATCCTCCCGGACCAGGGCTCGAACCCGTGTCCCCTGCATTGGCAGGCAGATTCCCAACCACTGCACCACCAGGGAAGCCCCAAAAGACATTCTTGAAAGACTTAAAAGACAAGTCACAGACAAGGAGAAAATATTTCCAAAACACATATCTGCCAAAGGACTTGAATCAGGACTACATAAAGAACTTTCAAAACTCAACAATAAGAAAATAAACCACCCATTTTTTAAAAATGAGCAACAGACATTTCACCAAAAAAAGATACACAGATGGCAAACAATCACATGAAAAGATGCTCCATGTTCTAAAGTGAGATAACTCTGCAAACCTATTAGAATGGCTAAAATTATAAACGAATGAATGAATGATGATACCAAGTGCTGGGGAGGATATACGACAAGAAGGACTCTCTATCATTGTGGGTGAGAATGTGAAATGATACAGCCATTTTGGAAAACGGTTTGGCAGTTTCTTATAAAGTTAAATATATACTTGCAAATGATCTAACAATTCCAATCTAAGTATTTACCATATGAAATGCACTGACATATACACGCAGCCTGTATGTGAATGTGTAGAGAAGTTTATTCATGATCACCAAAAACTGGAAACAACCCAAGGTCCTTCATCTAGTGAATGGGTGTAAAACTGTAGTATATCCATACAATGGACTTCTACTCAGCAATGACAAAAATGAATTACTGACACATACGACAGCATGAGTGAGTCTCGAATATTATGTTAAGTGAAACAGCCAGACCCAGAAGGCTACATACTGTATAGTTATATTCACAGGATACTCTGGGAAAGGCAAACTATAGGAACAAAAAATAGATCAGGGGGCTTCCCTGGTGGCGCAGTGGTTGAGAGTCCGCCTGCCGATGCAGGGGACGCGGGTTCGTGCCCCGGTCCGGGAAGATTCCACATGCCGCAGGGCGGCTGGACCCGTGAGCCATGGCCGCTGAGCCTGTGCGTCCGGAGCCTGTGCTCCCAACGGGAGAGGCCACGGCAGTGAGAGGCCCGCATACCGCAAAAAAAAAAAAAAAAAAAAAAAAAAAAAAAGAACGTGACTGAATGAAAAGGGACTCAAGAGATATATGGAGGGTTGATGGAATTGTTCTGTATTTTTATTGTGGTAGTGATTACATGACTTTATGCATTTGTCAAAACTCATAAAACTGTACACTGAAAAGGGTTAATTGTACCATATATAAAGTATACCTCAGTCCAAAAAAAACTGAAGCTCTTTGTTCTTGACAAACATATCCTATGAGATATGTACTAAAAATTGTTATCCCCATTTTACAGATGAGGAAATGGAGGAATGAAGAGATTGATTAACTTGTCCAAGGTCACAGAGCCAATAAGTGGTAGAGCTGTGATTGGGATCCAGGCTCTAGAGCTCCAGGGTCCATGCTCTTAGCCATCAGGCCATACTGCCTCTGACACTTGGGAATTTATTCTTAAGTATATTTTGGCTCATCCATTGGATTTTAACCAACTTGAAGATACAGTCTAAATCATTTTATTTGTGTTTCAAATACATGAGAATAACTTGAAAATACTGTAGTCTTAAAAACACTTAAAAACACAGAAAAAGAGTACAGAGAGGAAAGGGTGAAGGGCCCCTTCCATCACTCCTGCCCCTGCACATACCCCTGCTTCAGGAGTGTTCTTGTTGACAAGATGGCCTTCCACCATGGACGGATATACTTACATATACACATCATATGTATTTCCAGTATCCCACTCAATCTCCAGTCATGGACACGTACTTGACTTGGAAACAAAAACCATAATAGGTTCATAATCTTGCTTTTCATAGACTAGCTGTATGATCCACAGGAAGCTAGGTCACCTCTATGTACCGGGTTTTTTAATTTCTAAAACAGAAGTAATAATACCTACTTTTAATAAGGATAAATCCCTTATCATATAGTAACAGTTCAGTAAATGCTATTTAATCCAAACGTGTGGGTAACTGAATTGCAAGATGGCAGCTCCGACTGCAAACACCAGGTCTCCATTCAGTCAACTCCACTGAATGAGGGTGATTCACACTCAGCTAGGTCTGAATTCAGCACCTGTTGTTTTTTTTAACAATCCACTATTCAATCCTAACAAGCAATCTGGGTCTTATGTCACTCAAGGTATGACTGTAGGAATTGAACGGATGGGAAGTACTTAGCCTAGAGAAGCAAAGATTCTTCAGCGATGTGAGCATTGGTTTAAAATATTTGAAGGCTGTCATATAGGAAGAGAAGGCAGGTTTGTTCTCAGTTGCTCCAGGGCAGAGCCGGAATTAATCTGGATGCAGATTTTGTATTATGGAATAAAATTGTCCAACAACTACTCTTAGCCAGCGAAGGAGGAGCTGTCCGTGAGGCAGTGAGCTTCCCACCACTTTCAGGTAATCAAGCTGTGCAATTATTTGTCAGAAAGCCAAAGAAAATTCTCAGCAAGTCAATTTTGGGATCCCATGCCTCTCGGTACAGGGGTGCACATGCCCAGAACATATGTAGGTGTATTTGAACACTGAAAGGGGCCAGTGTGCCCCATCCAGCCTTTCATCCTCCCCAGTAATGGGGGTAAGTGGAGTTACACGCATCCAGGAACCAAGGCGATACACAGATAGATGGTTTCATCAGCTGGTCTTGCATTAAAGGGGAGCAAAGGAGAGAATGTCCTGCCCTCCAAAAATGCAGACCTATCTGGATCCTTGTTGAGGTCCCTTGGCAGCTGACACACATGCCCATCTGCCATGCTGGCACAGTGCCCCCAGCAACGGGAGCTCTGCTTCCTGCTGGTGGGCATAGGTGCCAGGTGGTTGCATATGCCTGCAGGGGGGGCCTGGGTCCCACACAGCTCAGGGCACTTGCAATCCCCATGCCCACCCCCCATCTTCCCCACCTGGGGCATGGAGGCGCCCTGGAGCTCCAGAGAGTTTAAGTGAGAAGCCAGGCACTGGAGGGGTTGGGGTTACCAGATGAACAGGACTTGCTTCATCCGGCATGTCGTGGAGCCAAGACCACCCAAGGAACAGCCAAATGGACGCTTGGAAGGAGAGGCCAAGGCACACATGACACCAACTCAAAGGGCATCACAAGGGGTTGGGCCCTTGAGAGGAAGATGGGATGTTAGAGGATGCCCCGGGCTCTGTCATTCTCCTCCAAGGATGCAGAGGAAGAACTCCAAGGGAGGATCCTTGTGTTTTTCTACATGTGACCTTGGTGGAGAAGTTCATCGTCCTCTGCTGTTGAACGGGAGTGTCCGAGCCCGTGGTCACTTCTGCCTAGCTGTGTGGGAGCGTGTCCACTGCGCTGGCATGTATGTGTGTGTGGGGGTCACTTCTGCCTAGCTGTGTGGGAGCGTGTCCACTGCGCTGGCATGTGTGTGTGTGTGTGTGTGTGTGTGTGTGTGTGTGTGTGTGCGCATGTGCATGCCCACATCTGAGAGTTGCAGTCGTTGAGTATTGCTGACGCTGCAGAATCACATAAAGGCTGGGCAGCTAATCCAATCATTCATGCTTCCCTTGTTCTGACTCTTGGATCTGATAGATAAAAATGCCCAGGCAAATGACCAGTTTCATGGACTGTTTCCTCTTTTGTCAATACAAGGAACTGTGAGCTGTCATCTTGTCCCTCCCCTCCAGAGAGAGAACTCAAATATTTATGACCTGCTTTTATAACACTAATTGTATTTCTAATTGTTTTTCCCTCTCAGCAGCATTGCTTCCCTCACCCCGGTGACGATGGGCAGTTCTGAGGTTTATGAAGAGTGGTTTGTCACAAATGAAATTCAGAAGAGATTTGGCATGAGGCAGCCGCACTTCCTGCTTAGCGGTCCTCCTCCGTTCTGAAGCCTGGGCTCTGGCTGGACACCAAGGCTACATGTCCAACAGGCCCTACAGAAAGGATGGGATTGGCTCTCATCTCCCCGTCCCCAGACATGCGGCTGCCAGGGAAGCATCAGAGGCAGCTCCTTGTGCTGGGTGCCCTTCGACCACAGGGCCAGGCAAGTCCCTGCCTCAAGTCCCTACCTTGAAAATCTCTTCCCTCTCCCACCACTCCCAAACTGCTTCCTGCACCTCCTTTCAGCAAAAGGCCCATGGGTGGGTTTATTTTTAAGGTCTGAAGACTGATTCTTACATTTTCAGGTCAATGAAAAACTGCTGGAATGAGAGTGGTGTCCTGGGCAGCACGTTCGACTAGGAACCGGGAAAGCTGAGATCTGGTCACTCAATTACTCATTCATTCATTGACACATCAAACATCTATGGGGGCTTCCCCGTGAGAAGCATCACCTGCCTCCTAGGAGTAGAGAGGCCATTGCCTCCTGTCAAGCTCCTGGAACCTTTCACCTCCCAGACCACAGCCGGTTCTTTATCGCCACCAACACCGCCTTCTGAGAGCCACCGTCACAGCATTTCACAGGACAGCCGGAGGAACAACTCTGCTTAAGTGAAAAGAGGTCTGGACCAAGCATTGGGAAGACCCTGCTCTGCTTCTTTCTAGTTCATGACATTGAACCAATCACTTGGACTCTCTTAGGTCCAGTTTCTTTATTCCTTCATAGGACAGGAATCAAAATAGTCTTGGACCCTACATTGAATTTGAAAACTAGATGAGATAATGTAGGTAAACGCTGTCTGTAAACGACATGGGAAGCAACCCGTGTAAAATGAGAAATCACTATTAATAATAATCCCAGAGCCCTAGCTATCTCTTCCGGTCTCCCCACGCAGGGTAAAAAGTGGACATTAGGATGTGATGTTGATCCCTATTGACTGCCCCCTTTTCAAAAGAGGGAGAGAAATCTTCTCTTCAGTAAATCTTGGAGGGTCCCCCCTGAGACTTGGCTGGAGCTAACCAGCACTCCACAGGTAAAGGACCTAAGCTCAGTCATAACTAAAAGAATAAAAGAGGTTAACTCCAGGGTGGACTCACCCCAGGGAGAAGTCTTTGGCTACTGGTGAGATGTGTAAGCCCGGCCTCACAGAGCCCTGGATCTGTTGTCCAATCAGGGTTCCAGGGAGCTGAGAGGTTTCCTGAGTTTCCTGAGCCAGGGAGGGCAGGGGTGGGGCAGCAGAAAACCATGATGGGGAGAGGGTGTGGCTACTCTCAGGGCTCCACCCCGCACCCCAGACCCAGCCTCTCTGTGTCTCCTTCCTGATGCTCTTTCATCTGGAGGCTCCAGACTAATTTGTGACCATGGTGGTATACGAAGAAAGGAATTCTCTAAGCAAGAGAGGTTGGAAAAGAAAGTTAAAGTAACAGCATGTTTTACATAGAAAAGACCTCGGATATCAGCTCGCCCCAGCCTTTCCTTGCACTGGTATGATCTGAACAAGCAGTGGAGTTGGCTGTAGTGACTAGGATAATCTGTATGACCTTGGAACAGTCTCTTACTTCTCTGAACCTGGGGATCTGACTTCTTAATTTGTAACTTGGTGGTAACAGTAAGTAACCACCTTATGGGATTAGAGGGATCGTATGAGGTAATACTGTGTAAAGCCCTTCCAGAAATGGTATAGCCTAGAGGAAAGAAAGCATATAGGAGAGAGCCTGGATTTATGATTCAATTGTTCCATCTGCCTGTAGCCTTAGTGAAGTCCTTTAATGTCTCTGAGCTGCATTTTTTTTACCTGTGAAATGGAAATAATGATAATGATGCCCACCTCAAAGGGTGAAGAATATCAAGTAAAGTAATGAAAGCCCTTGATGAGCTGTGAAGTGCATTTCAACGTTAGTGATTGCCCTTCCGATAAAGACACTGAGGGCCAGGGAGGCCACCGGGCTTGCCCAAGGCCCACAGCTAATGTGGAACCTGACCCACATTCAGAAGCCAGCCAGGCCCTGACTTCCAACAGGTCCCCTGTCCACTCCTGCCCTCCGGGGAGGAGCCTGGCCCCCCTGACAGCCCAGGCTTGCTGCACGGACCTGCTGGCAGCCACCCTAACCAAATGCAGTGGGGGGGATTTTACCTCTATTTGATCGCTGCTGTTTATATTCGCCTTCCCTCAGGAGTTAACTAGAGTCCTTGCAGCATTGATTAGCTCTATCAGGTTTCCTAATGGAGTAAACACAGGGCCCCTTGGATATTGACGAGAATTTAACAAATATACCCCTTACAACTCCAAAGTCGGCCACGGGACACAGCATTTATATGCACAGGCCACTTCTGCCTGAACCCCCAGCTGCAAGTGAGCTGTGACTTCCCCTTGGGCTGCTGCTGCAGAGGCTCTGAGCTGAACTCATGCATCTATGGGACTGTTTATAGTTTTTCCTTTATTAATTTTGAGGCAGAAGTGATTCATTTGAGCCTTGTTGAGGCAGAGGACAAGTATGTGTGGATAATGGCAAGGCAGAAGAGAAGCTGAGTTCCTGCCAATGTCTGGGCCTTCCGGAGCTTCTCCGAACGGGCTGGCCTCCTTTGCCAGCCTGTCCCCACCCCCAGCCCGGGGACCACTCTGAGCAGGGATATTGCAGCCCCTCTTCAAGACTACACCTGGAGTCCAGACTGAGCCCTTCAACCACCCTCCACGTAAACTCAGTCTCCCGTTCCCCAGCTCAGCCTGCACCCCACTCTCCAGGCCCTTCTCCCCACAGCCTCCTCGCCCAAGCCTGCGGTATTCCTGGGCCCCGACCCTCCCCCAGCAGAGTCGAGGCCTACCTTTTAGCTGCTTGCTTCCGCTGCTGCCTCCTGACCTCAGCCTGCTCCTCCCGGAAGACTGGAGCGAGGAGGGGCAAAGGCTGAGATCAGCCAGGTGAGCTGCGATGGGGCCGGGATGGAGGTGGGGCACGGATCTCCACTCGGCTCCACGGCTCTCATCTGCCCCGCAGCGAAATTCCAGATTAGGCTCAAGGCTTGTGGTCGGACCCCCAAAGCTTTTTTTTTTCGCGGTACTTGGGTCTCTCACTGTTGTAGCCTCTCCCGTTGCGGAGCACAGGCTCCGGACACGCAGGCTCAGCGGCCATGGCTCACGGGCTCAGCCGCTCCGCGGCATGTGGGATCCTCCCAGACCGGGGCACGAACCCGTGTCCCCTGCATCGGCAGGCGGACTCTCAACCACTGCGCCACCAGGGAAGCGCCTCCCCCCCCCCCACCCCCC
>NW_006788845.1:1097887-1118624 GCF_000442215.2 Lipotes vexillifer
TGTGGACAGGGAAGAACCTCTGGCGTGACTCATTGATGAGGTCTGGCTGGTTTGGGAGAAAGGGTTCCTGCTGTCTTTTGGGGAGTGGCACCTTGCACCCGTTCTCTCCAGGCACAAACTCCCTTCCAGGGCCCCCTCATCTCATTGGGCACAGAGGTTCAGAGCCACGCTTCTGAGCATCCCCAAGGGTGTGCAGGTAGCCACCGCCTACTTCCGAAAAGAAGCCCAGCCTGGAGAGGGAGGGGAGGGAGGGGACACTGCCTTCTCTGCCCACTCCTCCTGCCCCAGCAGGGGTTCCCTGGTCCCTGCCTGGTTCCACCTCCCCAGGTCCCCAAGCGCTGACTCACCCCCACGACTTCCTAAGGAGCCACACAATAGATTTATTGAGGGAAGCTATAAATTTCAGCAAGGTCGACCCTGGGAGGAGCCCATGACCTTCTGAGGGGGCTCCCCCTGGGCTGACTGTATCCAATACAAGAGGGTCTTTCATAACCACTCAGCCTTGGCCACGGCATAGGGCCGGCCCGTGCAGGGGCGGGTGCTGCGTGCACCCCTGACCCCCCTAATCTCCCCACTACCACACCCCCATTCCCAGACAGCAACCTCGGGAGGGCAGCGGTCACAGGAACAAACACTTCTGCTTTGAAGGAGACTATTCGGATGGCTGCTTCATTGTTTCCCCCCAGTTTTGGCCTCAGCCCAAAATCGAGTTGAGGGAAGGATGGAGAGGAATAAATAATTATATCTTGCGGCCTTTTTTAAAGTTATGACACATCAGGAGATGCCGGGAGGGGAGGGGAGGAGGGGGAAGGGAGGAGGACCTTTTCCCTCTTTATTGGGGGGAAATTGCTACATTTTCTAATACCAAGTAACTAGAAAACAGCTGAACCTGAAAACTTCAAACTTCAATCAAAGTCACTCTTACAGAGGAGTAGGTGGTTTGCAAAGGCTAGGAAATAAGAAGAAAAAAAAAAAGGACAATTGGTCTGGAATTAATCAAGATATTAATATTAGAAAAGGTAGCAGAACAGACAGGCTGTACCCAGGTGGCTGGGTGTGAAGAACCCAGAGCCTAGGGTCCCATCTCAGCCCATCCCTTGCCCCTGAGAAAAGCTCATGTGTTAGGGACAAGACCTTGACTGGGGAGAGGTCAGGGCAGTGTGAAAAGGACGACCCTCCCAGACACCGGCCACCAACCACCCCGCCTCTTCTCTGCAGCGACAGGCCAGCAGCATGGGTGGGGACATCTGTCCCCAAGGGCAGGTACCCATGGGGCAACGTTGACTGACAGCTACAACCTACAAAGGGACTTATTTGATGGGAAACAGACGCTTGGGCTCCCCATGGCTGTCAAGCCATTCGCTAGCTCTCAACTCATTTAAACTAAAAACCCAAGTATATTTATTCCCTCATAGACCTGATACAATCCAGTGCTCCTGACAACTTGCTTTGCGCCTTTGCACACAGCAGATCAATGTGTGCAATTTAGGAACAGAGAAATGAAGAATTCGGTGAAGACGGGGGGTGGGGGGGGCGGGAGGGTAGGGGCGGACAGGCTGGGGGCTTGGCTCCAGCTCACGGCCCCCCATCCCTCCCTCTGAAAACTCTTGCTTTCCCCTGCCCACCTCATAGCACTGATCTCTGGGCCTTTAAAAGGGGGAGAAGTTCTTTGAGGTGTGGACACAGAAAGACAATGCTTCCACGTTACCCAGAACTGACATCTTTTTTTCATGTGCCTCACGTATAGTACGGGACCGTGATCATAAGTTCATAAAAAAAATCTATCCACATGTCCTGTTCTGAAGGGCACCCTGTAGAGCTCAGGTTCCCCACTCCCCCTGCCAGCCCAAGGAGCTCCCAATTCCTAAGCAGATATTAAGCAACGTGGGGCAGGTGACATAATGTTGAACAAATACAGATGCTATTTACCCTGCATGCATTTTCCTGACTATTCTTAGGGGACTCAAAAAAAGTTTCACTCAGTTCTGCTGTGAAAGGAGCTTTTGCAGAATCTGCTGTTTTTAAGAGAGTGATTCTAGCAGGTTTTGGAAGATCCTCCTCCACGTTTCCAACCTCTCCTATCACGGAGACAACTTAAGGGGAGACGACTCAATTCTGCCAGCTGGTGTTAAAAGAACAGACCTGAAGCTCATTTTCATAAGGTCACCAGCAAACTCCCTCAACACCGAAGCAAGGCCTTCTGCCCACTTTCACATACACCCTCAGGCTGAACATGGCTCCTTTTTCCCAGCGAACTTGCCCTTGATGTTCACTTCCAGCTGAATTCACTTGAACGGTGACACCAGGGAGAGGGGCACGGTGAATTTTGCTTTGGGGTGCACAACCCCTGCTAGGAAGGATATGAATGCCTAGTAGGGTTTAGATGAAGCAAAAAGGATTCTGCATCTGCTGAGTACAGGGCTCTGTGATGTGACTTTGTGTACATTTCTAGAGTCTTCTACCGGTATCACCTCCCCACCCCTGCCAAAATTCCCCAAGCCACAGATGAAAACCAGTTAGATCGATTTACCCACAGTCACACAACATGTGAGTGATAGCACTAGGATTCAAAACCAGGTTTTCTGACCCCAACGCTAGGGCCATTTCCTTGAAAGCACCATGATGTGGAGGAAAGACGGGCTCCTGGCCCAGGCAAACCTGGATTCAAATCCTAGGTCACATCTCATTCCAGCACTTCCTAATGGCATGGCCTTGGACAATTACACTTTTGGGGTATTAGTTTCCTCATCTGTGAAATGGAGGACCTAACACCTATCTCACAGGATGGTTGGGAGGATTACATGAGTTAACGCCTGTAAAATCTAGCATGACGGCAGGCTTGAAGTAGGTATAAATAGATGTTACGTCCCTTTCTCCTGACTTTCCTCCATTTTAGAGAGAAAAATAAGTTGAAGATATGTTTTATGGTAGTTTAACATAAATGTACAACTCAGTGGTTTTCACCAAATGCACCATGGTATCAGACAAAGGAATATTTCCACTTGCCCTACCCAGGGGCTCCCCTTCTGCCTCTTCCCAGTTACCATCTCCCTTCAAAGGTAACCACTATCCTGACTTCTAACACTATAGATTCGCTTTACCTTCTTCTGACTTATATCAATGGAATCATCTAGTATGTTCACGGTTGCGTCTGCTTGCTTTCACTCACCATATTTATGAGACTCATCCATGATGCTGCATTGGTTATAGTTTGTTCTCTCTTTTCTATATAGTTTCCCAGAGTGTGAATGTACCCAATTTATTTATCCATTCCATTTTTGATAAATATTTGTTTTTTTTCCAATATTTTGCTTTTACTAAAATGCTGCTCTGAACATACTTGTGTCTGTCTTTTGATAAATACACATATGCTTTTCCCGTTAGCTCTAAGAAATGCGTACGTTTTGTATCAGTAGAAACTATCAAACTGTTTTCCAAAGTTTTTGTTCCAATTCTCACTCCTACCAGTAGTGTTTGAGTTCTGATTGTTCCACATCCTCACGAAATACTTGGCATTGTCTCTTTTTTATTTTAAACATTCCACTGAAAATGGGGTGATATTTCATAGTGATTTTAATTTACATACCCCTGATTATCAAAAGAGGTGAGCACCTTTTCATATGTTTATTGATCACTTGGAGATCTTTTGAGAAAGGCCAGTTCAAGTATTTTGTCCATTTTTTCTATTGAATTATCTGCCTTTTTTCCTATTGGGTTGTAGTGTTCTTTACATATTCTGACTATGAGTCCTTTGAGAGAGATATATTTTGCAAATATCTTCTCCAGCTCTGTGGCTTGCCTTTTTTGCCTTCTTAGTTGTGTGGTTTTATCTTTTTTTTATTATTAATTGAAGTTATTAATTTTAGTATAGTTTAATTCATCAATTTTTCCCCCTTATGGTTAAGTATTTTGTGTCATGTTGAAGAAATCTTTATCTAGCCTGGATCCTGAAGATATCCTTCCATGTTTTTTTCTAAAAGCCTTTATAATTTTACCATTCTCATTTAGAATTATAATTTATCTGTTTGGTGTGAGGTAGGGATTTAAAAAAATTTTTTTTTCAAATAAGGATATCCAGTTGACTTAGCATCACTTATTGAAAAAGGCCATCCTTGTCCCCACGGCATTGCAGCCACCTTTATCATAAATGAGGTGACTGAATATGTGTGTGGGCCTGATTCTAGACTGTGCCATGTTCAGCTGGTCTATTTGTCTATCATTTCATCTGTAGAACACTATCTTTATTATTGTAGTTTTAGGTAAGTCTTCAAGATACTTTCTAAAAAACTAATACCAAGATCTTCCCAATCCAGGAATTGAGGAAATCTGTGCCTCCTTCCTTGTCTCAGGTAGATTGTTCTGGTGCCAAACCATCCTTCCAGTTAGTTGGATGGGAAGAGGGGAAGGAGTAGGGAGAAAGCAGAAAAATTTGTTTTGAACATTTCATCTTCAGACTAAGTGAGATTGGGGTAAATCGCCATGTGTCCTTCAAGGTGACGGACCTTCAAGGTGAGGGAAAAACCCGAAGACATAAGAAAGTTCACAGAGCAATGGGAAAAGCTTGGGCCTAACAGTGAGAATTCCCAAATTCTAGGCTCAGTCATATCACTCATTAGCTGTGTGACCTTGAACATCCCAGTTCCTCTGTCTGGGCCTCTTTGCCTTCTTCTGTAAAAAGAGGGGATGGAACTAGATGTCCTCCAATGTCCCTTCTATCTCTGAGAGTCTATAACTCTGACTCTTAGCCAAGGAAAAGAGAAACTGGTGTAGGAAATGACTCTCCAGTCTATAAAGGTATTTTCTATTACAGCAATAGAACTTTCCTATCCTTATTCAACCCCAGTGCAATATCTATTCAAAGATGTGGACTCTGTTGGGCAGGATGTCTCCTCTGTATTCAGCATGGGGCTGTTAATGACTTCCTCTGTGCTGAGATTTGGTCTAGAAAGAGACAGGTGTGGTTTTGGTGTGAGACAGACATGGGGTTCAAATCCTGATTGTGCAACTTACTTGCTATGTGACTTTGGGATAATCACCCCACTTCTTTCAACCTCAGTTGCTTCATATGTAAAATGGAGGCTAAGAATACTTCTCATGTAATTTTTTTAATAGACCTTTATTGGTGTATAATTGTTTCACAATACTGTGTTAGTTTCTGTTGTACAACAAGGTGAATCAGCCATATGCATACATATACCCCCGTATCCCCTCCATCTTGAGCCTCCCTCCAACCCTCCCTATCCCACGGCTCTAGGTTATCGCAAAGCACCAACCTGATCTCCCTGTGCTATGCTGCTGCTTCCCACTAGCTCACTATTTTACATTCGGTAGTGTATATATGTGAGGCTACTCTCACTTCGCCCCAGCTTCCCCCTCACCGCCCCCACCCCCGTGTCCTCAAGTCCATTCTCTATGTTTATGTCTTTATTCCTGCCCTGCCACCAGGTTCATCGGTACCTTTTTTTTTTTTAGATTCCGTATATATGCATTAGCATAAGGTATTTGTTTTTCTCTTTGACTTACTTCACTCTGTATGACAGACTCTAGGTCCATCTACCTCACTACACATAACTCAATTTCTTTTCTTTTTATGGCTAATATTCCGTTGTATATATGTGCCACATCTTTTTCATCCATTCGTCTGTCGATGGACATTTAGGTTGGTTCCATGTCCTGGCTATTGTAAATAGTGCTGCAATGCCTTCTCATGTACTTTTGCCAGCCTAGAATATCTCCACAAGGACAAGCTACTATTTACAAGCTACATAGTGTGGCTGCAGTGTCTAAACTCACTGTCAGGTGTCTCATCACTTCTGACCCGTCCGGTTGCTTTCCTGCTTCTCATCCCCATCTGCCATAAGCCAGCCAATAAAGGTACCAGCAAATTAATCATTCACCTGGAGCCAACCCAAGGTAACACACACCTGCTCAGAGATTACTTGGGTTTATTTTTGGTCTGAGTTCCCAGATGCTTCAATCCTGGGGAATGTGGTTGTGAGTGTTTGTGAGGTCAGAGGAGAAGGGCTAAGTCAACAGGAAGAGTTAATGGGGGATCAGAAGTGATTATGTTCACACACTATTTAGCCCAAGGGCTGGTGCATGGTAAACACTTAATAGTGATATCTGCTGGTATTTCTATCATTCTTATTATACCTGTTCAGTTAAAGGACAGCACAGGTGTTCTTATGTGAAAAACACCCATGGTCCTGCCCCTTAGGTGGGGCATACCTAATGTGGCATTGCCTCTTTCCATGAGGAGAATAACCACAGGATTCCATCCCCCAAGCCAATTCAGCTTTTGGTTGAAACAAAACCACTGTAGGTTACTTCTTTGGCAGGAGATGGAGAGAAAAATGAAGAGATGGATTGTTAGGGAAGATGTCTGTGTCCTCCACCAAGTGGCTCCTAGGGAGCACTTCCCTTCCCTATAGAAAACAGGATTCTCCTATAGCTGGACTCTCTGAGCTGTCAAAGGCCCCTGTGGCCAGAGAGCAGGCCTCTGGTCACCAGTCCCTTAGCTTCCACTGGTCAAAAAAGGGCCACTTTATCTTTCCCACTCCATCACTGTGCCCTGCAGAGGTGACTGCCTGCTGCTCAGTGATGTCTCTGTGCTAGAATCACCCCCCAAACCCCATCAGACGTTACAGAGAGGTACTGCCTTCTCTGTCTCTTCTTCTGTGTGGCTGGAGGGGAGCAGGTTGGGCACACAGGCCCTCAGCAGGATATAACAACAGATCCGTGCATTGCATGCAGTTCCCAGCATATTTGTTTGACCCATGTCCAGGTTCACTTAGACATCTGCTTCTAAGCTGACAGCTGAACATAAAAGCAGTCCCAAGTGGCTGTTTTCAGGTCTTCAGCACTGGTTAGCCGCAGTTGGGAAATCTCCTTCCCTGTGCCCTTAAGTGAATTATCACATGTTATCAAGTCAGAGCTTCGGGGTGGCCGAGCCGTAGCTCTGCTGCTCCTCCTCTGATGATCCATCACCCACCGAGTGGGTGATTAAGATATTCTCTGCCTGGGAGTGTGCATCAATCTGCGGCTTGGCTGTCCTTTCAAGGGGGCATGGCAGAGGAGCGCCTGGCATTTCTGTCTCCTAGATGTTTGAGTCGCACGCTCTATACCTTGAATCCACTGAGAGATCCTGAGTCTGATCACCAATCTACCTCCAGCCCATACTAATTCCTTCCCAGTCATCGCCCCTGCATCCGAGCCATTCAAGGGACACCTTATTCAAGCACCAGCCCTCCCAGAGCACAGGATGCCAGGTCTGCCCCACAGTGCCCAGGGACGTGCCCTCCAGCCCCTCCTTGCCCCTCTGCAACCAGGTCATCCCTGCTGCTCTCAGCCCCCAGGCCACGTGGAGGATTAGATTGCACATGAATAAGCAATATTCACTTGGCTCTGAAAGCCTAGAATAAATCCCTTGAGCTGCTGTACGGGAGCAGAGCAGTATTTCCCATCTCCTCCCCATCCCCTACCTCCCCCCTCACCCGGCTCCTATTCCATTTGAAGGCCTTTTTTTCTGGGATGTACCTGCAGGTGGGTAACTATATTAGAAAAACACCAAAACACCATCAAAACAAAGCATTCAGAGCAGAAAACCAGATCCCTAGGAGGAGTCACTCGATTAACAATAAGGAGCGGTGCTGGAAGAGAGCATCCCCCACCTGACCTCTCTCTCTGCTGGGAGGAGGACGGCGGTCAGTCCTTTGCTTTCCGCACAAACTCCTGCTGGTCACCAGCCCCACTTGTGGAAGGGAAAACCTCCCAGGGGCTTCACAGGAGCCACCCACCCTGTGAAAAGCCTCCCCTTCAGAAAGGGCTGGAAAGGCAAGGCACCCCTGTGGTACGATGTCTTAGTTAGCTCAGGCTGCTTTAACAAAACACCATAAACTGGGTGCCTTAAACAACAGGCATTTATTCCTCTCAGTTCTGGAGACTGGGCAGTCCAAGATCAAGGTGTGGGCAGATTCAGTTCCTGCTGAAGCCCTCTTTCTGGCTTGCAGATGGCTGCCTTCTAGCTTGTCCTCACATGGCAGAGAAAGAGGAAGAGATCTCTCTGGTGTCTCTTATAAGAGCTTTGGTGCTTGTGCATGGACAGAGTAGGGTCTCTCTGTCTTCTTCTACTTATAAGGGCACTCATCTCATCAAGAAGGTCTCACCCTCATGACCTCATCTAAACATTATTACCTCCCAAAGACCCCACCTCCAAATATTACTATCACATTGGGGGTTAGGGCTTCAACAAAGAAATTTGGGGAGGATGCAAAAATCAGCCCACAGCAAGGTGACTGACACTTTTTACCAACTCACAGTGAATATTCAACACAAATTGTAGGAGTCAAATCCCACCTACCACTTACCAGTTGTGCTTCCTTAGGTAAGTGACTTTATCTCTCTGTGCCTCATTTTTCTTACCTGTCAAGGGGGAAATAATGCTTTTCATTGTGATGCTAAGTCACAGTGAAATGTTTAGAACTGTGCCTGACCCATGCTTAAATGCTTAAGAAACATGAACAATTTTTACACTCCTTTCATCCTGCTGCCTCCACTCCCCATCCCAGGCCAAATTCCAACAGGTATGCCAGGTACAGCAGAAGTAAATAAGAGGGAAATTTTATTTTGTTGTCTTTGATGAAGTACCCTCCACACCCTCAATGGTCCTTCATCAGGCCTGGAAAATGTCTGTTAAACTTCTTTGTCTCTAGCACATGATGGATGCTCAATTAATCTATTTCAAGAGAAGAAAGAGACAGGAAAAGGAGGGAAGGAAGGGAAAGGTAAGAGGGAGGAAAGGTAAAGAGGAGAGATAATGGAAGGAATTAGTGCAAACCCAGTCTGTACAAAATTGAACTCATCGGCTATCTCCTCCCACCCTGGCCCCAGCCTGCTTTCCCTCCTGACTTCATTCCTATCAGTGGTATTAACATTTTCTATTGCCTGAGGCTCAAAACCTCAGGGTCATCGTCAACTCTCCCCCATTCTTGTTCCCCTTATGCATCCAACCACTGACCCATAGTAACCCTTTTTTTTTGCTGAAGTATAATTGACTTACAATATCATATTAATTTCAGGTGCACAACATAGTGATTTGACACTCCCATCTATTACAAAATGATCACCATGACCAGTACCAGCCACCATCTGTCACCATACAAAGTTATTAGTATATTATTAACTGTATTTCCCATGCTGTGCATTACATTTATTTATTCATTATTTATTTTATAACTGGAAGTTTGTACCTCCCAATCCCTTCCACGTATTTCACTTATTCCCCCATCACCCACAGCAGCAACCTGTTTGTCCTCTGTATCTATGAGTCTGTTTATGTTTGTTATGGTTTTTCTCCTGTTTTTATTTTTTAGATTCCACATATAAGTGATATCATACAGTGTTTAACTTTGTCTGACTTATCTCACTTAATATAATACCCTCTAGGTCCATCCATGTTGTTGCAAATGGCAAGATTTCATTCTTTATTATGGCTGAGTAATATTCCATTGTATACATGTACCACATCTTTTTTACCCATTTTTCTATTGATGGGCATTTAGGTTGCTTCCATATCTTGGCTATTGTAAATAATGCTGCACTGAACATTGGGGTGCATATATTTTTTCAAATTAGTCTTTTGTTTTCATTGGGAAAATACCAAGAAGTAGATTTGCTTGATCATATGATAATTCCATTTTCAGTTTTCTTGAGGAACCTCCATACTGGTTTTTATAGTGATTGCACCAATTTACTATCCCACCAATAAGTGTACAAGGGTTCCCTTTTCTCCACATTCTTGCCAACACTTGTTATTTGTTGTCTTTTTTTTTGATGGCTTAGGTGCACTTTATTGGTTTTCTTTCAGAATCATTCTACAAAAGAGTAAAGTTAAAAACCAAGTCCCTGGCAAGAGGGTGAGAACCCTTCCTCTTTCCCGAGACCCATCCCCCCTCCCCATGTTCCCCAGCTGTGTCACTGCTGCAGTTCATGGGTGTGGGGCACTTGGTACTTTCATCCCCCGCCAAGCTCCAAAGGGAAAAGACCTACCACCTGGCAACCCCTGCCCCTCAGCCCCATCCCCCCACACATTGATCCTGGTTACAGGAGGCAGTGGTAAGAACTGTTGGGGTCCAGGAGGAGTTCTGAACCCCAGAAGGCCATGGTCAGGGCACAGTCCATGAAGAACACTTCCTCCTCTGGCTCGGTGCCCCCTAGGAACGCTGTTTTGCCCACCACAGAGGCCAGGGAGGATCAGAAGTCGGGGCCTTATCTGGGAGCTGGTGCAGGTGAATGCAGTCCGACTTGAAGGGGCAGCGGCCATTCCCCCGCATGAAGGACCGGCATCGAATCTGGCTGGTCCGAGCCTTGAAGTTCCTGATGAGTTGTTCCTTCTTAGGCCCCTTGCTCACCCAGAATTTGCAGGGGATGATGTAGCTGGAAGGGACACGGCACTGGGGACAGGCCTTGATGACACCCAGCGGGAAGTCCCCTCGGCTCTTCCGCCAGGTACGCAGGCAGCCCAGGCAGTGGGGGTGGCTGCAGTTGGGCAGGATGCCAAAAATCCGCTCGGCCTCTGGCTTGTCCCACACCTTGTCCATGCAGATGCCACACACGATGTCCCGACTGTCCTGCACCCTCTGCTGCACCTCAAGGTCCAGGCTTCGAAGTGGGGCCAGGAGCTCCTGGACAGGGTCTGACATAGGCTGAGACTTCGGGAGGTAGCTGTGATCACCATCAGCAGATGCTAGGGACAGGGACTTCCAGGAGCTGCCACCAATGTCCTCAGCCTTGCTGAACAACTCCTCCAGGCCAGACCCCATGCCCTGGTAGGCCCCGGCCCAACCCCATCCGGCAGTCACAGAGGGCAGGTAGGAGGGCTCGGAGCCCCTGCGGGTCAGTCCCTGCAGGGGGCCTGACAGGGTGATGTGTGGCTCCGAATGGCGGCGGCCCCACTCAAGGTGGCGGGGAGGCTGCAGGTGGCAGGGAGGCTGCAGGTGCCGTTAGCTGCATCCATCTCCGTGGAAGCAGAAGCCTCGCTGGAAATATCTGCAGACCTGGGATGCCTTCCGGTCCTGAGTGAAGCAGCGGCTGGACCCCCAGTGACAGGCCCCTCGGTCAAAGTTCCTGTGTTGTCGCTGGGAGCGGGGCCTGCTCGCTCCACCTCTGCTGCTGCCATCCGGCTCCGCAGGGTCCATCCCAGCTGTGGCCCCTAATGAGAATCCTGTTGTCTTTTTGATAATAGACATTCTCATAAATGTGAAGTGGTATCTCAATGTGTTTTTTTTTTTTAATAAATTTATTTATTTATTTATTTATTTTTGGCTGCATTGGGTCTTCATTGCTGCACGTGGGCTTTCTCTAGTTGTGGCGAGCTGGGGCTACTCTTCATTGCCATGTGCAGGCTTCTCATTGCGGTGGCTTCTCTTGTTGCAGAGCACCGGCTCTAGGCTCACGGGCTTCAGTAGTTGTAGCACGCGGGCTCAGTAGCTGCGGTTCATGGGCTCTAGAGCGCAGATTCAGTAGTTGTGGTGCCTGGGCTTAGTTGCTCCGCAGCATGTGGGAGCTTCCCGGACCAGGGCTCGAACCCGTGTCCCCTCCATTGGCAGGCGGATTCTTGACCACTGCGTCACCAGGGTAGCCCTCAATGTGGTTTTGATTTGCATTTGCCTTATAATTTGTGATGTTGAATATTTTTTCATGTGTCTGTTGGTCATCTAAATGTCTCCTTTGGAAAACTATTTGGGTCCTCTGCCCAATTTTTAATCAGGTTGTTTGTTTTTTGATGTTGGGTTGTATGAGTTCTTTGTATATTTTGGATATTAACCCCTTATCATTGTTTGCAAATATCTTTCTCCCATTCAGCAGGCTGCTTTTCATTTTGTTGATAGTTTCCTTCACTACGCAAAAGGTTTTTAGTTTGATGTAGTCCCATTTGTTTATTTTTGCTTTTGTTTCCCTTGCCTAAGGAGACATATATTAAAAAAAAAAAAGTGGCTAAGACCAATGTCAAAGAACATACTGCCTGTGTTTTCTTATACGAGTTTTATGGTTTCAGGTCTTACATTTAAGTTTTTAATCCATTTTGAGCTTATTTTTGTATATGGTATGAGAAAGCAGTCCAATTTGATTCTTTTGCATGTAGCTGCCCAGTTTTCCCAACATTATTTATCGAAGAGGCTGTCTTTTCATAGTAACTCTTCATAACGTTTCTCAGACATATATTTTTCCTTTTCTGGTAACTCTCACTGTAGTTCACAGCTTTATCATCTCCCCTTCCCCATAATGTGATGGTCCTGCCTCTAATCTGTGTCCTCGCAACCCATTCTGTCTAATGCATCCAGATTAATCTTCTTAAATTACCATTCCCACTGCATTATCCCCTTTCAGAAACTGACAGTGGCCCTTTCCCATGGGCCCCCACATCATTCCAGCCTCATTCTCCACTTCTCTTCTGTACAGACACCCTCCTCCAGCCTGATATGTCCTCTCTCTGTTTAGGATGCATTAAATGCATTTGCATCATGAAAAATTTCAATTAGATGCTAGACCTGAACTGCCTGAAATGGTAGCTATTAGCCATGCTTGGCTACTGAGCACTTGAAATCTGGCTAATGCTACCAAAAACTGAATTTTTAATTTTGTTTAATTTAAGTTAAAAAGCAGAAGCAGTGTAAAATATTTTGGCATTAGACACGCTTTTATTGTTTTCATAGAAGCACATTTCACTTTAACCATTGTATCCTGTTAGATATCACTGTTGTACTGTAGTACATGTATCAGCAACGTGGTGTCATTTCTCATACTGAAAACACAGCACAAAGCAGGAGAGAGATAAATTAGGAGTTTGGGATTAACATATACATACAACTATATATAAAATAGATAAACAATAAGGACCTACGGTATAGCACAGGGGACTATGCTCAATATCTTGTAATAACCTATAATGGAAAAAAATCTGAAAAAAATGGATATAAATATATGTATGTATAACTGAATCACTTTGCTGTATACCTGAAACTAACACAATATTGTAAATCAACTATATTTCAATGATAAAATAAAAGATAAGAATAAATAAAAACAACACTGGTTGTGTCAGTGTCAATGGATTGATTCAGTTGGAATGATTTTATTTTCTATGCACTGATATACCACTGTAATGTGATTTTTAAAATATTTTATGCAGACAACATGAGCTACAGTGATACCTGTTTCTTTTGGTTTCTTTTAATGTACCTAATAAAACATGTAAAAATACATATGCGGCTTGTATTATATTTCCATCGAATTGCTCAGTAGTAGCTCTGCGTGATGATGACACACAGGAACTTAATGGTAAGGGAGGCGGGAAACGGGCCTCCTGGAGATGGTTACGGCAGCCTCTATATTGAACCAGTCCTGCCTGTGGCATCTAGAAACCAGCTTAGGCACAGTGGGGACCTTCAGTAAACGTTGCAGAAGGTGGTAGAGTGTGGTGAGTAGGAGAAGCTTGGAATGATCAGAAACTGAATTTGAATCCCAGCTCTGACAACGTGATGGATGACTCCGAGCCTCAGTTTTTCCATCTGCTAAACTGGAGTGTTAACATTACCGAATTCAGAGGGTTAGAGAAAAATTACATAAGATAATACCTACTCTTAGCATGGTACTTGCCGGTAACGAGTGCTCAATAATTGAGCACTAATAAATTACTTTTGGAGGCTCTTCTCTGTGATTCCCAGTCACATGGTTGCTGCAGAGGATGGCCTTCTGACTCACAGAGATGCAGTTCGTTGCAGCAATAAAATCACCTCACAGAGAAGTATGTTTTACCCATAGACTCAGCATAAAATGCATTCTCAAATGCCCATCAGCTAACCACAATGACCTGCCCTTGCAAATCCCATGATCAGCTCTGAGCTCCACCTCCAGCCGCCCTGGGATGGGGTGTGGGGGTGGGGTGGAATGGGCCCTGTTTCTATGCAGTTCCTGTTCGTCAAAAAATAATCTTCAGGATGCCTAGCCCTCCTCCCAAGCACACCTCCAGGCTCTCCCAAGGTCAACTGAACCCCCAGGCTAGAAGTCACCAGAATTGTGGTATAAGTGACTCTCCAGAGAAGTGCCAAGGAAAGCCTCTTCCCCTTATTCTTACCTTGCTCTCTGCCGATATAAAAGGGTGTGCTGAGTCCTGGCACAGCCTCGCAGACAGACCAATGTCTTGGAGACCTCTCCTGGGGTCTTGCCAGGCAGGAGGACAGGAAGCAGTTTTATAGCTGAGTCATTGGAGCTCATATTCTCTCCCAGGGCTTCTAAGTGGAGAATAGAAACAACAGTGATTTCAGACAACACTCGAAGAAACAAGAAAGCAGAAACCAACTCCAAGCTCTCTGCAATGTTCTGGGACCCAGAACCAAGGAGAGAGCCAGAGAGTCTTGCATTTAGAACCAAAGAGGCAGAGAGTAACTCAAGAGGGCAAAGCACCACGACCTTCTCACAAGTGAACCCACATGGGAGCCAGTCCTCTAGTTAAAGTAACCAATAAACCTACAAGGGCTGTTAGAGTCCCTCCAGTGTCAAAGGGAGCTGTGAAGGGGTCTTAAAGGAGAGGAATAGCAGGACCCTTGTGGCTGTGACTGACACTTTTTCTAATGAAAGAAAGAAAAGAAGGAATTTATTAAAAGGATCCTGAGTATCTCCCATAATCAGAGCTAAGATTAAATAACCAAGCCATGGGAAATATAGAGATGTGACAACAGACCAGCTTCGTCTATGTGGCAGAATTACTCCAAGGAGCAGAGATTACTGGGAGCCTAGTACAACATGCATTCCTCCTTTCCTCCTTAGAACCCCGGTTTTATTGGGCAGCAATGGTTCCCAGCTAAAAGATTATATTTCCCAGCTATCTTTGCAGCTAGGTTTGGCCATCTGACTAGGTTTGGGTCAATGAGATGTGAGGAGAAGAGATAGGCCTTCTAAAGAAATGAAAGCCATGCTCTTTTTCTCCCTCTTGTCCTTCCAACCTCCTGAAATGCAAATAAGACCACTGAAGTTCTTGCACCCTTACTGGAACAGGAGATAACTTGGAGGCAGGAAACCGCCCTGAAGATGGAGAAGCAGAAAGATCGGAGCCTGACCTTGGAGCCCTCAGCTGGCCCTGCACTGCCTACTTCTGGACTGTTTTTACAGAAGAGCAACGTATATGTCTATTTTATTTAATTACTATTTTTGTTTAGTTGTGCTTTTTTGTGGCATGGGTGGGATGGGGGTTTCAGTTAAACGCAGCAAAATCCAATCTTAACTGATATACTACAATTAGGCTGTTTCCTATTTACTGTATCGTTAAGCAGACATGGTCTGACTAGCTTCCTCAGTTCTTAATTCAAAATCCTGGGAAAGCTCAGATTGGCCCAGCCTGGGTCAGCTACCATCCTTGGACCAAGCAGCTGTGGTCATGGGAGCATATCCTGAGAAAACCAGGAGCTGAGGGGGGAAAGAGTAGATTCCATGCTGACCTCTGCTCACAGAGGGAGGGGTAGCAGGTCATAGAGGTAAACACAGAAATGAGTAGACAATGCCCGCAAGTCTACTATAAGAAGAGATGGGTTTAAATTACCTTAATCTTGGATGGACCTAGAGATTATCATACTAAGTGAAGTAAATCAGACAGAGAAAGACAAATATCATATGATATCACTTATATGTGGAATCTAAAATATGACACAAATGAACCTATCTATGAAACAGAAATAGACTCACGGACATAGAGAACAGACTTGTGGTTGCCAAGGGAGAGGTGGCTGGGGGAGGAATGGAGTGGGAGGTGGGGTGAGCAGATGTAAGCTATTATATGTAAAATGGATAAACAACAAGGTCCTACTGTATAGTACAGAGAATTATATTCAATATCCTATGATAAACCATAATGGAAAAGAATGTAAAAAAAAGAACGTATATATAACTGAATCCGTTTGCTGTACGGCAGAAACAGAAGATTGTAAATCAACTATACTGCAATAAAAAAGAAAAAGAATCCTTTAAGGTAGCTGTGTAATATCCCCATTTTACAGAAACAAAACTGACACTGAGAGAGGTTAAAGTCACTTGTCCGATGGCTCACAGCCAGGGAGTATTGGAGCTAAATTTCAAGTCAGGGTACAATTTCTATCACATTAATTGTCAAGCTCAATTCATTATTGAGCTTCCCTTACAGAGAGAACTGGATTAGAGATGGCATACCTCCCCTCCCATCCCTACCTCCACCCCCTTAAAAAGACACAGCTCTGTAGTCCTGACACTTAGAATCTAACTGGGGGGAGGGAGCAGACAACAGTGAGCCTATGTAAAATTACAAAGCAGAAAAGTAACTGTAAATTAAATAGTGCTCCAGGAGGGATGGATGTGTAAGGACTGCCCGTCAGACCCTCCAGGAGAGTCGGCCATGATGCTGGTGTTAGCCAGAAAATCTGTGAACCTGGCAGCAGAGCTGTGAGAGCAACAAATATCTTTACTGGAGCTTTTTTTTAAGAGCTTTTGATTAGCCTGAAACATTAGTGTGACTTATTTTCTCAGCTCTGGTAAATATTTAATTATCAAAAATAATGGTGTCTTTTTTTTTTTTTTAACCTTTTTGAATCTAAATCACAGTGAGATTTTTATTAAGGCTGCCTTGGCAGTGAATGGCATCCTAGTGTGGCATCTTTTAACTGACATCCCTATAATTAGAAAGAATTGTCTTTTCATACCACAAATTTGAACTGGCTAATTACTCAATGAATATTTAGCTTCTTACGTAGGCAAATATTATGTGAAGAGAGGAACTTTACTGAATAAGTATTCAAGCCAGAAAACTTCCCAGCAGCCAGCTATGACCCTGTCTATCTGACGTCTGCTCCACTGCTCTTCACCCCAACTATTCACCACCCACCTCTGCCATCTCAGACTCACATACATGGATGTACACACCATACATACACACACACACACACACACACACACACACACACAGCACGTCCTGGCACTTCTGAGGAAAGCCGAGTGGGTCCTTAGTTGTTTGGATTTTCCCATTTTTATTTCTTAATACTGTAAAATATTTCTGAAAATATTTCAACCACTCAGAAAATTTAAGGAATAGTATGATAAATACCCTAGTACAACATGCATTCCTCCTTTCCTCCTTAGAACCCCGGTTTTATTGGGCAGCAATGGTTCCCAGCTAAAACATTACATTTCCCAGCTATCTTTGCAGCTAGCATCGTAAATAAAACATGACCAATAAGGTTGGATGCCCACGTGCTGCAGCCCCTTCCTCCCAACCCTCCCTCGCACTCCCTATTCCCATGCTCTTGAATTTGACCATCTTTGAATTTGGTGTCTATATTCCTACGTATTATCCATAAACAGTACATGGTTTGGTTTTGCATAGTTTACAGCTTTTATAAGCGGTATCACAGTGTATATATTCTTCTGCAACATGCTTTTTTAGCTCCCTGGTGTTTCATAGAATCATCCATGTTGATACATGTAGTTCTAGTTCATTCATTTTTATTGCTGAAAAGAACTCCGTTCAATGAGTATTTCACAACTTACTCAATTTATTCATTTCATTCTCTTGTTAATAGAAATTTAGGATCCCTATTCTTTTTTTTTTCCTACTACTAACAATGCTGCTATGATTCCTCTGGTGTATGTCTCTTTATGCACCTATAGGTTTCTCTAGAGCCTGTGCCTAGAGTACAGTTGCCCAATTGTAGGGCAATGTATCTTCAACTTTACTAAATACTTCCAAATATTTGTAGCTCAATGAGCAATAGATAAACCACTCAAGAAAAACTGATGTTTTTAACCCACTTACAGCTTTTGGCCTGAAGGACTGTGTCAGTATTCCTTTCCAATACTCTCCCGTGGCTTCAGTAACTTTCCTGAAGCCTCTTCTGTGTTCCTTTCTCAAAGGATGCTGGTGTCCGTGAACTGCCAATCACAGGCCCAAAGCCATGGCCCCAGTGAGAAGGCTGAGAAGGCTTACCTGCTTCGTGTTCAAGCTGGCCTCCTTCGAGCTCTCAAAGATTTGCAGCAGGCAGGGCGGCGTGATCCTCAACTCTGTCTGACACCCACCAGCACCAGAAGTACAGAAGATCAGTGACATATACCTCAGCTTCCCAGGACCTCAGCAGGGACTGCAAGTCCTCAGGAAACTAAAACACAGCTCCAGGGGAGGAATATATTGGTTCTGTTGTCCTAAGGAGAAAGCTGAGACGTCTTAAGGACTTACCTTGTCTGGGGCTCCATTGCACTAGGAGGATTTTGGAGGGAGACAAGCCCTCCAGATCGAAGGAATGAGTGACTGTCTTCTGAAGGATGAGCAAGCACTGTAGTGATGGGAATAGGGGAAAGATGGAGGGAGCACAGGTCGGCCTGATCCCCCAGGAATCTCCTTCTATAAGAGGCTGCTGGGTCAGTCCTTCACCAAACTCTGAAGTGTGGAGAAAAGGGGCTCGTGTCTTGAGAGCTGACCTCTGGTCTCATCAAGGGCAGATTGAACCAGGCATCCAGGAGGTGCTCTGGCAGTATCACCACCAGCCTCATCCAAGAGTTCCCTTCATCCCAGGCCTCCCAGCCCCTTCTGGGAAGGCTGCTTCCTTCCCCCTTAAGCACACTGCCAGGTCAAAGTCTACCGGGGCTTAGGGGAGCTGAGTGCCAACCTTGAAGGAAACTGTGTTCTCTGCAGCCCTGCAGGGCAAGAAGGAAGCGCCCAGAGCAAACTGCACCTGACCCTGGGCGACCTGTCCACATAAGGTCTCCAGGTAGCTTTGCAGCCCTGAGATCCTCCGTCCACCTCTGCCACCATATAACCCCCCAGCACTTCACAGGACCTAGTCCCTCACCCTGAAGCTGGGGGGTGGTCTCTTTACGGACCTGGTGGTCTCATGTCTGGCTGCCTCTTCGTAAACCTGGGGAGGCCGAGGCACAGCCCTCAGTAACTGAGTACTTCCTTCTGCCCTGAACTTTATCCTCTTCCTCCTTTCCCACCGCGGCAGGAACGAGCCCTTCTGACGGGCCCAGTGTGGCTCAAAACGGAAGGTAGTTCCCAAGCCACTAGCCAATAGCAGAGCTGGAATTTGCCATCGGAGCCTCATCTACAGAGGGAGGAAAGTTCCAAGATGCTGGGAGCTAAACCCCAGGAGGACCAGGGGAGCCTTATCTCTGCCCCCTGGCTGTACAGTCCCCACTCCCACTCAGCTCCGCAACAATGCCTGGAGTAATTTCATCCAATTCTACTTTAAAAAAGAAAACCCCGGAAATAATTACTTTAGTCAGCCATTATTTACTTAAGTAATTCTTTACTCAAACGTCTTTAGGCTTTATTTTACTAATACTACATAATTACGTAATTGTGTAATTAGGAAGAAATTAAATGACAAATGTTTGCTGAGAACAAATGGAAAAAAAAATAGATCCTTTATTTCCCTGAGTGCTCTCGGCTCAGTATGTTATATCTCCTTCCCCTCCTCGCAGCTCTCCCCGGTCTCCCCACCCCCAGCCTCCCGCAGTGGGGATCAAACAGGAGGGGTACCTGGACACGTAGCAGCAGGTGTGGGCACCCTGAGCCGGAGGCAGAAAGCAGACACCTGTTAGAACTAACCTGTGTATCTCTCTCTACAGCGCGACCTCCCTCCCCGGGTGGGAGGCAGGAGTCAAGCCTCCTTTGGTTTCCCCTTACTGGCCCGGGAGATCCATGGAGCTCCATCCCACGGAAGCCCGAGAAAAGTAAGCACAGCTGGCCCTATGGATTATCCTCCTGTAAGCAAGTCCAGTCCAGCTCATCCTGCAGATTCCCGGGGCGGAGAGCTACCCAGTCTAAAGAAGAGGAATGAAGGGTCTACTAGATTGAGAGGGGGATGGGAACACATCTGCTTTGCCACCTTCACAGGGACCCACAGTGTCTGCCTGGCACTCTACCCAAGGAAGAGGCGTGGCACACACCCCAGGACTGAGCTGCTCATAGGGGAACCCATTCCCGTGGACCACCACGCCTCCTCCCTCCTTTCCTTCTCCAACCTCAGCAGCTGTGGAAGCCAGTGGAGCTTCGTGCCAGTAAAAATCCAATCAATCAACCACCTACCCAACACCCATGGAGTGTGCCTTTTGTTCAAGTTCTGAGGGGGACACAAAAGAGCAGGCAGGCCACAGCTCTGCTCATTAATACGTCAGCTGCTTGGAGCTTGGCATGTAGATCAGTGTTATTCACAGTAGAAAGTTTCCTAGGCCAGCCTGCCAAAAAAAATAAAATAAGAAAAGAAAAGATCACTTTAAATGTCCCCAGCATCCAGTACAAATAAGGAAGGGTCTGAGCCACGGACTCGGTTATGGAGGTTCACATCTGTCTCCAACACTCCCAGGCTGTGCCCCTGAAGAAGTCACTAATCTTGCCATGCCTCCATTTACCCATCAGTAAAATGGGAATGGTGCACACCCTACCAGATTACTGGGAGGATTAAAAGAATTGGTAGCAGCAAGGAACTCAGAACAGCACCAAGGGTTATTAAGCAGGAGCTAGGAACTACAGAAGCCAACCCAGAGTAGAAAGGCTGCAGGGGAAAAGCTCCTCCCCAACCCCACCAGCTCTGAGCTGATGATGACTCAGGAGCTGGAGCAGGGCCAGCAGGGCAGGAGGTTGGGAAAAGATGAGAAAGGTCTTAAAGGGACTCTGGTCCCCAGGGGCAGTGCCATGGTGCCCTGTAGGAGGGACTTCCTGCTG
>NW_006788845.1:1118909-1143939 GCF_000442215.2 Lipotes vexillifer
TCCTGCTGACTGAATGCTCCAGAGAAACTTCTGCCTGGGGCCTCTTACTTCGGGGGCCAACTGTAAGAAAGAACACAGGGCCCCACTCTGTGACATCCTTGAAGGAAATACTTTCTGAGTTTGTCTTTTTTTCCCCCTCAACAAACGGGATCAAGGGATTAAAGTGACTTCCTCCAATGTCTCTGTTCATTAGTTTCATATGAAACAGACAAAGAGCCTGTCCAAACACTAATGGTGGGTCTTCAGGTGTCCACCGAGGTGAAGAAACCCTGCTTCTGGCCATCTCAGATGGGACGGAGGCGGGGAAGGGGGATAACAGACAGTGCTGGGCACCCTGAGCCCTTGCGACAGCAGCAGAGGGAGGAACCAGGGGTTTTGCCTCCCCAGCTCCCCAGTCCTCTCTGGAGAAGAAAGAACATCCCCTTCAGAGTCTGAATCCCAGAGCAGCAACTTGCTATCTGAGTGGCCCTGGCGAGTTGTGTGACCTCTCGGAGCCTCAGTTTCTTCTTTTATAAGTCAGGTCTTATAAAATGATTAAATGATCCTTCATGAGATTGTTAGAAGTATTACATGAAATAATGCATTATAAAGGACTTAGCTCAGGGCCCTGGCACATCATAAGAACCTAACAGATGGTCATTCATTCCTTCATTATTATTACCATCCTTATTTCATGGCACCACTACTAGTCCTGCCACCACAGATCAGATCTTAGAGGGGTATCCAGAGCGGGTGCCTAGGGAAGGGGTGGGTTTCAGGCGACCGCAGGCAGCCATGAAGTCCGTAGAGGAGAGGGGAGGGGCAACCAGGAAGAGAGGGGGGTAAAGAAAATTCTAACAGTTGGAGAAGATGGGGCAGTTCAGAGCCAGGGCTGCTGTCCCCATGCACTGTCCAGATATGAGACAGACTGGCTGGTAGCTCTCGGCAGAAGACAAACATACACCCAATAGGGAGGAAATTCTACCCTTTTCTTTCCAGCATCCTCCATGAAGCTTCTTATTTCTAGGAGCTCCTTTGAGGTCTTTAAATTACAATCCACTGGGGTTAAGAGTCACTTGTTCTCTGTCAGAGGCTAGCCTCAGAAAACTGCACCTTTTAAGATTTTCCCATATTGACATTTGGCAAACCAGCTGCCCACACCTCTGTCTCCCTACTCAGTCTTCTGGGCTTCTGTTCATGGGGCTCGGCCTGGGCATGCTCTGTGTGATGCCAACCAGGGCTCTTGCTGTGGCCACGCTCCCACCCTGCACTTCCTTGAAGGCTGAGCTTGGCGTCTTTGTCTATGCTGTTCCACCCCTGGCTGCCAGCCCGGCTCCTATATTTCCTTTGCTCCTGCCCTCTCATGGCCTCAGCCACCCCCTAGCTGAGGCACGTCCTCCCATCTCGTTCTGTGTTGTCCTTTTTTCCAGGCAGCTACAGGATCAAGCAGCAAAGGAGCCAGGGAAGCCAGAGGCAGAAGAGCCACACCCCTTCTCTCTGGGTTCAATTTCAAGTTTAATTCAATGCAACGGATATTTGTAGACCATCGAACACCAGAAGGCTCAGAACCAAGGGTGTTTCAGTGTAAGTGTGTATGTGTGAGAGTGTGTGTGTGTGTGTGTGTGTGTTGGGGGGGTCCTCTGATGGGAGAGATGGAGACTCGTCTTTGTTGGTTCAACTCATATCTTTCAAAAAAATGAAATTCGGGACTCGTTTGAATGTTCTATAGAACACATTGCAGCCAGCCAATACTGACCGATGCATGAGCTGAGTTTTTGAATCCCAGGGCTTTCTCACAAGTTGGGTCCCCAGGGTAGGGATGAAACTCTACCCCAGCAGCCTTCAGCTGCTCCAAATCTCCCCACTAAGCCTTGGCTTTGCCTCCTGTGGCTCGTTGGCTGAGAGCTGGTAGTAACGAGGGTAAGTCTGCAATTAACAAGATCTCCCCCGTCATCTAACCTTAACAAGGACAGAGACAGCCAGCGCACAGCCTGCCCTGGCTGCCTCCTCTGTGCTGTTTGTTAGCCTCACAGATTATTATTAGAGGAGCCACAGAGCTAATCACCTCCCTGGTGGACACCCTGCCTCCCGCTGGCTCCGGCTCCTACATCGTCTGCGTTTGACCTGACTTCCCAGGGCTCCCAGGCTGCCTGCTGGCGGCTCCCGGGGAGGAGCAGAGGGTGAGCCCACCGGGGCAGGACTGGAGGATCGTCTCCCCCAGGAGGGTGATCGCTGCCCTGAGCCCCCAAGGACAGGGGCTGGGGAGGTAGAGGGGTGGGGGGAAGGAGAGGGAGGAGGAAGTTTGGGGAAAGTACTATAAACTAAAAATGACTTGGCACTTAATTCATCTCTGGTTAAGCCCTTGTTAGTACATCCAGAGGGATGTGCACGGGGAAAGGCAGGAAGACCAAGCTACGGCAGAGCTCCCCTCCCACAAATCAATGTCGGGTAATGGAGGAAGGTCATTAGCAATTCTCTCCTCCCCCCAAAGACTGCAGAGGAGGAAACAAACTTCAATTCCAGCAGAAGGAATTTAAGCAGCCAGAGGAAGAGCCCCCTCACTGCGAGGAGGCTTTGCGTCCTTGGATAATTTCCATGCCTTCTTCTGCAGCCCAGCTAGCCCTCACCAGCTTTCACCTGGCTTTTCCCCTGCTCAAACCTCCTGGGTGGCCTCCACGGGGCAGGAGGAAGTCTGAAGACAGGAACCTGATGTTGAAGCCATGCCCTTGCCACTTCAGGGCACTCTCTTGGCCTATCTAAGCCCTACCCTTCCTGGAAAGCCAGCTCAGGGTCACTGCAGCCTTCTGGCCTCGGTTCACCTGCCCCCCAGCCTTGTTCCAGGGGTAGGACCCATCCATGCCTTACACATGTCTGAGCCTCCTCCCTCCTAAGTGCAGTATCTCACACAGAGAAAGCGATCGACCGATACCATGTGCTTAACACGAGGGACAATGTGAGTCCCGGCATTCTGGTCATTTGTAGGATGTTATAATCAGAGTTTTAGAATCACAGGGAAGAAGAGCAAGAAAGGGAATGATCAGTTACAGGACCTTCTCCCCCAAAGTCCTCTCTGTCCCATGTCTTCCTTGTGACCACCCTATTTGGTAGGTATTTTTATTCCCATTTTATGTATATGCAAACTGAAGCTTAGAGAGGTAATTTGCACAGGCCCACATAGCCAGTAAGTAGCAGAGCTCTGGGATACGAATTGAAGTCTAACCCCAAAGCCTAAATTTCCTTCACTATAGGATGTCCACCTTGGTCAAAACTCCCTTAGATGTGAGGTCAATTTGACCTAGACTTCTATTACAGAACTCACACAGGATTTGCAAAAAAGGTGGAGTAAGTGAGACATCACATTTCATATCACGTCCATATCCTCACCACCCCTTTGGAAGAATCCCATTTCATTTAGTGATTTCTGAAAATGAAAGGTACTCACTAATTCAACAAATGTTCAGTAAGGAAACTGAGTGCATGCAATATGCCAGGTTCTGTTTCAGGTGCCAGGAATACAGCAGGGAACAAGACAGATAAAAAGCCCTGCCCACTCATCAACAACAAAACAAATAACCTGATTAAAAAATGGGCAAAGAACTTGAATAGATATTTCTTCAAAGAGGAAATACAAATGGCCAATAAGCACATGAAAAGATGCTCAACATCACTAATCATTAGGGAAATGCAAATCAAAACCACAATGAGAAATCACTTTACACCCATTAGGATGGCTATTACGAAAAACCAACAAACAAACAAAAACAGAAAATGAGTGTCGATGAGGATGTTAAGAAATGAGAACACTTGGGCTCTGCTGGTGGGGATGTAAAATTGCATAGCCCCTATAGAACACAGTATGGAGGTTCCTCAAAAATTAAAAATAGGATTGTTACTGAGTCCCGGCTTATACTGCTTTACACACGACAGACCAATAAATCGAGGGACAAATTGCTGGGGCAAGGGATAGCGACTTTATTCAGAAATCCAGCACACCAAGAAGATGGTAGACCAGCATCCCAAAGAACCATTTTACCTGAGTTAGAATTCAGCCTTCTTTTATACTACAAGGGGAGGGGATGTGGTTGGTTGGTGCCAATTTCTTGGTGCCAGAATCCTTTGTTCTTGCAACTGTCCATGTAGATCTGGTCACGATGTTCCTCCAACAAGACAAATGTTATTCTCTGTTCTGCAACTTTTTATCTCTATATGAATGGAAAAGTGTTATACCTTTAAAGGTCAGAGGCTTGAGAAGGGGCTATCCTGTATATTTCAGGCTACAGGCAACATTCTTTTACAAAGGTGCAGAGCCAGCATGACTAAGCACAGGCAACAGAGCACAAGGGTTAGAGCTAAAGGAACAGATCCAATGTGGAGTCAGGTTTGTTCTTCTTTGTTACACAATTATCGTATGATCCCTGCCCTTCTACTTCTGGGTGTATATCTGAAAGAATCGAAAGCAGAATCTTGAAGAGATATTTGTGCTTGCATGCTCAAAGCAGCAGCATTCACAACAGCCAAGAGGTGGAAGCAACCCAAGTGTCCATCCATCTACAGATTGGTGGATAAACGAAATGTGGTATTTACATACAATGGAATATTATTCGATCTTAAAAAGGAAAGAGGGCTTCCCTGGTGGCGCAGTGGTTGAGAGTCCGCCTGCTGATGCAGGGGACACGGGTTTGTGCCCCGTTTCGGGAGGATCCCACATGCCGCGGAGCGGCTAGACCCGTGAGCCGTGGCCGCTGAGCCTGCGCGTCCAGAGCCTGTGCTCCGCAATGAGAGAGGCCACAACAGTGAGAGGCCAGCATACCATAAATAAATAAATAAATAAATAAATAAATAAATAAATAAATAAAAATTTTAAAAGTAAAATAAAATAAAATAAAGGAAAGAAACTTTGATTCATGTTACGACATGGATGACCCTTGAGGACATTATGCTAAGTGAAATAAGCCAGTCACAAAAAGTCAAATACCATATGATTATACTTATATGAGGCACCTAGAGTAGTCAGCTTCCTAGAGACAGAAAGTAGAATGGTGGATGCTAGGGGCAGGGGGAGGTGGGGATGGAGAGTCGTTGTTTAATGGATACAGAGCATCACTTTTACAAGATGTAAAACTTCTGAAGATTGGTTGTACAATAATGTGAATATATTTGACACTACTGAACTGTACTTAGAGACAGTTAAGATAGTAAATTTTATGTTATGTGTTCTTAACAATTAAAAAGAAAAAGAAAAAAAAGAAAGAAATCCCCTGCTCTGTGGAGCTTCCATTCCTACACTGAGTTCATGCCCTGTTGGCTTTCTCCTCCCGGGCCTCCTTCCCCTTCCATGGGTGAGAGGGGCCAGGCAGGAAGTCAAGTAGCCATAGGGTTCATACCCCTGCACTGCACACTCATGCCTGACACCCCAGCATTTCTTTGCAGGTCTCCTCAAGCTGGGAGGCTCAGGCCAGCTCCTCTCCTGACCCCCTGTGGCTCGCCTCACTCTCACTGGTGCCCCCTGGAGGAGGATCATGATAGTGGTCACCACAGCCGGGATGGAGGCTCCTTGAGGGCACATCTGGGGTTCACCTCTGGAAACCAGAGGCCTTCTTGGTTTCACCCCCCAGACTCTCCAGCGCCAGGAGTTTGTTGGCTTGTCACAGATCACCCGAGGGGTGTGCATGTGGATGTATATATATGTGTGTGCGCACACACAGAGTAGGGGTAGGAAGGTGGACATAGGAGGAGTCCTTCCGGTAGGACCACAGATGTAGCCAGCTGCGCGCAGGCCTCCAGCAGCCGGCCCTTTCCCCAGAGGGCCCACCTGGCGCTAATTGTTTGTTGTTCTGCCGCGGATGCAGCTTCTCCCCCAAAGTCCTCTCTGTCCAGATGTTGTCATCCGCCAACCCCATCAAGTGGGGCCGGCCTGGGGTCTGGCTGTCGCCTGTCAGCCCTGACATCTTCAGTGGATAATGGAACGCAAGGATGTGAGAGGCAGAGCAGGTGCATGCTAATGAGGAGATCAATTTTAATTATGATTTTAATTAAACACCCGATCCAGTAGGAAATATGACAAGAACTGGGCTGGGGCTATGCAGGAGGGAGAGCTGTATGGGGAGGGAAGGAGCCTCCAGGCAGCCTCAGGATTTAAAAGAATAAAGGGCAGCACAGTTGGGAAACGGAGAAAAACCTGTGCAGCCTGAATTTTGCACCTAGTGAGGCTCTTCCTCCAAAGAGTGCTCAGACATCTCGAATCCTGCAGAGAGGGTCTCGGCCACGAGGAGGCCTCAGAGAGGGCCAGGCCTGCCCTCTGTTCACCTGGGGAAATCCAGGCCCCGGGAGAGGGGGGCTGTGACTGTCTCTGCTCTGTCCCCATAACATGCTGCCCAGGCCTCCAATCAAGCGCTGATCACACTGCATCCTCCTCAACTCCTCCCAGCCCCCATCTGTTTATATCAAGCGTTTATAAAGTGAGGGCTGTTTGTGCGATGCAAACCCTTCAGGGGCAAGGCCACAGGTGGACACTTAGAGGGTTGTTGATGCTCCCGGTGGCCATGCCTCCTACTGCGAAGGAATTCGCTGTCATAAGGGACCATCCCCAAACTCCACATTCCACTGGTGCTCTGAACAGTACCTGGCATGTAGTAGGCATTCAGGAAATGGTGTACAACGAATAATTACACGACAAAGAAAGTCCCTAAAATGTAAGGAGAAGTCAGGAGTGCACCCAATTAGTCAGTTGTTCTCAAGTCAGGCTATCAAATGTCTCAACACTGCCCTGATTGGAAGAAAGCATTGTGTGCCCCGTGTGTGTGTGTGTGTGTGTGTGTGTGTGTGTGTGTGTGGGCATTGCTGTGTTGTGTGCTGTGTAAGTGGCGGCAGATGACAGCAGCTGGTGGGGAGGAAACTCAAGGGGGCAAAGGAACTAATGCTGCAGGACTCTTGATAGCAGGCAATTCTAGAATAACGCAATAGCAGAATTGCCAGAGATGTTATGGATGAGCGCTGCCCACCAGAACTTTTTGCAGTGACGGAGATGTTCTATACCTACACTGCCTGATGCAGCAGCCAGTGGCCACATGTAGCTATTGAGCATTTGATATGTGGCTAGTGTGACTGAGCTGCTGAATTTTGTATTTAATCTCAATTCATCTCAATTCAAATAGCCACACGTCGCCAGTGGTGACCATATTGGACAGCGCAGTTGTAGATCACCTAATCAAATTCCCTCTTGGTCCAGCAGAGGAAACTGAGGCCCAAAGAAGTGGTCCTTGGACATCACCCAAGCTCATGCATAGGCCTTCACAGCCAGCGCATTAAGACTCCATCCTGTATGGCTTTCTGGCGCATAAACAGAGTGCTCGTCAGGGGCTTCCACCTCTGGGAATGTTGATAAAGTCCCTCTATAAGGCCTAAGGGCCAAGTGCAGAAAGATTCTCCCCAGTTCCCCAGATAAAGTTGCACAGGGAAGAGCCGGAGGCCAGGGCAAGACTTGACTTAATAACCCAGCTTCTTCTGCCTTGTCTCCACCACCACCAGTGCCCCAGCAGGCAGGGCCCATCTGGCTGTTCCCACCTAGGTAATGTGGGGTCTTCCCAGCCTCTTGGCCTGTAGCTAAAGTCTTGTCACTGGCATGAACAGAGAAGCTGAGATTGGAGATGGTGGCAGAAGTTAATTGGGATTAGATGCGCATGTTCCGTGGTTAATGAAAGCGCAGATGGTCCAGAGCTACTTTTTAAGCCAGATTATCTTCTAATTACTCTCCCCTCCTCCCTCTCTGCTTCCTCGTCACCCTACCTGCAGCGGCCCGCCTCCACAAGTGCTCTGGAGAGGTATCAATTGGGCTGTTTCTCCTTCTTGCAAGTTATGACTCAATATCTAAACCTTTTCCATAATAAATGAGGTCATTTGTAGGAGGAAAGGAGAAAACAGGGCCTCTGGGCCTCACTCTGACACACCCATCAGCCCCTTCTTTCCTTCCCCCTTGTATCCTCTGCTGTTTGCTTCGTTCTCAGGCTGCCAATGGAAGAGACAAAGTCAGGGTACCCACAAATCGCTCCTATAGTCAGAACACAAAGGATGTCTGCTGTCAACACATTTCAGACTCCCAGATTGGCAGTGACTGCAAATCAGGGAAAAGCATGGGCTCCAAATCCCCAGAGAATTCCCCCAGCCTACCCCCAAAGCTCCTCACTGTTGGAGCAACTGAATTCCAAGCTTCAGATGAACTCTGGTTCTCAGACTCTGGGAGCTAGTTTACCAGGAGCACCTTCTTAGAAAAGCCCACCTCCGAATTCTCTCTTCCTTTCACATGAGGAAGAGATCAAGAAGGACAGAAAGTTAAGCAATTTGCATCTGTGATTCAAATTTGCTCCTCCCAATTCTGAGCAGGTTCCCTAGCAGCCAGACCCTGGTGTGCGGTCACATTGTCCTTAGACCCAGCTCCTCCTGGTGAGTTCAGGACCCTCAAAGTAGGACAGAGGCAGCCTCGCTGTGGACACGGCAGTCCTCCTGGTAAGGAAGGACCCTGCCTGTCAGAGACCTGTTAGCTGAAACAGACAAAAACGTGAGAGACAACCTGCTGACCTTCTGGGGCACAGGGGGAGAGAGGTGCATGCCGGGCGAGAAGGCAGCGCGTTGTGAGACAGGCTATGAAGCCATCAGCGAGGGAAGGGCCAGTGACAGACACAGCGTGTAACCTTGTACATTGGCCCTTCTCATGCTAACTGAGGTCTCCGTAGGAGAAAGAAATTCTCTCTTTAAAAGAACTGACAAAGTGGTTTTGCAACTCCCAATCTAATTCCTTTTGCCCCCCCTTTTTTTTTTCGGCGGTACGCGGGCCTCTCACTGTTGTGGCCTCTCCCGTTGCGGAGCACAGGCTCCAGGACGCGCAGGCAGGCTCAGCGGCCATGGCTCACGGGCCCAGCTGCTCCGCGGCACGTGGGATCTTCCCGGACCGGGGCACGAACCCGTGTCCCCTGCATCGGCAGGCGGACTTTCAACCACTGCGCCACCAGGGAAGCCCTCTTTTGCCCCTTTCTTAAGGAGCTCCTTCCTGAGAGCAGTGTATCTGCTAAAGGAACCCGCCAGCGCCCCTCTGTTTGCTGGTGCCCAGCCCTCGTGCCTTCTTCAATTCATTTCAACAAAGTCATTGAGCCTCTACTCTGCGCTTTCTTTTGTGTCTCGCCGCCCCCCTGGAGAACAATGGCTCTGGATAGTGAAGTGGGGGTGGTGGTGGGAGTGGGGAGCCAGTGTCAGCAGCAGAAATGGAAGCAGAGGAGAGCAGTGACAGACACCATGTCTTAACTGGTATTCAGATTCTTGCCTGGCTTGGTTTTGTCCCCAGCACTAGCCTGTCTCCTAGGGTTCTCCTTGCGTTGGGTGACACCTTGAGCCTCCCCCAGCTCACCTGCATGCACTCAGTCAACTGGAGGTGACACCAGGCTCCAGACAAACTCCAGGTGGGAGTGCCTGCCACCCACCTCCAGGGTAGTATATTCAAAGCCGAACAAATGCAGCATTATTTCAAGCTGCACACCCACACAGTGCTCCTAGGAGCATCTAGGCAGGGAGACCAGCAGAGAGATGAAGATTTCAGCCTGACAGCCAGAGAGACCCACATCTTGCCCTTGACCCTGAACAAACGTGTTTCTTCTCCTGTCTGGGACTGTCTTCCCATTACCGTGCTTTGCAGGCAATTAGCAAGCCCTGACCAAGAGACAAGAACTTTATTAGCACTGGTAACATCTCCCATCAACCTAGGCCTTTCTGCCCAAGACCACCATGTACCCTGTAGGCAAGAATCCTCTTCTGCCCCGCTCCTCTGGGATGGGGGAAGTGTGGATGGAGTTGCTCCTCTCTCAAATTGACAATGTTGCAACCAGGGCTCACAGCTTAAGGAAAATGCATCCAGTTAGAGAATAAATTCAGGTGGAGCCTTGACATCCTCATCTTTGAGTTTTCTCACGCCTACTGACTGTGGCAAATCCATCAACAAGTATTTAATGAGCAACTATTATACATGAGGCATCACAGGACACTTGCAGATGTCTAACATAAGACACCTCTTCTTACTTGAAGAAATTTACACTTTTCTTGAGGAGATACATCCAGGGCACACTGGTGGCTACTCTACTGCAAACTGGGGAATCCACTCACATGGAGCACAGCACAGCGGCCCTTGGTGGTGATGCCCGTGACCATGACTATGTTACTCACAAAAGGAGGAGGGATGAACCAAGCACTGTAGGAATGGGAGGGGGTCATTGTGGGATGAAGGGATGGAAAGGCTTCACCAAAGTCATGGGGCTTGAGTTTAGCTTAGAAGGATGATTTGGGTTTAGTTGAAAGGAGACAGGTGCGGAAGACATTCTGATGGGGAAAATCCCATTAGGTAGGAGATCTGGTCAGAAAGACCCAGAAAGAGTTCAAGAGACACTGGACAGAAGAGTTTGGCTGGAAAGGAGAACTTATGTGAAGCAGAGATGGGAGACCTGTTTGCACATGTAAACTGAGGGCCAAACACCACTAAAGAACCCCAGGCTGAACTCTGTCCTGTTAGAGACCCACATCCCAGATCTTCCTAGTGAGGACAGAGGGATCTTGGGTTTGAGTTACTGGATAAGGTTCAGATCTGGAGGTGTGGCTGGACCCCCCGAGTGGCTGGCCATGCTCCATGGGCTGCAGGGCTCCATTCAGCCTCCATCTTGAGGACCTCTCCCCCACTTCTCCTCACCCGGAGCCTCGCACCCAGCATCTAAGGACAGCAGGAGTGATTGGGCCTCTCACTGCTGTGGCCTCTCCCGTTGCAGAGCACAGGCTCCGGACGCGCAGGCTCAGCGGCCACGGCTTACGGGCCCAGCCGCTCCGCGGCATGTGGGATCTTCCCGGACCGGGGCACGAACCCGTGTCCCCTGTATCGGCAGGCGGACTCTCAACCACTGCGCCACCAGGGAAGCCCAGCAGGAGTGATTTCTTAAATCACTTAAGATTTATGTGACCCCAGCAGAGTATTTAATATCTGTAAATTCCCTTGAAACCTCTGTTTCCTTAATTGTAAAGAGGGGGTAATAATAATACTTATCTTACAGGGTTGCTGTGAGGATCAAATGAGATAAATTACGCAAAGTGTTTTGGCATATAGTAATTGCTTTATAAGATTGGGTATTATGATTATTATACCAAAATCCCTAATAAATTTTAGCTGTTCTTTGTTGTGATGGCACTTTATTTCATTCCTTTATCCAGCAAACTCTCATATCTCAGCTGAAGTATATTATGTCTTCGGGAAAGCCTTCTCTATCTCTCCCAGCAAGAGGTAGTTAGTTATTTCCCCCGTGCATTCCTATAACACCCAGCCCACGTTTCTATTACAGCATCAGTACACTAGATTCATTTAAGTGTCTGTGTACACCCCACTCCACCACAACCACACATGCAGGAGTCTGAGCTACTTGAGAGTAGATTCCATGCCCCGTTCATCAGCATATACCCAGTGTCCACTTCAGGGCCTCAGCAATACAACGTTTAAGAAATGTCTATTGACTGCTTAGAAATTGCCATAACATAAAATATGTTAATTTATGTGTCTAAACATACATAATAACACTTTATTCATATTCCAGTTGGTGAGGTGCATGCTTTTTTCCATGGGAGCAGCATTCCTTGGGGTTTGAGCAGAATTGGACCACCGAGGGAGCTGCAGCCGGAAAGTAGGATTCCTGCATGTCTGGCCCCACTCTCAGAGGAATCCTCTGGAGCTTAGCGTCCCTCAGACCACCACTCCCACCTGCAGCTTTGGGGCTTCCCTTCCCTGCTTCAGCAACTAGGCCCTGCGGAAAAAGTCTGTCCCAAGCAGAACAGGGCTGAAAAGCATATTTTCATGGTAAGTCAAACCTCCTCTCCTACCTTAAATGAAAGGTATTATTTTTGAGAAGAGAATGTCACACTCTACCACCAAAATTCTGCTTCCTCAGCAGAAACCCTGGCAGTTTCTCTGCACAGCTGGCAGCTCTCCACCCAAGGCCAATGCTGGGAAATTCACCAGGCCTAACACAAATCATGGGAGCACAAGCTCCTCTGTGATTAAAACAAGGGAAAGCAAAGTCAAGGAGCCTTCACTTTGCAGAAACAGGGCAGGGGTAGGAGATACTGTCCAGACACTCCACCCCAGGACCCAGAGCAGGTCCTAACTCTTCTTGGGAAATTCACCCATCACTTTGCCAAGTAAATAAACTATCCCTCCCAGCTCAGCAACCTCTGTGCCTTTCCTGTAAAAGATGATATCCTTTCACCTTCATCTTTGGTATCGTATCTATAAAAATATACCCTTCTTAGCTGCCAACAAGCTATCAGTCCCTCATCTCTAAGCAATTCATTCTAGAGACAGTGTGATTCACCCACACTGAACCTGCCCTGGGTTAAAAAGCTTTGTACAGAGCTGGGAGGGTGGAAAAGGTGTCAGGCAGTGAGTGGGTTCGAATAAATGGGAAACTGTCTCTACTTTTTTTTTTTTTAAACATCTTTATCGGAGTATAATTGCTTTACAATGGTGTGTTAGTTTCTGCTGTATAACAAAGTGAATCAGCTATATGTATACATATATCCCCATATCTCCTCCCTCTTGCATCTCCCTCCCACCCTCCCTATCCCACCCCTCTAGGTGGTCACAGAGCACCAAGCTGATCTCCCTGTGCTATGTGGCTGCTTCCCACTAGCTATCTATTTTACATTTGGTAGTGTATATATGTCCATGCCACTCTCTCACTTCGTCCCAGCTGACCCTTCCCCCTCCCCGTGTCTTCAAGTCCACTCTCTACATCTGTGTCTTTATTCCTGTCCTGTCACTAGGCTCTTCAGAGCCTTTTTTTTTTTTTTTAGATTCCATGTGTATGTGTTAGCATACGGTATTTGCCTTTCTCTTTCTGACTTACTTCACTCCGTATGACAGTCTCTAGGTCCATCCACCTCACTACAAATAACTGTCTCTACTTTTTAATGAGTGAGAAGGCACTTGGAGGAACAGGTCAGAAGCAGCCTTCTGCCCCTTGAGCTTCCTGTTGTGTCAGCTTCTGTGTGTGTGGCCTAGGGGCTGATGAGGTTCCAAGTCCCCCAGAGTCCCAGAAGCACTGGCTGCTTACCTAGCCGCCAGCTCTAAGTATGGATGCAAGGGCACCGCGGTCACATTTTCCCGGATCTGGATGATTTGGGCCCTACTAATCCTCTCCAGCCACTCCCGCAGGCTCCTGCTTCCTGACAGAAATGTGAGTCAGCTCTGGGCAAAATCCAGATGTTTAGCTCAGGTGTTCTGTGCCTTCTGGAGGCCCTATGGCTGCGCTCAGGTGCCGACCTATTCCATCCTGGCACCCTCTGTACGGATTCAGCTTCTCTGAGGCCAGGAGGCCAGATGTTTTGCCGAGATGGATTCAGGGGCACAGGTGGTGACCTATGCGTGGCCTGCAAGGTCTCATGGCAAGGCACCCCCATCCGCAAGTTCCCCCTTGCAGGCACCTTGGCCGGCAGGGCGCATCACGTTATCGTGCAATGCTTTCCAAGGGGCCCGTCTCCTCTGGAAATCTCCCAGTGACCACAAGTACCCTCCCTACCAAGGACTCTCCACTCAGAAATCTCCAGCCTGCTCCTCACTCCATCTTGGGATGGGGCTGTATGCAAACATTTGCTTTGATTTGTAAAATGATCCATATAATTAGGGAAAAGAGTTAAATAAAGGGACTGATTTCAGAGAGCAGGCTCTTAATGACACTAATACCTGACAAAAGGGGTCATTAGGATGGGCTAATGGGCCTTGCGTGGCAGCGTTCAGCTCTCTCAGGACACAATCCAACACATTCAATTATCTGCTAATCAGGGCCATTTTGTCAGAGGTTATTGCCCTGAAGTACCAATTATAGGAACATTATTAATACTTTATGGAGAAACCGCTTGCATGAAAGTGTTAAACTCATGGGGCGAGCACTTCACCCCTCCCCTCCCCGCTAGGACCCATCATCTGCCATCTCTTTTCACCCCCATTTAATTCCCCAACTGGGTAGTTTTCCCAGACCCCACTGGTTCTACTGGGAAGGAGCCAGGGCCATGGTGATGTTCCCAATGCTGTCACCTGTGACCGAACTGGCACTCCCAACTCTTAATGTCACCAGCTGGCAACAAGTGGGTTAACCTGAAGCCAAGGCATCACTGCCCCAAGATGAGGGAGGGAAGCTGAGGGCCGTAGGATTGTAGGAACAAGAGGTTTGGGGGGGGGGGCGGTGTCTGTGTGTATGTCTTTCTCTCTCTTTGTCTCCCTCTCTCTCTCTCTCCAGTGTTGTCCTTTCAAAGAAATGGAAAACAGATACACAGGGACCCTCACTTCCGGATACAGCCTGTTCAGGTTGCCATCTTTGCTATTCCCTAGAATCTACTGCTCCGTGCCGGACACAGGAATTTCTCACCACTATGGAGGCACCATCAACACAGAAACTGGAGGAATAACTCTAAAGACATGCAAAGGACTTTAGAGTCAGATCAATGAGAATTCCAATCCCATGACTAACTGGCAGTGGGATCTCAGGCAAGTCACCTAACCTCTTGGAGCTGTGGTTGTCAGATCTCTCAGGACACGGCGTAGCTTAGAATACCAGCTGGGCCACTTACTAATTGTGCAAACTTGAGAAAGTTACTCCACCTCTCTGAACCTAGTTTTTCACACATAGCATAGAAATAGTTCTGTCCATATGCTGGAGCTATGATGAAGGTTAGATGAGAATGTGCACATAAGCACTGGTCCTGCACCTGACACATTCCATCCACGGGGAGCAGGATACTTACTCTGCAGTGGGGCTCTGGGGTTGAAATACTTGCTCCTAAATAAACAATGAACATAAGTGCTCAATGGAAGTAAGTTCTCTTTGTTCCTGCACTCCTGAATAATTAGATAACGGCCAGGAGGGGGAGGGTTAAGCACTTTTTCCAGCTAGAACAGAAAGCAGTAGTGACCCCTTGAGACCCCTTCCAGTGTTCTGGCGTCGTGCGGAGGTGCCCAGCCCACTTGGGAGAAGCTGGCCTTTGGGAATGGGTGAGAATCTCCACTGTCATGGCCCAGCAAGTCTAGACCTGCCCCTCACAATCAGGCACCCAGCCAGCAGAAAGGAGATTCGGCACCATGTGGGAATCTCCTATAATCTGGTTTAGAGGCAGAATTTAGACTCATGAGAGAAAAGTAAGAAGGAAGGAAGAGGGAATTTGCTTTGGCATTTAATGGTCTCTCTCATCACTGTCAACCCTACTCTGTGGTTTAGAAAAGAGAAGTAAAAACATGGCCGTACTCATGCCTTCACCAACTGTTTTTGAGGACCTGGCATGAGTTGAGCAGTGTGATCACAGTCTGAATGGGAAAGGCCAACTCAGGAACAGATCAATTCTACTAGAGTTTTATCTATGTGCTAATATAAGCATTTATCTATGCATGTTTAAAGCTTCCTGTAACTCCTGGTTAAGCCAAAGGACTGTGAGTTATTCCATTTGGGAAGTAAAGATCAAGAACAGGAATGTAGGGCTTTCCTGGTGGCGCAGTGGCCGAGAGTCCGCCTGCCGATCCAGGGGACAGGGGTTCGTGCCCTGGTCCGGGAAGATCCCACGTGCCGCGGAGCTGCTGGGCCTGTGAGCCGTGGCCGCTGAGCCTGCGCGTCGGGAGCCTGTGCTCCTCAACGGGAGAGGCCACAACAGTGAGAGGCCCGCGTACCGCAAACAAACAAACAAACAAAAAAACAAACAAAAACAAACAAAAAAAACCAAGAATGTATAAAAACATTCAAGTGGTGGAAGAATTGGCAAAATTGGTGATCATCCTCAGCTCAACTGAGTACAGACATCGAAGAATGAATTTCGTTCATAACTGTGAGATCTGGGGTCAAAAGTGTGAATCTGAACGTAGTTTAAAATGCAGAAAAAGCCTGCCACCTCTTTCCCGGAGACCAGAAAGCAGTCGAGGCGTTTGGTTGACTCAAGGAGAATCCCGTCCAGTGGAGAGAGATGGTCAACATTAAAGTCAGTATCCTCCAGATGGGGCCGGAAAGGAGGAACAGACACTTATAGACAAAAGGTCTCTACATCATGCTCAGGGCAGCCTGACGCAGGGCTCAACGGTGAGCAGTGTTGGTTGAAGGTCTGAAGGTGCTGAGAATCAATCCTTCTGCTTCTTGATCATGGGGTATAAATGTGCTGTTCAGTGAGCCTGGATAATTAGCGTTTGCGGTAAGAAGTTATGGGGTTAAGTGCTACCAGGGGTTTGAGCTGGGCTGACAGAGCCTGAGCCGCAGAGTAGGGTGGTTGCCTAGCAACAACACCTGTAGCACATTAAGCAGCCAGTCAGCTTTGTCAACTTCTAGCAGGGGCTTTGTAGAGCGGAAGATGGGGGTGCAAGAAGGCTAAGGGGGCACAGAAGTGGAAAGCTGGGCAGTGGCTCTCAAGATGAAAGAGGGGACAAAATTGAAGGTCCCACCAACAAGGCTTTATGTCTATTTTCCTCAAGCAGGAGGCAGGTAGGCAGCTCAGGTGGGAGTCCAGGGTAGGCGTCCTTAGGATGGCTCTTGTCTCTTCCTAAGACCCTCACATGAAGCACCGAGTGAAGCTGGAACCCTCTTCCTCAACCCAAGCTCTCTCTCAAAGCAGGCATCTCAGGATTTGCTGACTTGGGGAGGGGGTGGGAGAATGATAAGGAGGAGGCGCTTTGTGGTTTTGTTTCTGGATTTGGGAGGATTGAGAGCTCTTTCTGCTGACTCATCTTCGAGGAAGACCACCGGGAACAAAAGCAAAGACCCTGAGAGGGTAAAATCTTTCTCACTGCCTTCCTTTCTCACCTTCCCATGCATCCCTCTGGACTGCATCTCATGCACACCTGTGATCTGACTGAAAGAAAGAAAAGATTTGGGGAAGGGCAGAGAACTTAACAGTACTGTTGCCACTGTCTTTATAGAATTCATGGTCTAGCTAGCCCCTTGACTTTTCTCAGAATTCCCAAGCTGCCTCTGTTGCGGGGGGAGGGGGGGGGCGGAGGGGAGCATGGAAGGGCAAAAAGCCATGTACCATATTGGAGGGGCCTATTCAAAATGTAGCCCCAGGGGCTTCCCTGGTGGCGCAGTGCTTGAGAGTCCGCCTGCCGATGCAGGAGACGCGGGTTCGTGCCCCGTTTCGGGAGGATCCCACATGCCGCGGAGCGGCTGGGCCCGTGAGCCATGGCCGCTGAGCCTGCGCGTCCGGAGCCTGTGCTCCGCAAATGGGAGAGGCCACAACAGTGAGAGGCCCGCATAACGCAAGAAAAAAAAAAAAAAAAAAAAAAAAATGTAGCCCCAGCAATCAGAAGACTTGGGGTCAACTCCACTGTGTCACGTGTAAGCGACGTAGCTGTTGGCTGATACCTGTAATGAGGCTCAATTTTCTCATCTGTAAAGTGGGTGTTAATTACATCTGCCCTACTTACCTTATGGGGATCAAAGAAGGCATGTTACAAACGCTATAAATCCTCCTATGTGTATAAAGTATTCGTAACACAAAGAAGACACCGACGTATCTGCTTTTGGACTGGCCTGAGCTATTCGCTATTTGGCCCAAAGCAGAGGAGACAGAAGCAGCCACGTGACTGTTGCTGGGTAACTCAGTGGCAGAAGGGCTCTGAGAGGAGGCCTATTTAACTATTCTATTGTAGGTTCACTGGTTCAAATCCAGCCCTAGGCCAACAATTACAGTAATCATTGGGTTTGGAATTCAGAGAGTCTGACTTTCAGAAGACCTTTTGCTTATCTATTACCCACTGAGTTTTTACTGGACGCTTATGCATGAGGTCACTAAGGAGGCTGGAGAACCTGACTCATGGCCCTAAACATGCATCCGCCCACCCTCCCCTCCGCAGATCAAGCTTCTCCTTCTAGATTATCTTAAAAGGTGGTCCAGTGACAAGAGGCACGCGTGTGTCCTCTGGGTTTGGAAATCCACATCAGCGTGCCAGCCGGACCTGCCGCCGCCTGAGGGTCCCCCTCCTAACTTGATCCTCCCTTCACGTCTGAAAAAGCAGGAAAGTCTCCCTCTCCACACATCACTTAAGATAGATCCTCCCCAACTCTTCAAGTCACACCACATCTGATTAGGAAAAAGGAGAATCTATGCGGAAAGCAGCAGAGAGAAGGCCCACCCAGGCTAACGTAGCTAGCTACTCACCGGCCCGGAGGGCACCAGACCTCTGCGGGGTTTTGTGGGCTTTCTGCCTGGGTGGCCCCGGGGTCTGCAGTTGCCCTGCCACCCCCAGGGTGACAGATAGTGTGACTGTGTGTGAGCTGCTCACTCCACGGCTTCTCCGATCCCCATGTTGTGCTGTTATTTTCATGCTCTGGGTTATATTTAACTCAAGTCATAATATTTGGGGTGGGGGGGGGCGGGTTGGAAGCCTGCTGTTTCACCAAGAAAGGCATTTGAATATTCTCAGTTCCAGAGAATTCCAAGGGCTCCGGGAAGAGAGTGAGACGGTTGCCCCAGATTTGTCTGACACATTGCGGTCACGTGGATTCCATTAGCGGATGACTGAGGCGAGGCGGTGAGCAGGCAGCCTAAAGGAATGTTGTAGACACGATGAAGAGGAGCTAGGGAGTGATATTAGCAGGAGGCTGATGCCTCTGGGGGTCCCAGGGCACTCGCCCCACACATCCCCAAAGGGAGGGAATCTGTAATTGGCAATATGGCTCGCCTTGTTACCTCCCCACCTCTTACGGCTGGTGTCAGTCTGATGGGGAGGCAGAACTCGAGTCCCATGTGACGTGAGAGGCACATGCAGCTCATCCCCTCCAGAAGCTCTCATTCCCGATGCCTCTGATAAGAAAAGAAAGCATCCAAAGGGAGCCCATCATCCCGGGAGTCAGTGTTTCCCCCAAAGAAGCCCCGGCAAGCTTAGCACGGGGCAAAATCCAGAGCTGTCCAAAAAAATGTGGAAACACACATAATTCTATTTTGTTCCTTACAGGATAAAGATATCCTTGAGGACACAGATTCACCTGTTTCCAGATTGTATGGACACTCTGTATGTACTTTTAAATTCTGAATCTCTATTTTCCAAAAGTTCTTTCTATGTTACATTATACAACACATTTCTCTGAGAGACTCCAACTTTTTTCTTTTCTTTTCTTTTTCTTTTTTTTTTTTTTTTGGCATCACTTCCCTGAGCCGGGAAGGGCAGTTCAGGCAGAATCCCAAATGCACGGAGGCGGCGTCTCTGAGTAGATGGAGAGTGAGGACAGGCAGTCTCGCCACGTGTTTCTCATTATGGTGTCTAGACACAGGCAGGTCTCAAAGCTGCAGGAGAGGAAAGGTGTCATGTCCCAGGGCACCAAACACTTTCCAGTCTGAGCAGACACCAATCCCCTCCCTAGTGGGGGCAGCTGGCAGGAGACCCACAGAGTATTCCAGGAAGACAGGTCCTACTCATGCCTGTGAGTGGAGGGGTCCAGGAGTCAGTGACTCAGAGGGCAGAAATTAAGGACGCCCTTGCAGTCAGAGGCTATCTTGGTCCCCAGCTGTGGAGAACACCATCTCATCTCCAGTTGGAACTAAAGCACTAAAACCAGCCTTTGCTTCACATTCATGGAAACTGACATATGGTATATATATATTTTTTTTAAATCTTCCAAGTTCCCTAGGCAGCTTTGACGTGAATATTAATACTAACATAATTTCATGATGATTAGAGAACACAATTAGGGGCTATTAATAATGACACAAATAATGACATTTAAGGCCTCATTTTTAATTTGAGTAATATTCTGTCTGGTGGTATTTAAACAGTCCTGTCTGGCACAATTAGGGCAGTGCTAGGGTGCAGTCACTGCTCACAGAACCTGTCAGACCCACTCATCTGCATGGCAGAGGAGATAGATGGGGAACGTTGCCCCAGACCTGAGATGCTCTAGCCGAGGCCCCTTGGACAGAGGGCCTTGTGAGTGGATTGCAACAGAAGAGTCCAGTTTGAGGAAGATGGCTGGTGGCTGGATTGGAGTCCACTGAGAAGCTGGTTGCTTCCATTCTTAGGTATCACTCTGCTCCTCAGAGTTGGAGGGACGGTGCAGGTTTCAATGTTCCCATATCAATCATACTTGAGCTGCAGAATGTAGCTCCCATTCCATCCCAGAAAGAAGCCTCTCCAACACTTTTTCATCACATTTTCCTACTCCTATCGTAGCGTCTAGTACATTCAATTCTAATTATCTGTTTACTCATCCACCTCCCCAGCAGACTGCTCACTTGTCGAAGGGCTGGGCTGTCTATTTGCCTTTAAACCCTCAGTTCCCAGGCACATAGTAGGCTCTCAGTGAGTGTTTGTTGAATGACTTAATGACCAAATGACAGTGTTCTACCTTCCATCCACGGGGTGCATGTTGGAAGCTGAAATCCCATCACAGCATTATACCTGCAGGAGCTCTAAACTGCATCTTTGGGGGCATTTCTGACCAACAGCAAACATGTGGAAGATGACTGGACTGGTCGAGGGGTTACGGAGAGAGGAAATGTCCATGATGTACAAAACTTCAGGGGCTCAATGGGTAGAAGCCAGGGATGGTTAGGACTTAACCCAAAGACCTTGACCTTGGTTAAACGGCATTAACCCATCGGGGAAAGCATACTCTAGTTTCATAATATATTTTGGTGTTGTAGACTCAATTCTGTCTGAAGAGAATTGATAGATAAGCCTGGACTAGAAACTAGGTTTTCTCTCAATCCAGGATTCTATAGCAGAAAGGAGGAACCAAACCAACAAACTCCCTGATAGTGAGGACCTTAGATGAATAAGTAGGAAGAGGAGGCCAAGAGGAGGAGAGATAGGAGGGAAGTTGAAAGAGGTGAGGGCGTGGGGAGGAAGGAAAGAATATTGGTGCGCATTTACTCTGGGCAGGCATTTCAGGCACTTTACACCATCTTCTCTGATCCTCACAATAATCCTATGAGACATATATTATTATTATTTTCACTTCACAGATGGTGGAACTGTAGTTTAAAGAAGTTAAATCAACGCACCAGGTCCCACAGCGGTACGTAGCTGATCCCGGCTTCAAACCCATGTCTGAACGACTGCAGAGCCCAGATTGTCACCACCCACTGAACTGGGACAGGTGACCGAGGAGGAGGAGGACATGTAGGATGCTGATGCCTCACAGGAGGGACAGGACAGCCCCTTGATGCCCCTCCCACCTAAGGATCCTGCGGGGTCTGCAGGGGAACCAATGGAAATCTTCTGGCCAAGAGCTAGAGCAGGCAGCCCTGGAGCCAATGAGGGCAGGAGGCTAGATTCCTGAATCCAGTGGCCCTGGACATGTCCGAGGACACAGCTGGCAGGGAGCCGGCTCCAGTGCAGGCCGACGGGGCTTTGGCCGAGGCCAGCAAGGCTGCAGAGGCCGGGGCAGGGTCTGCAAACAGCAGGGGAAGTTAAGTGGAACCTTTCTGGGTAATTGACTCTGCCTGCCCACAGGACCCCCTGCCAGGCCCAGGCAGGCCCAGGCCTGACACACTGCAACCTGTCTGGCGTCTGTTCTGTGGGGCAGGGCGCCTGGTTGACAGCAGCCTGGTAATTTCATTATATGACTCCCCCTTCCGTTACAAGCCTCCTTTTGTCTGAATCCCTGATGCCCACAGGCATGATGGGATTGAATGGAGGATGGAGGACTGGGGATGGGGAGTCCAGGCTGAGCCCCCGTACTCACCAGAGGCCCTCCAGCCTTCCTCAGCATCCCTTCCAGCTGGCGAGCTGGTACCCACACCCCTCCCAATGCCACGTGCACATTATCAGACAGGTGTGGGGAATTCAGAAGGGCACTGGGTCCCCATCAAGGGATTCTTGTAGCAGCAGGAAGCCCTTGAAAGCCCCCAAAGCTGGTCACTCACCAATTTTCTCCTCCTAGGGCAGAATACTTATTTCCTGCTGCTACTTACCACCATCCTCCAAATCCTTCCCTCTCCCTCCTGATCCGTACAGCCTGGGCATTCTGCTCACCCATCTCTCACACCCAGGCTTCCCAAAGCAACAGCAGGAGATGTGATCTGCTTTGACAGGGACCCAGGGTCCCTGTGCCCTGACCATTTGGGGAAGCAGCTGCAGAGGGCATGTGGGGGACTCAGGAAGGGCTCAGAGGAGACGGGAGCACAGGAATCAAAGGTCGCGTGAGGACAGAGCTTCCCAGGACCCAGGTGGGGGGACAAAGAAGCAGAGCAGCCATGTAGTAACAAGCCAGGGTCAGGGCTAGACCAACCCCCACCCCCGGACCCCAGCTCCTCTTTTGGCTCTGGGGTTGCTTCTCACTCCAGTTTCACATGGGTTTAAACCAACCTTCTCGTCTTCCCCTACTCACCTGCAGCTTCTCCCAGTGCCGAGGTCTAGGACTGACACTGCCATTCTCCCAGCTGCGAGTTACCTCAATGGGCTCCTGAGTGCACCTCCACAGCCAATCAGAAGCAGAGTAACACTGATTCCCCCTCCCGGTGTTTCACTACATTCCATGGGTACCAGTCAAGGTGAAGCCTTTAGACCCTCTTGCCCAGACTGGTACAGCTGCCTCCTAGCTAATATCTGGGCCTTCTATCTCTCCCCACGTCACCCCCTGCTATATATACCATTATCAGAATTAAATTCCTGAAGGGTAAAAGTTATATCCAACATTTACGAAGACCTTACTGTGTGTCAGGCATTATTCTAAGCACTGCACAGACATTACTCATTTGATCCTTACAACGGCTCCATGGGGTAAGTACTGTTTATCATTCCCATTTTACAGATGAAGGAACTGAGGCACAGAGAGATTAAATAATCTGTCCAAAGTTGCATAGCGAGGCAGCGACAGGGCCAGGAGTCAAAATCTCCACTCTTTCTCCTATGAGTAGCAATGCTCACATTCAGACTCCCTCTTTCTTCAAAAATGTTTAGGGTTTTCTCACTCTCTATCCCACCCCAAATCCACCTCAGTAGCTTCCACGCCTTCAAAACCCTGTCCTAACCTAGCTTCCTAGTCTCATTCTCAACCCCCGCTTTCCAGCCTGAGCTGCTACGTTTTCTTCCCCCAGAGCTATTGAGCCTGGGAAACTTTGCTCTCGGTGTACCTTCTATCGCCCCATTTCTGCCTGCCCAAATCCCTCCCTTCTCATCCCCTAGCCCAGCCAAGTCAGTCTTTGCCCTTGTTGAACTCTTCTTAGGAAAGCAGATTGTTACAGTGGCAAGAGAATTGGCCTGGGACATACTGGGTTAAAATACTTATTCTTAAATACCTATTCTATAATACTTATTAATGGCTCTGTCACCTTGAGAAAGCAAATTCACCTCTCTGAAAATCAGTTTCCTTGTCTATAAAAAGGGGGTGATGATAATAGTACTTATTTTCCAGAGTTGCTGTAACGATTAAGAGATGTGATTTGGGGAAATTACTACAAGGCTCCTAATGCATCCTCAGTCAAGGTTAACATCCCCGCCCGGCCCCACCCCCCAGCTTCCTGCCTTCACAGCATTCACCATGTCTCCCTGGCATTTTAGCTGTTCAAGTCCTCAGGAAACTGTAAGTTACTTAAGGGCAGGGGTGACCCATCAGTCTCTGAATTCCCCTGCACAACTTGCCAAGTGCCAGGCATTGCTGGGGCTCCATCAATGAATGAATAAACGTATGAATCCATCTAAATGCTTGACCAGGGCCAATTCAAATGTTAGAGAGGGGATCCACCTACCAAAGAAGGTAGTAGATCCAGACGATCTCTGAGTCCCCTTCAACCTTGAGAGTCCATAACCGGAACAATCTCCTTCCTAGACAGAACTTGTGCAAAACACAGAATCCTCTCCCTATCTCACTAAGGACATCAGTGTGAGGTCACATTGACTCTTCAAATCCGTTTCCAGCCCACTCATTTTTCTCCTCCGAATTCTTTTTTCCGGGGGTCTGGCATTTCCAGTCCATACTAGGAGGCTGAGGTTCTCTGGCGGCCCCAAAGCACGGCGGCCCCTGGCGGAAAAGTCAAACCAGCAAATAGAAATGTCACTCGATCATTTCCCCGTGCTTTCCTCTCACTGGCCTTCTGCACCGCATATAATGAGAACTGCTTTTTGCCCAAATATCGTTTGAATTTCAAATACACAATTTCCCCGGGGTGACCAGATGAAAAGAGAACTCGGGTTTGCAGCGTAAGACCTCTGTGAGGAAGCTGCCTTGAATGAACAGCAAAACGAAATTTTTATCGAGTTCCTTGAAATGACAGAAGCACATCAAGGCAACTGGGCTCCCTTCCCACTCTGGTGTGCTAAAATTATTTTAAATGAACACGAAGGAAGCACCCCTCAAGGGGTGAGGGTAGAAGGAAGAGATTTTAAACGCAGTGGGCAGGATGATATATCCGTTCATTGTGTCTACCCCATCCCTACAAGCACCCCAGCATGTGCCTTCCTACGTGCCTCTCTGTACAGGCAATGACTGTCCACAGCTGGGGTTCTTAATCAGAGTGGGGAGGGGAGTCTAAGGGGCCTAGGGCAATGGTTCTCAATCTTGGCTGCATTAGAATCTCCTGGAGTGTTTTAGAAAAAATACTGATGCCCAGATCCCACCCTGGACTGTTTCAATCAGAGCCTATGTGTGTAAGGCCTAGACCTCAGAATTTTATCAGAGCTCCCAGCTGATTCAAATGTGCAGCCAGGGTGGGATGTATACATAGATTCAGAGGGTGTAACCCCCCAGAAATGGCAGCTAAACTTTTGTATGCATGAGCATATGTGTGTTTCTGGGGTGAGGGGTCATAACTTTCAGACAATTCTTTAAAATATCTGCAACGCCAAACGGGTTTTAAAAATAGACCTATTTTGGGACTTCCCTGGTGGCGCAGTGGTTGAGAGTCCGCCTGCCGATGCAGGGGACACGGGTTCGTGCCCCGGATCGGGAAGATCCCACATGCCGTGGAGCGGCTGGGCCCGTGAGCCATGGCCGCTGAGCCTGAGCGTCCGGAGCCTGTGCTCCGCAATGGGAGAGGCCACAACAGTGAGAGGCCAGTGTACCGCAAAAGAAAA